>NW_009954179.1:937410-948825 GCF_000747805.2 Chaetura pelagica
GAGGAGCAGGACACTTCTTGTATCACCAGAGTGTGGTCATTTCTGGTGCCAGTCTGCCTGGAAAGCTCTATGGATAATTTATCTGGAGGCAGGCCAGAGGTTTCCTCTCATCTTATTCCAGCATAAATCAGAATTCAGGATGTCTTTATGTTCTATATATAAAACTTCCCTTTAGGCTAAAAAAAAATAAATTAATGTAAACTCCTTCCTCTTCCTTCCTTTCTAAGCTGGTGTGACTCCTGCCATTTATTAGCAGCCCAATGATCCATGATACCTACTTGCTACTCCTTCCATATGGCTGCTCATTCAATACTGAAACGAGCAAACTGATCTGAGTGAAAAATTACTCCTGTTCACCATTAGAAGAAGTTCAGGGTTTCTGCAGAAATAATAAAAAAACCCCACACCATAGCTTTTTGCTTTTTTTTCTCTCAGAAAATTTTCCAAGAGACTTCTTTACCCAGCTCATGAAACATGGGTGCTGCTTGCGAGTAATATTTTCTTTCTCAAGCTTAACAAAGTTGCAATGTGTTTTGTGTTTATGAAGGTGGCTTTTCTCATGAGGAATGTTGGTATTAGCTGCTGGTAGCTTACCACAAGGTTTTAGAAAACTCTGTTACCAAGGATAAGGACAGTTTCTCAGCTGATAAAAGCTGTCGTAGGTCATCTAACTCTGTTCTAACTCTTTTACAATTTCTGCGTGGAGAGGCTGCTCAGCACTTTCACCTCTTTTGCTTGTTTTCAGTGCAGATATCTGTAAGTTAAAAGACACATTTTTCAGTATTTTCAGCAGTTAGATCAGTCTATAGTGCACATATGATCTTGTGTGATTCCAGGAAGCTAAGTGATGCCAGAGGTTGAGGTTGACAATCAATGAGTATAAAACAAAGTGTTTAAAATACCTGAACTTGTGCACTCAGTGAAAGCTGGCACAAGCTTATGCATGAAGTAATAATTGGAAGGTAGTTCTTTGACCCTTTTGACTCTTCTTTCTTTGGCTTTAAACTTTTTCCAGCTGACTTCAGAACTTGGAACTTTGAAAAGGCTCTTTGGTGGAAAGGTGACTAATGGCATATTTGGAGATAAGTTTTAAACATCTGCATATTCTCATGTGTGTACACATGCTCACCCTCCCCTCCTGTTATGTGTATAAGATAGTTGGGAAACACGGAGCAAAGGTACTTAGCAAGTCTGTAAACTCTTCCCTCTTGATAAGCTGACAACATCTGATTGCTGGGGACAGATTCATGCAAAGCTAACAGTTTGTCTCACTCCAGGACCACCAGACTGGTCTGTTTTTATCACGGTTAGTGCTGTCAGATGTGATTTGTAGCATACAAATGGAGTGGTTTTCTTTATTTTCAGTGTTTTACTAGTCTTCTGACTGAGTAGGGGAATTGTGATTAGAGAAAACCTTGCAATAATTATTTCTACTCCTTTAATACTTCCAAAGGTGTGCAGATAGCCACCCTTGGCTTGCCACAAATTTCCCTTTCTTGAACACATGATAGATGTGCTGCTCTAACAGCACTTAAGCAGACATGTTGTGTTCTTGCTAATTCATGTGTGATCTGAAGTTGCTGACCCACCAACTGTGTTGTTTTTTTCTTATTGATGATTTTAGACATACTACTACCATCTCTGCTGACACAACCACTCCCCCAAAGATATTCTACATGAATTGGTGGGACACTTTCACCAATGGGAACTAAAGAGGCTACAAAGCAGATTTTTGTTCTTCATGCAAATCCTCCCTCGCAGAATTGTTCCCTCCTTTGATTCTCCACCACATTTGTAACACTTCACATTGCTTAACTCCTGGTAGAAATTTATTCTGAGATTCAACCAGGCCACATTGCTGGTGAATGTTGCCTGATGTTCAGGCTCAGCAATTCTTTCTTCTGACCCATTAGCTTCTAACAGTCCCACGGTCAGTTGGACCACCCAAAAATGCACATAAATATCTCATCTGTGACGTTGCAGCGACATTTCCTCCAATTGTCACAATGTATCACTCTCTAGCACGTGAGAAGCTTTGAACATAAGCAGTTATAGTATTTCCACAGAAATTGCTGACTGCTGTTTTTTCTTGTCATGTTTGGAAGGTCCTTCATGTCAGTAATAATTTAAGTATAGGCTTAGGAGGACCATGCACAAAGAGAGAACCTATATGTTCCTACATGTTTCTTGACAGAGTGGCTGTAGTCACCATTACAATGGGTAGGTGTTAATGACCCCATTCATCTTTTGTGCAGCTCCATCTGTGGCAAAAATGTTGTGCAGTCATATAAAAATATTTCACTTTATCAAAATATACATAATATTTTGATGTCATTAGGCAAAACACCTTTATATTTTGGCCAGATTTAAAAGAAGTAAAAATAAAAGTACTGTCTCAAAGATGTTTCTGCTAAATATGTCTATCTTGCCTGGGTGATGGTCATAAGATCTACTATATTTTATCTGTAACTCACCAAAAAAAACCCCAAAAAGATAAACAGGTTTATTTCTGGGTACAGACCCAACTCTTCTTAGGTCATCTGGCAAACCCATGGCTGAGCAGGAAACAAGAGCCACTTGCAGTTGAAAAATGCCCTTCAACACGTAGGTGTCTTCACAACCCTCAGGACTTCTGTAGAAATGTCACTGAGCTGCCAAGGCCCCAAAAAAGATAAACAGGATTATTTCTGGGTACAGACCCAACTCTTCCTAGGTCATCTGGCAAATCCATGGCTAAGCAGGAAACAAGAGCCACTTGTAGTTGAAAAATGCCCTTCAAGACGTAGGTGTCTTCACAACCCTCAACTTCTGTAGAAATGTCACTGAGCTGCCAAGGATGAAAAGAAGGTTTTGAGAGCTGATGTGAGTATCAGAAGCACTGCTTAGGTCATGATGGCGGAGCCAATTGACACGGCAGAAAGTTGTAGCTGAAAACACAGTAGAGAGTCCCATGGTACAAAGTTGTGTGAGACCTACAGGATTCCTTGGAGCTGGTGCTTTACTTTCCCAGTGGGATTAATGGAGAGTGCAGAGGTAATGAACATCCTATGATTGCCCCTGTCCTATTGAATGAAGCTGGTGAAGAGAAGTAGGCTTCGTATGTCTTCCTGAAGCAGCCTGCAAAACATTTCTCCTGGCTTGATGCAACAAACCTTCTGATCTTGCTTGTTTAATGGCTCTTCATCACTCTTCAATTCATAGCTTAGTGCTTCAGTGGAAGCCAATTTGAATTAGTTTCACTTTTCAGATAATACTTGTGTGAGATACTGTATCAGATGTTTTAAAGTCTACCTATTCTGTTACTAGCTTCCACTTTTATAAGGCTGTCTGTTGGCTATCCACTTTCAATAGAAAGACTTGGGTTGTGAAATCAGTTGAGTGACAATGTTGGTGCAATATAGTGGCTGCTTAACTAGAATCCTAAAAGTTAATCAGTGCAATAGTCAAACTCTACATCTGGTTGGTTCATATGTAAAATCTAAGACATTAAAAAAATATATATCTTTTTTATAGTTCTATTAGCATCTAAATAACTGCAGATCTTCTGTATCTGTTTTGAAAATTTATCAAAGATTACAAATTTGCTGACTAGCTTTGCCACTTTACCTTTTGGAGGTTTCTTAGAGAAGTTTTAAAAACACTTTTTTCAAGGAAGAGAGATTTTGCCTACAAGACCTAATCGTGGGCTCTGGAATAGCTTATTAGAAGCTAAACCCTTTAGTCTTTAAATTGTTTGGGGTTTGGGGTTTTTTTTTCAGTAGTTAATGCTTTCCTGCACTTTCTGTTTTCCTATTGTTTTTATGGGACCTAAAAACGGTTGCCACCATACAGGGTAATTAAAATATCAATGACAATATATTTCTCTGCATAACATGTTTTGTGGTATCTGTATCCTGTCACTGGGACTAGTTGTGAGAAAGTCTGATGTGGTCACATCTGTGCTAAGAATTAAAAGGAGGCCACTAACTTATTTCAGAGAGGCTGCTGCTGTCACTTAGTAATGATCTATTACTACTGCAAAGGAAGTCTATTTAAACCCAGATAACAAAGACTTTGTATCTAAACCCTTAGAGCAGCATGTTTACCACATGAAATTTCAACAGAGGTTTATTCTGAGATTACTCAAGCCAGGTTCCAGCCAGCCAGAGACTGGCTTCAAGCTCTGGCTACATTAACTCTCATTATAACAGCTTCCCTATATTTACTCTAAGTAAATTCTGTTGGAGTCCTGCCTCCCCATCTCTGTCATTGGTGGCTGAAGGACTTTGTTATAATTGAGAGAATGATGTAGAATACAAGGTGAGTGTGTTTGGTCCCAGAAACCTCTGATCAGAGCAGGTATGTGGGCTAGAGCCATCAGCACTGGTGACAACCTGTCAAGTCTGAACCTGAAAATAGTAGTAATGGCTTTCAAGCAAAGGAAAGTGAGCAGAGTGAGTGAAGACAAGATGACCCTTCCCATGCCTCTTTTTGTATGTCTGTGTGTGTGCTTCTTGGACCTCCAAACAACTTTGTTCTGAAGAGGAAAATTCAGTCACCTCCACCTTGCTCATAAAATACTTGTATTTATCGGTGCTTTATTACATGACAGTTTGGGGGTAGGAAATTAAGTTTATAATATCTCTCCTATCTTTTCCGTATATATATTTAAATTGCTTAAGTTAGAGCCTTAATGTTGACCAGATTCCAGGTAGTACTTCAGAAAAAGTTGTGTTTTTTTTTAAAACTGGTAAGATTAGTTTTTTGTGGGAACCAGTTATGGCTGCACATTATCCTTGTCAGTAAAACTAATCTAGACAGAGAAACTTGATAATGTACTAAAAATACTACAATACCCAACAGACTATATCTCACTTGAATGTATTTAAGTATTTCAGACACTGCCAAGCAGACAAGGTAGTCTAAGGAAGTATTATGGAAGACGTATGAATACAAATCCAACTTTTTTTTTATCTTGAAATGAGTAGATGGGGATTGGTTGCCTATTGAGAGGGAAAAAGCTTAGTGGTGGGAGGGTAAGGCAGGGAGCTGAAACTTTTGAGTTCTGTCTCTTTCTGCCACCAACATTGTATTGTCCTCTAGAGGCCAATGATCTTTTCTCAGTGCTTCAATTTTCCTGTCTGCACGGTGGGAATAATGCTCCTTCCTGCCTTTACATTTAAGAGAGCCAGTGCAAAATTAATAGTTTCATGTGCAGTCCAATGTATTTGCAAGACTTGCTCCCCTTTTTTTTATTCTTCATACCCTAGTTAATCTTCTTCTTTGTTTATTTCTGCCACTGTTTTGGGGACTTCAATTGGAGAAGCCGTGGTGTCAGTCAAGTGAAAGATCTTTTGAGATTGCTGGTGTGTCATTTGTGACATACAGATACTGTTTTTCTTTTGGTTCAAAATAGAAACAAATGTTTCCTCTCAAAAGATCTATGTTTTGTCTGGATAAAGTTCAATTTAGAAATGCCACTAGTAGAAGAAGGGTCTTACTTGGTAATTCAAGGGAGTTTTTTTGTTGAGTCACGCTAAGCTCGGAGACTGGAACTAGAACTAATAACATTAGAGCAGTGTGATAGAATAGTGAGGTTTTGATTTACCTGTTGGGTTTTTGTGAAAAATCTCTGCTTATTGAGCTACTGAGGCATTAAGTTACTTTTGGGAGGAGAAGGGGGCTGGAATTAAAACAAACTAACAAAAAACAAGCAACCGGTTCTCAAAACGTTTCTGAACATAGTGCCCCTGCACCAGGGGGAATTAATTAGGGTTCTTTACATTCCTGTTCTCTCTAATGGACTGGGTGCACAACTAGACCATGTTTTCCAAGATGCATCTCTAGGATGCATCTTGGAAGAGGAAACCCAGCCTGGCTTTCTGGCTTATGGAAGGGGCTTACAAGCCAACAAAAAAGCTGTCTCGTTAGTTGTCACAATGATATGTTGTAATCCATGAAGTTCTGTTTTAGAAAATATATACGTAGATTTTTAATTTTCTGCCTGAACATAAATATTTTCCATGGAGGAGAGAGGCTTTTTAGAGGTACTTGAGTTAAAAATCTGACTGTGAAGAACGACTGGTGCTGATTGATGTGGGCACGTGGAGCTTGCTCCAAAGCTGATGGACAGTTAAGTCTTATGAAGTCTGAGAGTGTCAAGTGTTTTGAGGCACGCACAGCTTGCTGTGCTTGTCCCATGGACCGCACCTCCTGCAGAAGTCTCTTGATCTTTAATTGTGTTTTTTTTAACTACAAATTATAATAATATACACTTATTAAAAATATACCCAGGTTATTCAGAAATAGTAAGGTATGGGGAAACAAGTCTCAATTTATGTTGTGTCAGAAGTTCGAGAATCACTGCTGTTCAGTTACCAATGAGGGAGACCTTGAGAAGGAAGAACGGTGGTTCTGTCAGTTCAAATAAAAACTAGACTTGCAGTTGCTACTGGTATTCACTGGTTTGCACAGGAAGTACAAGATTGTAGAAGATTGCATACTGTGTGCATGCATGGTTCCACCTGTAACAGTGCCATCATGGGGGGGTAGAATAGTGAAAGTTTTTAAGCTGGCAAAACAAATTGTATATTAAAATAATACTAATAAAACCTATGAGATACTGAAAATCAAAAGTGACCAGTAAGTGTAATTCTGTATCTTACCCAGAAGCCCAGATGCTATTGCATTTTCCTCTCCTTTCCAAAAATTTGTCTGTGAACTACTGACCACTTGCTCTCCCCTCTGGTGGTTTAGGGGATGAAAAATATCCCAGTGAGAGAGAATAAATTCAAAGAATGCCCTGAGGCCCTGGAACAAAAACTCTGGCCTTTTCCTTGCAAAATACAGTTCTATGCAAAAGGAAAGGATGTTGGACAAAACATCCCCTGAAAGTAGAACATAGAGGTGGGTGCATATTTCATGACAGACTGTTTTAACTTTCCCAACAGTTGCTTCTTTTATGGCCAGCAGCTACTATTAATTATTGATCAGAACACTTATTTATACACTAAAAGCTAAATGCAATCCTTTCAGTGGAAGCCTGGCAGAATGCTGGTTGAAATAAGTAGCTGTGGATGGTGTTTCAGGAGGTTGTCTCGTTCACAGTTCTGCTCAGGGAAGAGCCCATGCTCGTTATTCTGTCTGCTGTGTGTCTGCTAATCATATGTACATATGGGAGATTAAACCCCAGCCACTAGTAACACCCTGGAGCTTTAGATACCTCCACTCTTAGCATTGGCTGTGGGTGCATCCCTCTGCTCTCATGGGCTGTGGCAGGTTCTCCTCATCCCTTGGCTATGCAAAGACTAACTCAAATTACAAGATGGTTCTAGCTCAAATTCTGCAACAGCAGCCTTGGGTGCCAAGCATGCACTCAGTAGGTTGAGCTGCCCTGTGGCCTGGGACAAATGCATCAGCAGCTCCACCTGAGCAGGCTTTAAATTGCTGTCTGCTTATACTGTGTGCTTTGGGGCTGTGCTTGGGATTAACTTGTTTTACTGTGTTTTGGGGGAGGAAAGGAACAGGTGTGGTAGGATCCATGTGACATGGAGAAGCGGGGAAAACAAAAACTTCCCTGGGTTATGAAAAGCAAACTAGAAATCCAGCAGGTTTTTTCCTTGCCCAGGCTAAGTAAGCCAAACAGTTATTTTTTTCATCAGCTTCCAAGGCAGAAGAGATAACTTCCCTTTTTGCTGCTTTTCTTGTGACAAAAACCCACCCTGCCCTGACTTCTAATTCTTTAGTTACTCTGGCTCTGCAAAACCCATCTTTAGAGTAGAGGAGGGCAGACAAATTTGCTCTTGCCTGTGCTTGGAGAAAACAGTAGCGACCCTTTCTGTAGCCAGAAGGAAGAAAATAGCTTCAAGTACTTCTCTGCTCCTCTCAGAACTGAGTTGAAATCAGCACAATACTTCTGGTGCCAATGTGTTTTCTTCATCAAATGCTGACATGGTTTCTACGATTATTGTGCTGTTGCCATGTGATTCTGGTGGCATTACTGTTTAGATAAAATATTATTAGTTTTCTATAGCAACTGTTAATTTCAGCAGAAGCAGTGATTTCAGTGTAATTATTACTGACACTAGTTGTAATAAATGTTTTGGATTGACGTGCATGGTTTTAATTTTCTTCCAGCATATGATTTCTTTAATAGCTCAAACAATTTTTCTGATTTCAATGTTGACATGGGTGGAAAACTAATGTTGTGTTTGTATCTAGCACTGCTCTGGGAGGCTTATACTTGAGGAGGGGCATTGCTTTGATGTTTCAATAGGAGAAGCAGAGTTGTTGCTGTGATATGAGCATTCTTCAGTCTTTCTGAAAATGTGAGACAGGGCACTTTAATACTCCAAGCAATTTCCAGCACAGAGATCTTTCTTCTCCCACCGTCCAGTCTCTCACTCTGCTCTAATGGTTCTCAACTGCATCCCAGGCCTGAGAATAAGGGATCTGCTAAACTGCCACCTTACACTGTACTCCTTAATCCTTGCAAATGATTTGAAACAGACTCCTCTTGCCTTGAAAGCGTGGAGAGCCCTTGGCTCATCCTTAGTGCCCTGTTTCAGAAATGACTCCACAGGCTTAGGAAATTGCAGCTTTCTGCACAGTTCTGAGTTATCTCATCCTTCAGCTGCCCAGGCCCCAGCCTGATATGCTTTGCTGCTCTTAGCCCAGGGTTTGCTTTGTCCAGAAAAGCACATTTTACAGGTATGGAAAGCAGTTTCTAGGATGCACCTAAGAAGCTGAAGCACTATGAGAGCTTTGCAAAGCAAACACTTGATGGAAACAAACATCAGTCAATTTATGGGGCTGAAGCTCAGCCAGCCCTACAGTCATAGAAGCAGTCAAGTCAAAATTATGGGCTAAATCAAAGATTTGGAAGAGAAATTCTTTTTAAAAAAAATAAAAAAAAATAAGATAATTATATTCTTTTCCTTGTTATTTGTAGAGAAATGAAATTTAAAACAAATCTCTTTCTGGTGGCATTTGGTTAAATGTAATTTTTTGTTCAGCTAGCTGAAAACTCAGTCACAAACAACTACAAGTAGTTTCTCAGGATTTTCTTTGATCAGTATTGCCCTGGGTTTGCAATCTGTGGCCATGTTTTCCTTTAAGTATCTCATTATACTTCTGAGATAATTCCTGTACTGTAAGCCTTAAAAATAATAATCTTGTAACATGTTTTTCTCCCAACTGAATGATAGTTGGACTCTAGAAAAGATCATGATTCCCTGCATGCTGCTACATCAGCCAAGTTTGATCAATGCTATTACAAAGAGCAACATAGCAGATAAAACAACCTCTAAACATCCATAAAGTTTTAATAGGACTCCAAAAACTTTATAGTGTGAGTTAACAGGGTGTTCAGACTGAAATGGGGGTGTATGTGAGGTTATATATATGTGTGTGTGCACAAGAGGTCAGTCACTCAGACATCCTGCTCTGTGCTTTAATGTAACCTTTTGGATTTGATTTACTCCAATAAAATGGAAGCTAGAGAAGCATTTCTCCAGCCTCACAGAAAACAGTGGTGTCAACAAGACATTAAGATACTCCTGCTTTTACTTCTGAGGCTTTCAGACCTGAGTTATGAATCAAAAAAATGGCCACGTTCTGAGGAAATGGTACAAAAACTAATACACAATCTTAAACTTCTGCACAGAGCAATGTTGTTAGGAGCATATAATCTAATTAACCTCATCAGAGTCTTTGAATTTATATGATTAGAAGAAAACTGGAAGCCAGGAATTTCCTTAGTTAAATGCCACTTGGCATTTGCACACACCCCCCACACCCCCCTTCTTTAGAGCAGCATTTTGGAAGGTGAGCCAGGCGGTGCAGCTTGGCTGATGGCAAAATGTGCATGATGAAAGTCTTACAGACATGATGGATGGGGCAAGGCAGGGAAGCACCTGGCAACATTGCCAAGTATTTAAACTTTACGAGCAAGGAGATTCTGCTGTTCTTCCACAAGCTGAAGATCCCTACAGCAGGATGATCAGAATTCAAAACCACTAAAGAAAAGGGGTGAAAATGACTCAGATCTCTTTTTATCTTTTGGTCTGATAACAATCAGAGATAGAAACATCAGAGTAACCTGCTACACAGGGTAGGCCAGATTCTGCAGCATTTATTCACAGGTCCAATCATTGTGATTAAGAGCTGCAGAAGTTAATAAAAATCATATGATAAACTCCCTGGGGAAAGCAGAGCTTAATCAGTGTGGTTTTTATATGCATATGTGGTTACATTAGTGTAGTGTTGGTAGGAAGAGACCTATTCACCTCTGAACGTTTCTCCTCTGAGTGTTTATTCCCAGCAATGACTTGGGGCTGGAGTGCCAGCTCTGAGATAAAAACACTGGGCTGCTGCTGGGCTCTGACTCTGTAGTCACATGAAGAGCAAACACTGATTCCTCCAGTTCACCTCTTACTACCTGAACCGATCCCTGCTTCCACCCTACGTGCTGCTTGAAAAAAAATCAAGTAAAAAATGTTGCTGACGGCTGTTTGCCTATCAAACTGCTGGAAGAGAGCACATCTGCAGGTCTTGGCTTCCTCACAGGACAATTACTCTTGCTTTAAATAGTGCACGTTTGCTATATATCCACAGCAAGCTTTCACACTCTCACTGTAACACGCTAGTTTTGCTTAACTTTGCTAGATGGTAGAAAATAGAAACGAAGTACATGGAGAGGGCTAAAGAAGCATTGCACATTTATCCTCTTTCCTCCCCCTCACAACTTTGCCTGCTCTAACTTGTGTGTTGTTGGATAGGTTCAGTCAGACAACTGCTTCCCCTCGGAGGGTGCCCACCCCTTTTGCACCGAGGGCACTTGCATGCAAACGTGGCACAAGACCAGCTCAAACTTTCCAGTAATGCTGTGAACGCCAGGCTCTAGGCAGCTTTCTGAAGCATGCCCTTTACATAATTAGGTTCCAGGCAAACCACTTTACACCCCGTGTGGACATTGATACCTGCTCAGGAGCTGGTTCTGTGCCTCTGAGTATGGGCACTATCTACGTGGTTTAATGGATATATACCCAGAAGTAGAAATGAATGCAGAAGGTGAACAACAGCTTACCTAGAGAAGAATTTCTCTTCCTAGCGTGCAGGAAAGAAACATCTGCTGTTCAAACCTCTTCACAGGGCTCCAGGTAAACTAGGGAGAGTTTGCAATTGCCAGCAGCTGCCTGAGCAGCATCCCGGGAAGGATCCTCTTGCTCCAGCCCCGCTAACCGAACTCTCCCAGCACAGTCACATCTCACTTAGACACAGACCGTCCTTTTCAAACCAAGCAGCCAGCTGCAGTGGTTCAAACCTTTGTTCGGCACACCGTTAAGGACCCGGCTTCCTTCCTGGCCGCGGGGATGCCATGGGGGAGAGAGCAGGCGGCGGCAAAACAGGCGGCGAGAGCTGTGGGATGGCCCGAAG
>NW_009954179.1:949041-962469 GCF_000747805.2 Chaetura pelagica
CCCCGCGCCCCCGCCTCCCCCCGCTGCTCCCGCCCCCTGCCGCTCCTCCTGCCCGCGCTGCCGCCCTCTCCCTCCTCTCTCCCGGAGCACCGAGGAGGTTTTGGAGGCTGGTGATTGGCAGGAGCGGCCGATTCCTCCGGCTGATCAACCCCCGGTACTTCCAAGGACTCGGAGCTGTTCTGATGTCATTCCAACATCAGGATGAAGGGGGGGCGAAGCTTCAGGCGAGGACGACGGAGGCTAATTCGGAGCTGATCTGCATTCCTCTCCCGGCCGCCGTGATTGATGAGATGCTCGGGGAGGATTTGCATAATCTGTCATTGTGCAGTTGGACCACCTCCCTCTGCCTGCCCAAAAATGCGGGAGGAAAATGCCACTTGCAGCTCCTGGCTTTACACCTGGAAGGCTCCACCTGAACGCCTGGGGAAAGAAAAAAGGAAAAGTTGAAGGAGTGGTTTTCCAGCAGCAGGATGCTTGAACCCCCCAGCCCCCTCTCCACCATCCCCAGGTGCTAAAGGAGGCTCAAGAAAAAGCACAATACCAGAAGACTTCTTGGTTCCTACTCTTCCTTAGGTCACTGATAGGATCACCCAGTTCAACCAAAGGTGGCTTTTCATGCATGGCCAAAATGAAGCAGAGGTCACCCAGCAAGCAGGTTCCAAGTGACCCCCCTGACACCACCTCTGGGTGGAGGCCAGCAGGCAGGTGCCACTCAGGGGTGCAAAGTACTTTCCTGTTGTATGCCACATAAAGTCCACCTATTTGTTGCATAATTTCTTATTAAAATTCTCTCATCCAGCTAGAGAGGAAACCTACCTTCACAGCCAAGGAATGTGATTGTTATGCGACTTTAAATTCTATTATAGAGGAGAAATGCAACACTCTCTCTCTATATAAAAAAATTAGATTTTATACCAATCTAATTTTCAGTTTTTGCCAGCTTGACACCTTTCACTCCAAACCCCTTCTTTGCGTGATACACCTTGGGATTGAAATTCAGTCAATTCTGTGCAGCAAATGTGAGGAGAAAATAGTTTTGTTCAAGGAGACTGGAACAAACCCATTCTGAGATGATGAATGACGCTGTAAACTCAGATTTGAATCATAGGAGGGTCAGCTCAACCTTTCGTGTTTCCAAAATGCTGTAAATAAATGGTGTTCCATGCAGTTTACCATTTCCATCCTTCAGCTGGGACCTTCTACATGAAGAGCTATTTTCTCTCTGTGAATATCCAAGTTTCAAAGATAGTAGATATTCCTAACTGGGGACTAATTTATTCCTTCTGTCTACATTGGAAGCTGAGGGAAAATTAAAATTCAAAGCATGTCTCAATCATTTCCTGCAATTTCTAATTACAAAGCACTCACAGGGGGTCCTTTAAAAAGGCCTTACACCTGTGACTGGCTCTGGATTTGGGATTTGTTTTCCAAAGATGATTGCAAGGTTGGCTGGGGGGAGGTTCCATTGCAACTGGGTGGCAAACGGGTACTTCCTTGTACCCTGTGTGAACATCAGAACTTAAGTCAGGATGTAAACTAAAACCTCCACATCAAATGAGGGAGTCTCTTCCCAACATCAGGAAGGATTGTGGTGCAATTAGTGGAGAACTAAAAAAAAAAGAAAAGTTTCCAATTACTAATCTGAGGGCATGGAAAGAACAAGACCAGTTGTCTCCCTCTTTCTACTTGTAGGCTTGACTCCTTGCTGTACTTTTAGCACTGCAAGCAGAAAAGTTTGGCTGTGGGGTACAAGTGTCCTGCAGGACAGCTCTTGGCTGCTGCCAGATGTGGTAGGAGCTGCCAGTTGTGGTAGGAGTCACCATCTGCCCCTTTGAAGCTGCTGGCGCAGATGTTCCCAGGGCGGGCCAGCGGCCAAGCTGTTGTGCATACTGTTGGGAGTGTATTTTATTTCAGATGCTAAAGTTACTCTTTGAACTTAAATCCTTGGCTGAAGAGCGTGCCATGCTAGATGGATTCAAGGTGAAGCTGCACAGCTCTTGATCAGCGGTGCCTCAATATCTGTTTGCTTCATTAGCAATTCATTTTAAGTGGGGATTCAGGCAACTTAGGACGCCAGGGTCTGCCCTCATTAGAAATGCATGGAAATCAGTTGACAGAATTGCTCCAGCTCTCTCTATGTAACAAAAAGAGCATGCCAACCCTGGGGAAAAAGTAAGCACAATTTGAATTTTCACTTCTCTCTCCTTTGGGTAGTTGCAAGAATTGAGCTCTTTTTGCTCAGACACAAATGCACCCCGGTTACCTAGAATATCCTTCCAATTGTGATGGTGTCCTTATGCTCTATTTTATGGAAAAACATACAAAAATGAAAACAGAACTGCAAGAAACAGAAATTAAATCAGGATGGAGAGAAACAGTAAGAGAAATTGTAGTAATAAAACACCATAATAAGGAGTTACCACATTTGCACTAAAATCCTTGCCACAGGAAGTGTTCTCCTGGATCTTACCTGCAGCACAGATTTTGCATTAACTGCTGGAAATTCTGTATTAGTTAATACTTGTGTGATATAATTTCCCCCTGCATAGGCAGGAAATTGCCACTATCCAGCCCTCCTATGTAAGTAACTCAGAAGTTATAGATATAACCTACCAGTACTTTGCCCAAAACTAGTATTACCTTTCTGAAACATCACTTTTTGGTTTTATAACTGTGAGTTTGGGGCAGGGAGCAAACTGCTGGTTGTTTTATTTTCATTGGGTTTTGTGTTGTTTATTTTTACTTCAGACTCTCTAGTGAAAGTAAGTGTTGTTTTGGTTCCATCTATGTTTTGTTGGAGTTTGGCTGCATTACAAGACATTCAAATGCTTTACTTTTCTAAACCTGGTGCCTTCACATAGATTCTCTACCTAGCACTGTGTAAACAGAACAAGACTTTGAATTAGTTTGTTTTTTCAAAGGAGCATCTGCATTTATGGTAAAGGCAACTGCTGAAAAATTCAGTGTCCCTCTTCTGTTTAGATGCTGAAGTTCAAGCTCTAATGCTCCTAGTTACCTATTCTAAGTACTAGACTGTCACTACAGTGTCTGCACAAGTGTTTTTTATGTGTTTATGTTCACAGCATATTATGAGGTAGGAAAAACAATTCCTGCAGTTCTGTGCTTAGAAAAATGATGCAGAGCAAGCACATACGTTCAGAAATTAATACATATCTTATATGGTACATCCATGGCTCACTCTTCTAAACTATTTGAGAACTTTAACTGAAGTATTTGTTCTGTTGCTACATCAAGCTTTTGCTTTCTCTGACTGCCCCTGGTTTTCTCACTGGTTATTACTGTGCATCTGATGCTCAGATGATGCTCTGACTTTAACAGCTACTCCCTACTTCTCCACTCAAAAACTACTTTGTAGCATGAAGGCCACACTTCAAAATTAAGTAGACTACAATACTTTTTTAGCTGAAGGCATCTTGACAGTCTTTATTGAAAGAAAGATGGCTTTTGGCATTTACATTCATAATGAGTTTAAAGAACAAAAAATTACTATTGCTGAAGGGACCAGCTTTTCCTTAGGCTGTGGAGACTTCTGATGAACTTCCCTGTAATTAAACAACAGCATGTCTTTTATTAAAGTTCCTCAGATGGTGTAAGTTGTCAAAACACCCATTGATTTCAGAGGAACTCAGACAACTTACAAGAGCTATAGATTGGTCTCTAACTCTCTAGCAGCTCCTCAAGATATGCAGAACTTAATTACATCCACATCAAAAGTACAAGAAACATAAAGGCATAGCAGAATATGCACTTTCTAAATAATTCAAATATATATTTAATTAAGAAAATTCTCTTGTTTGGTTTTTTTTGATGTCTCAATAAGTTGTTAGGCTTTTTAATTTGAATATTTTGGCTCTGGCTCAAAATATGTTAGGTTTTATATACTCAAATGTAGGGATGAAATATAGATACACTTGGAGCTAAGTTTCTTGTATCACAACTCAGTTAAGGCATTCATATCTTCTACTGAAAGTACCTGACTTATCATGGACTATTCTTGTCTCCCAGATGACAGTGGAGGATATGCTGCTCATAGTCCACTTAAACATGACTCACTGATTTGAAACAACATCAACCGCAACATTGAAGTAAAGTCCTAAAAGCAAAACTTTTTTGATGGAAAAAAAACCCAAACCAACCAACAACAAAAATAACACCAACAAAAAAACCCTTACATTCCCTGACTGCTGACTCTCCAGCTGCACAGTTTCTGGTCAGCTTCTGTTACCTTTCCCAGTTTATGGTTGGACACACTTGTGCAAATGCTAACAGCAAATCCATGCATACCAGTTCTGTAATGACCTTTATCTTGAAGTTGCATTTTTTTTGTAAAATAACTTGGATATCCCAGTGTGGTTTTGTTCCTGTAAGGCTTTGGATGTATTGCTTTCAGACAGTGTGTTGATATAAACTAAAGTTGAAATGTCTGTTAAACCAACATACATTCATTAACATGTAGCATTAGAGCTGCTCCACATCTTTCTAATTACATTACTATTTTATGCCTTAAGTGCTTACTCAACTATAAAAACACTAACTCTGGCCTCTTAAATATTGTTATCAAGATACTATCAAAGCAAAAAATCAGTTTGCTTTGCTCTAATTCACAGTCCAATCTGTGTCACCATCCTGAGTTACCAGCTCATTGTGACACTGAAACAAGGGTTGTGTGAGAGAGAAACATTTTTTTGTCTATCTAGAAACGCTTTCAGGCTCTTTCCCACAATTACAGAATCTTCCCTGGGCTCAGGTTTGCCCTGAAGTCAGTGTTACAACTCCTGTAGTGCTCCCATGTCCCCTTTCTGTGGAAGTATGAAGAACCATTTACTGTATTTCTTTCCCCTGGGTGAGTCACGCAGGTTACCCTTCAACAGAGACCAGCATATAGTTTCTCTTCTCCCCAGTCCCAGTGCAGCAGTGGTGTCATCCCATTGAACAGCAGCTGGGGTGCTGTTCTCCAGCACCTGCTCACAACCCCAAGTGTCATATGTTAATGGGCAATATATTTTGTACAGGATTTCTTTACAGCAGCTTAGGGACTTCCTTACAAGAAAACTCTGTAGGCCTTGTTTTTCCTCCAACATGAATTTTAGTAGATCTATTTACCAGCTCCTGATGATCTTTGGACAACCCACCATGATGGGCACTGATTTTTAATTTCCATGAAATGGAAAGAATCTCCCTTGATTTGCCAAGTATGCATTGAAATGAGGAATGGGCAAAAACCACCCTATTCCACTTTGCCTCCAACGAGGGAAGAAGCCAGCCCAAGAGATCAGGCAACTGCTGATGCTGAGCGACTGGTCCCTCCTGTGTTGCTCTTCTGCTGAGGTCCTCCAAAGCCTGTCTGCTTTCTCATGGTCCAAGCTTAATGGGGCTATTTTTAAGAAAAGGCCAGAGCTAGGGAAGAAACAAAAATGTGCTCGAAGGAAAGGCCTGCAATTTGGCCATAGGGGAGTAATATATATCCTTCTCTCCTCTCCTCTTGTGTTTTAAGGAGCAATCACCTAACAAATTTTGAGACAGAAATGGGTAATTCATCCTTGTTGCTCTATCACACTGCCTGGGACCGTGAGAACAATTATCTCTGTCTAACACCAACCTTTGGCTGTCATGTGCCTGCTGCATATCTGAGCCTTGGTGCTTTCTGAGGTAGAGAGAGTAATGGGGTCAGATCATTGCAGTATGTTGTTTTTACAATGGATTAATCAGCAAGTCAGTACTCCAAATCAATTATTTGTGGAACAAACGGTTAACAGCTCACGCAAGAGAACAAACACTATAAACAGTGGAGTTGTAGGAGGGTTGGTAAGAGGCCTATGAGAAGGTGGCTTCTAATAAAAAGGAAACCAAACCAGCTGTTGGCAAAGCCATTATCACAAAGAATATAATCTATAAAGCTAAGTGATAGCTTAAAACTCTTAAAACTAAGCATTTCTTCCTTGATTATTAAAAATTAAGAAGCTTGAACTCTTGGTTTAACATATTAAGTGATTAAAAAAAAAAGAGTTATTTAAACTGTGGTATGATACCTAAAGTAGATTAATTAGACCAGAGCTCCAATGGGAGTCCCTTTAACATGTCTTCAGAGGCTCTTTAAATACTCTAATTCACTTCTGAATAAAAGGTGAAACCAGGAATGATATTTTCAAAGGAGAAACTACAAAGAACATTTATCTTTCTCATTTTACTTTTCTGTCCTTGCAATCTAGTTATCAAACTTCCATTACATTCTAAGGATGACCTTTTATTTTTTTTAGGTTAACTCTCATAAGCATAGCTTTTTATATATCCTAATTTAAAACCTAAAAAAACCCAAACCCTCAAAGTGAAAAATCCATTACTAGATCACTTTCAAACTGGTACTCTAACACTACTGTAATAAGTGAATCCAGTTGTACATATAGTTTGTTTCACCTCTTATTAGATAATGCCATTATAATTTGTTTTCTGCTTCATTTAGTCCTATAGGAGGTTGCCTCATGCTTATGAACTACTTCTGCTAATGCTCTAGGTAGTGTAGATCTTGGTGTTAAGCAAAGCTTTTGTTAAATCATTTCTTCTCTGTGCCCTTCTCATTGCAAATTGCCACTGCTTTGAAGTGGGTCTGTGGTAACTGGAGGGACTTGGTCTTCCCTCTTAAGTAAATTGGTTGGCTCCTAGTGATTTTTTGGTGCATGAACGTTCTGGCCATGAAAGGTCTCCAGAATGTGTTGCATGGCCTTTTGTTTGAAGGTGTTTGTCCTTAGGTTTGTAGATGTGTTTGCTTCCCTAAGATCAGTACCCGTCTTAGCTTCAGTGGGACTAACAGCATAAATACAATAAGTACTCTGGGTCCAATGTCTTTATGTTACCAGAAGTGCCAGCTGTTCATTTTGGGAACACTTTTGTGTCATAGCTTCCAAAACTATGCCAGGTTTTTTGGAATCCCCTCCAGTCAGGCAGAAGCTCTAGCTTACACCGGCACATATTTGGAGAGCTCACTCCATTTCTCTTGTGCGTGGCAACGTGCCACGCTGAACTGCTCTGCTTTACAAAAGCCACCCCAAACCATGCACTGTGCTGAGAAGATGGAAGTATTCCCTCTGAGGTCTACTTTTAGACTGATGCAACTATGTTGTGTCTCAAAATTTAAAAAAAAAAAAAAAAGGAAAGAAACCACACAAAACTCTATTCAACAAAAAGGAGGCTAATATACTTTTAGAAGTTGTTGTCTGACAAAGGAAAGCAAGATCATGATTTTATGTTTACATGGCACTGACTTTCCTTAGAAATGTGAAAGCTCCTCTGCAGTGTCTGTAAGGAGAACAGAGTT
This sequence comes from Chaetura pelagica, assembly GCF_000747805.2. Classification (NCBI taxonomy): domain Eukaryota; kingdom Metazoa; phylum Chordata; class Aves; order Apodiformes; family Apodidae; genus Chaetura; species Chaetura pelagica. The sequence continues at coordinate 956,375 of NW_009954179.1, forward strand.
AATAAGTTAAAGAAATGTTTTTAATGTCTAACTAATATTGATACATTTTTCTTGAAGTACAAATTACTTCCAGACTTCCAGCACTGGTCTCTTAAAAAATCAGGAGAGCAGGGGAAGGAATGTGGTTTATTTTGAATAGGCAGTACAGTTCAGGGAGCAATGCACAGGGACTATCAGTCTTCAAGAAATCATCTTTGGACTTGGTTGACTTTTAAAAATATGTTTTGGTCATGGAAGAAAATAAAGGTGACTTCACTAAGGTGACCAAAGAAGAGCTTGGATGGAGTAATCAAGAGTGAGAGCACTCCAAGTTAAAAAGGTTTTGGTACTTGACTTAACCATTATATTCCTTTACCTTGCTCATTCCTTCTCAAGCCACTCACACTCAACAGGTTACATTTTAAAGTACCTGTTTCTATCTATAATGATGCTTTGGAGGTGCCTCTTTGCTCTCTGAAGACTTCTGCACACTTTAGAAAGAATATTCAAAATGTCTGCCTATTTATACCACTGATGTGAGTGCTGCATAGGGTGCATTTTGGTTCAAGTTGGTATTGTTTTTAAAACATGGCAAAAAGGCAAACACGCTTTGAGCATTGACTCTGTGAACTGAATGTATCATATAAAAGCTAAGCAGCAGTAACAGATATATCTGTTACAGTATGAAATGTAGGCTCAAAAGAAATAGATGAAATGATGAGACAGTTTTCCTGGTGGCATAAAGCTTTTATATGATAAAGAAAAGCATTTTAGGAAAGTAGGTGTTCTACTAAAAAAAAAAAAAGTGAATAAGACAAAAGAACAGCTGTGGGTGAATTTCAAATCAGTTACATCTTGTGCTCCCATAGAGGGCAATGTTGTATAAAAAATAGGTTTAAGCCCTCTATTAAGGATCGGTCTGTGTGAATATACTTTAAGGAAATTTGCTGTTACAATAAATTTGAGGTTTGCATTTCCCTTCAGTCAGGCTATGACTAATGCGCACAATAAGGCACACCAAACCACATAACAGAACCTTGTTAAAGGTGAAGGAAATTAGTTTTGTAGATTACCTAATTGTACGTTGTAATGGAAAAAAGTCACATTTTGCCTTACAATGTCCAGTAACTGAGCCACAGTAAGTGCTTTCTTTTATTCAAGTTGGCTGAAAAAAACTCTAAGCAAAAGGACACAGGTTTGTGTTGTTAGTGCTGGGAATAGGTTTTGGACCTGGATTTGTCTTGGGTACAGTGAAATCATCTGTATTTCTGTATTGTATTTGGTGGCTTTTTTTCCTGTGGAATGCATGGGTGAATGTATCATCATGTTTTCATTTACTTTTATGCTTCTCTGATTTTGATGTACTGTCAGTACAAGGCCCTGGACTTGAACCTTGCTCAGCCTCTTGGGCAGTTGAAGAATGGAAAGGTTCCTGCTTCTTTAAAATAACCTCATATATTAAATTTCACTCTTATTTACCTGCTCCATGAGCACTACTGTAGAGCTGTGTCACAATAAGCTGTTCATGTTGTCTACACTGGACATAAGTGAGGGGATGGGGATCTAAATTCATGGATAGTAATTGGAGAGAGGCAAGTTCCTTTATTGGGGGAGTGTAAGCCTCATAGTCATATGCCTACAATGAAGAAGTACTAAGTGTTCCCAGTGTTTCAGGTAATATTATTTCAGGCAATGACAATAAAATTGATATGAAGGAAAATCTTTTACAAGTGTTTTTAAATTACTTAGTCACATTGGAGATGACTCTGATTAAGTCTCAAGAGGTGATAAGTTCCCAGACTTCAACTGAAATCAGACTGGTTGACATATTGATGAAGGCCTTCCAAATTAAACAGTAGTAATTATTGCCTGAATAGTGTACTGTTTACCTTCAAAACTCCATTAAAATGAAGTGTGTTTAATCAGAAATATTTGCCGAAGTCCTAGGAGATCTGTTCTTTCTATTCACTGCATCTGCCTGACTTAAGGCAGAAAATGGGATGTCTTCCTTGAGATGTGTGTCTGTCACTTAGGTCCTTTGATCATTAGGACTGAAAAGCTTGCTGGAGTTTGCTGGGTTGCTGCTCTATCTCTGCTCATAAGTTTGTTCGCAGCTGAGCTCACAACACATCTGTGTGTGGGGATGGGAAGGTGGTACCTTGGTTCTAGACTTGGCCTGGCAGAGCTGAGCTGCAAGGTGGGAAATGCACCCTGTGGTCTGGGCGTTGTGTGTGCCCACAAAGGGCCGTGCCAGCCCAAAGGTGCTTTTCAGGTGTAAACATGGGTATCAGAGTTTGGGACTGCTGCAAGCTGCTTTAGCTAAATGTGAAAAAAAGTGTATATTCTCCACTGTATTATTTCACCTAATCTGTGTAAGTACAGTGATAGTTAGTTGTGGGTTTTTTAAATGTATATTCCAGCAGTGATACTACTGACAAACCCCACTGTAAATGCTACACTTAACCCTGGAGTTCAGTCAGTGAGGCTCAAGTCCATGGCACTCCTTGCTTCACTACTTGTTTACCAACATAAGTGGTCCAGGGAGCCTCCCAGTAGTTTCTCACTGATGTCATCTCAGAAATCTTCATGAAAAGCAACCAACAGGAACAGATAGAAAAGTGGTTCTTCTGCCCACCACATATGTTTCACTGCCCCTATAGGGATGTGAAGCCTCTTTCCATCTGCCAAAGAACTGCTGCAAAACTGAGGAGAACAGAAAGTATGTTTTAGGTATCTATGGTATGATCTCACTGGATGGCACAGCTCACAGGTGCTGGGCAGAAGGTGCAGGCTGAATGCAGAATATTGCATGAGAATTGACTGTAAAGAGGTAGAGCTTATCAGGGACAGTGTGGCCTTCACACAGGACACTCCACACAATGGATGTCAGGATACAGAGAGAAAGAATCAGGAGAAAGAACAGTCTACTGACAAATACAGGGAGAGCAGCAAGTCTGATGTAATTTCCACCACAAAAAGTGACAAAATCTCATAACAAGTTGAAGGAAAAGTTGTAAGGGGGGATTCTATTCAATAAATACCAATGGCATTTAGTTTTTTGAGTACTAACACACTGATGTCTACTGTAGAAATGTACTACTAAGGTAGAGAGGGCAAGGTATTGTTTATCTTTTTCTTTGTTTTGTTCTTATTTCTTTTTTCTTATTCTTTGTTCCCATATAATACTTCTAAAGTTCAAGAAGACCTGTTCCTCTCTAATGAGGAATGCCAGGATTTATCCTGTCCCCAGTAGCTGGCTAGGAGACACCACAGAGATACAGTAAGGAGTGAAAAGAAAAATAATCTTTGTCCATAACTTGAATATGGGCTATCAAATCTTTTGGTATATAAGTGCATTTTTTATTATTCACAGAATCACAGAATCCTAGGGGTTGGAAGGGACCTCAAAAGATTATCTAGTCCAACCCCCCTGCCAGAGCAGGGTCACCCAGAGCACATCACACAGGAAGGTGTCTAGGAGGGTTTGAACATCTCCAGAGAAGGAGACTCCACAGCCTCTCTGGGCAGCCTGTCCCAGTGCTCTGTCACTCTCACAGGAAAGAAGTTTTTCTGTTATTCACATTGAACCTCCTATGCTCCAGTTTGCACCCATTGCCCCTTGTCCTGTCACTGGTCATCACTGAGAAAAGCCTAACTCCGTCCCCCTGACACTCACCCCTTACATATTTGTAAACACTGATGAGGTCGCCCCTCAGTCTCCTCTTCTCCAGGCTCAACAGACTCAGCTCCCTCAGCCTTTCCTCAGCAGGGAGATGTTCCCCTCCCTCCATCATCTCTGTGGCTCTGCCCTGGACTCTTCCAAGCAGTTCCCTGTCCTTCTGGAACTGAGGGACCCAGAACTGGACACAATATTCCAGATGTGGCCTCATCAAGGCAGAATAGAGGGGGGAGGAGAATCTCTCTTGACCGACTAACCACACCCTTTCTAATGCCCCCCAGGAGGCCATTGGCCTTCTTGGCCACAAGGGCACATTGCTGGCTCATGGTCATCCTCCTGTCTACCAGGAGGTCCTTTCACCTACACTGCTCTCCAGCAGGTCAGCCCCCAACCTGTGCTGGTACATGGTGTTTTTCTTCCCTCAGATTCGAATTTTTCCATTTTTTTTTAACTCAGAATTAAATTTTCCATCTAGATCTTGAAGCCTGGTCTCCAACTGGAGGTCCAGACATAGCTCCCTCCTTGCTGTCATGGAATTCTGTGCTGCAGCCAGCACCTCCTCTCTGGAGCCAAATTCAGGAATTCCATCTGACCACACTGGATTCCACACGTGGTGTTGACAGAAATACCTGTTACCACAGTGCAACAAGCAGCTCTAGCATTAAGTCATGGGAAAGAATAAAAAAAGCTTTCTGATGTAAAAAATCTCTCAGCTTTCTTTTTCCTTCTTTCTTTACTCCTGATTTGCTAAATGAGACAAAAATCAAAAAGGATCTGCTGGGTGTTTTTTTTTTGTCTTAGATTCTGTTTTAATGGACTCGAGTCAACCTTTGCCTTCCTACTTCAGGCTGAGCTGTTGTCACTTTCTGATCTTTATATATTCCTTCTTCCAAGAGTTGTCTGGAAAGTGTAATGATCTATGAGAAAATCTAAAAGGCTAGATAAATACATTGAATTGTTCCTTTACTACTAATAAGTAATCAATCATGGCATACCAACACAAAAGGTATATTGAAAATGAAGGTGTGTTGATAGCATGTATGGAAAAACAATATAAGTCATAAATAAGGGTGCTAATTATGGCAGTGGTTCTATCTCCCATTAGATATGAATGAGGTGTGGAGTAAGGAAAACAGTAATTTCTTCAGAGCTCTTGCTCTGCATATCTATAACCAGTTTGCATAACTTTTGGGCTTTGGATAATCCTGCTGTAACATGGACATAAGAATCTGAGGTCCATGGTAAATCCCTAGAATTTTAAAGGCTTTGCACAGCTTGGTGTGAAATATTATAGCACTACCTCTACAGCGGCTGAAATGCTGCCAACAGAACTACAGTTGGAAGAGGAAAACTTAGGGAGACATTGGGTTAGTAATGGTAAACTAGTTTAATCATGCAAAAGATTCATTGAGGTTGTAAGTTCCGGGTTTTCTCTCACTTTGTTGTTTGTATGTTTGATTTAATTTTGTTTTGTTTGTTTTTTAAGTCATAGCAGATTTCTGTTTCACAATGATAGGGTAAAAATATCTTTCAGAACTTCTAGTTTTTACTTGCTTTTCATGGAAAATCAGGACTGGAAAAAATAAAGAGAAATTAGATATATTTGGTTTTGTGATGTAAGAATAGGGAATCATTTTCATTCTGCACAAATCCGCAGGTGAAAACTCACCTGGGGTCATTGCAAAAGTTCCCTACCCTGCCTCATAGCCCTGCCAGAAGAAAACTGCCCATCACTCCATCCTTGTGTTGCAGCTCTGGCCCCTCTGGCAAAGCAGATATTGGGGCATGATTGATCACCCAGGGAGTTCCAGAGCACCCTTCCCCTTGGCTGGAGCCCTGCAGGTGGCTGAGAAATTGCATACAGCAAGATGTCAGCTTTTCAACTTCTCAGTCAAGGCATTGGAAGCCCTCCAAGCTATAGACAAGTGAAGCCATCACGTTAATAACCAGAAGGTCTGATCTGTCTTTCCTGCCTTTTTATCCTAATCTTTGCCTTCCATAGACACCACAATATGTTTGACAGAGATCCAGCTTCCAGGAACATATCTCCTGCAAGTTTCCATATTAAAAAGAGCACATAGGCAGCTGAAAATCACGTAATTTGAACACAGATATATAAAATTATTTTAAATGTGTTGGAAATAAGCCAACACAGTTGCAAAATCTGCAATGGCATATTTTGAAACTATTTTTTTCTAGTATAGGTTTAGAGGTCTTCTAGTGTGTGTTTGGGAGGCTGACAGTTCAGAAGGGACAATGAGTGAAAACACAGAGAAACCTGACAAAAAGTTCACTTGTTATTAACTGTGGTGTGGGGATAGTGAGATGCCAGTTTGGTAGAAATAATTTCATTTCTGGATAAATCACAGTTTGAGGGAGTACCTGGTGTGGTATACTTGCTATGATCTGTTGTGTCTGTTGAAATTAATATATCAGC
>NW_009954179.1:962630-967639 GCF_000747805.2 Chaetura pelagica
CAGGAAAAACTACCCTAATTAAAAAGACAATAGAGAATGCAAAAGGATTGAAGATGAACTAAACAAAGATTAAAAGAAAGAAACAGTTTCAAAATCTTCATTGATTATTCTCCACTGCTTTTTTTGGTAAGTGGCTAGACAGTTGTTCAGAGGAGATGCTCCTAGGGGGAGATGCTACTTAAGTCAGCAGTTGCATCCTCTTTTCCCAGACACCAAGAATTTCTAAAAAAAGATGCAAATTAGAGATGAGTCACAGCCTTAAATTCAGTTCAGGTAAAGAGGAAAAGTCAATTATGTGCCATAACTCTGAAGTCAGTGCCTCAGCTGCCCAGATAGATCCCACATTACTGTGCAGACTAGGCCACACAGCCTTAAAAATGGATTTGAAAAAATCACAGTGGTTATGGCTTGGATTTATTTGATGTGATGACCAAAAATTTTCCTGAGTCAACAAACCCAAAAATCAGTTTCTTCCCATACCAATTGTGGGAACCAGTTTTGTCTCATACCAAAAAACAGTTAAATTTCAAGGAAATGCTCATTTAATTTAAAAAGTGAATCCCTCACCATGGATGATTAGAGAATATTCACAGAAAACAGGCTTACTTCATTGTAATTCAGGACTGCCACACAGCTTTCTGTTGTAAAAGAATGAAGCGAACAAAGTCAGCTGAAATAGAAACAGGTGTTTCAAGCCCAGCAAGAAGATACGAACATGAAAGCTCTGCTATTAGAAAGCAAAAAAGCTCATTTTCTCAGTGTTTAAACTTACTTTTTTGTGGTTGCTGTGCTGCCATCTCTGCACTTAAATTATGGTGCTTTGAACCATGCCAAAGAAAGCCTTTTTTTTTTTGGAGGGGGGGGGAGAACCAAACCAAACCAACCAAAAAAACCAGGTCTGAACTAACACAAAAACCAGAGTAAGACCATCCTGAAAAGTTTTATTAGTGGGTAAAACTCGATATTCAGAAATATTTCAATCAGTCAGTGTGAGGAACCAACTAGCAATTTCCTCCCAGCCCACTGGACCATTTCTGTTTCTCCAACAGTCGTTGCGCAGAGTATCTTTCACTAAGCTTATAACAGCAGTGTGAACATTATTTGTTTCAGGACATAAGCAAGTTGCAGCTACTGATAACAGTAATAGCTGTTATACCCTTTAATATACATGAGAAGAGATCAAACTCTCAGTAAAAAGAATATTTACATAATAAGAAAAACTAGCCTGCATCCAGGAGATATGTCATAAGAGTGCCAGGCAAGACTCTGGTGTTCAGAAAGCAGAAAGTCGATACTAGGCAAATGGTCTAAAGATATTCAGAATCTTTAATAAGCATATTGATGAGACAAGAAAGATGGGAAAGAAAAAGCACCCTTTGGAAAACCAGGAAATGCAGTCAGCTATGAGCATAAAATTGTCATGATAGATTCCTTTCAAAGACACATTTCCAATAACAGGTTTAGTGAAAAGCAAGGTAACATTAACACCGAAGGAAAGGGAGGCACATGTGGCAGGATGAATTCCACCTAAGGGGAAATGATGGTAAAAGACTTGGGGACCCTGAGCAACTTTTTCTATTTGAAAATGTCCCTGCTCAGTGCAGCAGGGTTGGACTACATGACCTTTAAAAGCCTCTTCCAACCCAAACCATTCCATGATCCTGTGAAATCAGGAAAAATATTAAACTTGCAGAACTTCTAGTCACTGGGGTGTTGTAGCTGAAGAAGACTTAGAGGGAAAGGGGATGAAGCTCATAGTGGACACTTCTCTTTTCCTGGTTCAGCCAGGTAAGAAGCACAGCGTATCTTTGGTCATGGTGGCACTCTGCCAGCTCATGGTGACCCAATCTTCTGGAGCCCAGGGGCTTAACCACAGGCTCAGGGTTTAACAGAGGCAAGAGAGGGAATCCTATTTTTTCAGGTTTGCACAGCTAAATGCAGGCACCTTGAAGCATTACTATGCGATGCCTAATGGCAAAGAGGTGGACAGGGTCAGCTCCTATGCCTTATTTCATCTCCAGGTTGATTGCCTGTTCCTGTGAAGTGGAAATAAATACAATTAAACACTAACAGATCATCTCACCATTTTCAAAACATCTTAAAAGAATAATTTTTCACAGAAGAATATTGGACATGCTGAAAATCCTGTCTCTTTTTCCTTTCTCTTCTAGACACCTGCTTGTCCTTGGGGTTGTTAGTTCCTCATTATGCCTTTGAAAGTCTTGTCCCACGTGATTCCTCAGTTTATCAAGTGGATTTGCTATTTATCATATGGCTGACTCTTCCATGCCTCTATATGGAAGCAATAAGGAAAGGAAGTACTTGTCTATAAAAATCAAACTGTAGTGACTATAAAGAAGGTGAGGAATTATTAAGTACTTAAAAGATGTAATGGACTGAAACTAGAAAATATAAAATTAATTTTATGCATTAGGAGAAAAAAAGCATTCTTAAGGGAAAGTCAGTCTTCTGGAATAAACACATAGAGAAAATTCACCAGTATGGCAGAGGTGATGATGTGCATATTAGCTATGGGACATGAGAAAATCGGAAGGTATAGACAAATAAAGGTGTAGTGAATATTTTGTAGCAAGTGTTAATGTGCTGATGAGCAGCAAGAGGGAGAGCCCAGTATTTCTATTCCATACTTTTGGTATTTAAGATTCTGGTCGTGCGACACCAGCAGTTGTTAATAGCAATGGGAAGGGAAGCAGAACAAGACGATCTAGGAGGCCCCTTAGCATCCACAGGATTAATTTGGTTCCCTCTTGGCACAGGAGTAAGCTCACCCTACTCTGATTTATACAGCCAAAGTTTTTATTTTAATACTTCTGCTTTAAAGGGAAAAATATTATAACCTGACAGGAAGTTTAAAAAGTTACTTGCCATGTGAAGAAGTGCATTCTTGCTGTTGTCACCAGGTATTGCTTATTTTCTGCCCGTGGCCAAAAGTGCATTAAACACTCAGTAATGGTAACACCGGCAATAAATAATTATCATAAGCTGCAATATATGTGCTGTACAAAGGCTTTTAGCCACTGTAAAGATTATTGTATGTACTGTCAGATTTCTGTACTGTTGAATTACAAGGGTTTATTTTACCAAAGAGAAAAACCTGTCTGCTGATAAGATCACACATCAAACATATGCAAAAAGGTTCCCTTTACATTCAACTAAGGCAGAGACTGCATTCTTCTTCTGCATCATAATTTGGAGACCCAGAAAGTATAGCTCTGATAATGTGGAGAGCACCTCGCCAGCCTCCTTTCCTAGCTTTCAACCACATAGGACCATCATCTACTTCTTCCGTTTATAAAGTGCAAGGAGAAGGGGAGTAATATTTATATAGGACCGGAATGTGCTCTGAACTCGGATTTTTGAGCAGTCTCTGGTATGTACTCATCTCTGGAAAACTGAAAAAGGCAGAAACAAAACTTGCCCTCTCTCTTTTAAAACGCACAGTGAGCCAACTGAAGAAGAGAGTGGGAGGTGAAAAAAAGGCAATGTGTCCCTCTGCCTTTGCTTGAACAACTTTGTGTAGCGCACACACTTCCCAAGGGTGAATCCCTTACCAAGATATTAACAGAAACCCTTTTCCTGAGGGATAAGAAGTGTCTAACTGTTTCAGCAGCATAAATGTAATGGGCAACTTCCCTGCTGTTCTATTTTTAAGATTGCCATATCTTGTAAAAGTAAGAGGCTTGGTTACTAGGGGAAGCATATCATCAGGTGTTCTAAGTGATCATAGCTTCGTTGGTATACTTTATGAAAAAGAAGGATATGCTCCAGGGATTTTGATCTCCCTGTGCTTTCCAGACTTTCCCTTAGGTTGGTAAACAGCAATTATTTGCCCAGTGAAGACAGGCACATCCAAGATGTTCAATTTCCAGCAACTGCAAGGCAGCAGGTGTCGATAAATGTTGTTATTTTCTGTTTATTTCTTGATTTCAGACTTTATTTTTCCCAGAAGAACCTTCTTTTGTGTTTTGTCTTCCTCAGTCATACATGACACTTTCCAAGCTTTATCTGCACAAAACAGACCAGCCTCTGTTTCACTTTGTAACATCAATATACTTCTCTCTCCTTTAAAAATTTAGTCAAGAATGCATACAATACAGAATTTTTAGGTCCTTGCATAATGACCTTTATATCTGATCTCTTCTTCTGTCTGTCTCTAGTCCTCGAACTTGCTACTGTCTTGGTACTTTATTACACATTCCTTTCAAGTTTATGCAGGTTTCTCCAATTTCTTCCCAAGCATCTCTTAGAAAAGCCCAGATAAATATACTTCAGTCTTAATTTATTCCATTACTGGCCAAACAGTCATACGTGGGAGCCCTTTTAAATTTTTCTCTTTCCCCCTGCGTTTGACTGGAGGTTGTAGAGCTGCTGTATTTCAGGTGACCTGATGGCTTTCTGAACTCTCAGTCCTCGTATTCCAACCTCCCTTTCCCTCTCCCACAGCCCTTAATATTGATGGTTTCGGGCAGGTGATCTCGTGACACCCTCTGTATATAATTATACCTTGGGGTTTCTCTGGAAACAAAACTACTACTTGTTTGGTGCTCCTGATGGAAGCGCCTTCCTGCCTAGAGCAATGTACAGGTAATTAATTAGCAGCAATTTGCTGCCGCAGGGAGGGATGCTGCTGTGCTTGCCAGAGGAGACTACATATAACTAAGCTCCTTCTGCCTGGCAGCCAGACTCCTCTTATTTGGATATGCTGGTGTTTAAGATTTAAGAAACTTAAGAACTGGTCAGGAGAAATCGTGAAATAATAGAATACAAACGAGGCATGAATAAAACAGGCGCTGGGTCTGCACTGCAACAGGGTGTGTAAGCAGACACATTGTCAAGCCTTTCTCAGCGAGACCCACATTTTAAAGGCACAGCAGAGTTCAGTAAATTGCTTTTGTCATCTGTAATTTTACATGGGTTTAAAAATCTCATTTTCTGAAGTAGTAAGATTTCGAATGGAATATCAACACTCTCACTTCCTTTCTTTCCCT
>NW_009954179.1:967868-980648 GCF_000747805.2 Chaetura pelagica
GGCGGAGACAGCAAACCCCCCCTCGGAGCTGCCGTCGTGAGCCGGAGCCGATGGAGACCTCGGGATTTGCATCAAAGAAGGAGCTGAACTTAAGTCAGGGGCAGGGATTTGCAGCTACTTCCTCTCTCAATCCTAGACCAGAGAGAACAAAACAAGCTAAAGGAGACGGGAAGACATAGATGCTCTCCCACTGCTTGTTCCCATCATGATCCTTTTCCCAGAACGGAGGAGCGGGCTGGGAAAATCGCACGGCTCTCTCTTTTGCAGCCAGACTGAGGGGTGTCCCCGAACCCCTGCTGCTCTGCCCCCCTCCTTTGCTGCTGGGCTGCTCCCCCCGGGCTGCCCAGCCTGCTCCTTCAGACTATGTGCGGGTCAGAAACCTTGCCAACGTGTCCAGAACCTGCCAACGTGTCCAGAACCTGCCAACATGTCCACAGAACCTGCCAACGTGTCCACACTGACATGACAAGAGAGTAGAAGGGAGCAGATATGACAGCTCATATGTACATGTTCCTTGACTATAGGCACTGTAAGTAGGTGTAAATTGCCTACATTTTAAGAACACTTTCTTGTTTTCATTGACATGCCAGTGAATTTCTGGCAGCTTTCTTAAACATGATCATTTGGGGGAGGAAGGGAGAGAAGGGGAAAGAAGAGAAGCTTTCAAAAATCCTCTCACTTCAAATGCAGCTTAATATAATGGTTCAAAATCTATTTGGCCTTTATCATTCTTTTCATTCCCTGCCACAGTGTGTGTCCTGAGAGCAACAGCAAATTGAATTTAGTAGCATTCCTAGTAAATATAATTAACACCTGATTTAACCAGGTTATCTATTGTCACCTCTTTGATTTTAAGTCATTCTCCTCTAGGCTGAAGCCCAGCATCTTTTTTGGAAGTTTGGATTCAGTTCTGAAATGAACTTATGATTCTTAAAGAATTTCTTTCACCACTCCTTCAAACCCTTTCTCTGTCAGCCTGCCTTCAACAGTCTCACATATGACAAGGTTTTGATTTTTTGTTCCTTGGCCATACTTTACTTTATTCCACAATTAAAAGGTCCCTGGCCAGACCCACAGAGTTATGAAAAATCCTTCTGATTCTCATGGGTTTGTTTGTATTTTTTCTTCATGATATTTTTCCATCGATTAGACCAACATTATCAAATGAAGTAGAATTCTTGTCTTTATTATAATGATCTCAGCAAGCAACAGCACACAAAGAATGAAAAGTCTCCAGGACTGTGGGGGCATCCTGCACAACCTGAAGTCCAAACATCTACCCTTTCATAACTACAGAGAGCATGTGAAGTGCTAATGATACATTGGACACATAAAACAGATAGCAGCAGGAGAATGTTTTTACCTGCTTCATTCCAACAGAGCTTTTGAAAATAATTATGCCTTTTTTATGCTATTTCAATAGATTCTCATACCTACTGTATTACAACTGTGCAATTCAAAGTACAAAATCACTAATTAAAATGTATTCACAGCAAGGTTATTTATTGAAATGAAATAGTTGGGGAGGGCATAGAACACTCTTGAGACTGAATTAGCCTTTCACCAATCAATAAGGCACAATGGAGAGTGTAGAAAAAAAGGAAAGAAAAAGAAAGATTCCTGATTACAAATTACTCTACTTGCATTTTTTAAGAGTTATGGGTTACAGAACTGTGGTTTATTTCTGTACAGTGAAACTCTTTAATGATATGTCACCTTTCCACCAGCTACCTGGGGTCATGGTCATACTGTAAATCTCAAAATGGAGGGAGAGGTAGAAGGAAAAAAGGTAGAAAGAGCGTTGAAAATCATGAAACTGAGAAACTGCTGCAGTCCCAGATGTGAGAAGGAGCAGTCGCACAGAAGGCTGCCAGAGGACACACTGGGTGGGCATGTTCCTTGTCTGAGCAAAGTGTGGGCTCACAGGTGGGTAACAACCCCTGCTGCTCTGCCCCCCTCCTTTGCTGCTGGGCTGCTCCCCCCGGGCTGCCCAGCCTGCTCCTTCAGACTATGTGCGGGTCAGAAACCTTGCCAACGTGTCCAGAACCTGCCAACGTGTCCAGAACCTGCCAACATGTCCACAGAACCTGCCAACGTGTCCACACTGACATGACAAGAGAGTAGAAGGGAGCAGATATGACAGCTCATATGTACATGTTCCTTGACTATAGGCACTGTAAGTAGGTGTAAATTGCCTACATTTTAAGAACACTTTCTTGTTTTCATTGACATGCCAGTGAATTTCTGGCAGCTTTCTTAAACATGATCATTTGGGGGAGGAAGGGAGAGAAGGGGAAAGAAGAGAAGCTTTCAAAAATCCTCTCACTTCAAATGCAGCTTAATATAATGGTTCAAAATCTATTTGGCCTTTATCATTCTTTTCATTCTCTGCCACAGTGTGTGTCCTGAGAGCAACAGCAAATTGAATTTAGTAGCATTCCTAGTAAATATAATTAACACCTGATTTAACCAGGTTATCTATTGTCACCTCTTTGATTTTAAGTCATTCTCCTCTAGGCTGAAGCCCAGCATCTTTTTTGGAAGTTTGGATTCAGTTCTGAAATGAACTTATGATTCTTAAAGAATTTCTTTCACCACTCCTTCAAACCCTTTCTCTGTCAGCCTGCCTTCAACAGTCTCACATATGACAAGGTTTTGATTTTTTGTTCCTTGGCCTTACTTTACTTTATTCCACAATTAAAAGGTCCCTGGCCAGACCCACAGAGTTATGAAAAATCCTTCTGATTCTCATGGGTTTGTTTGTATTTTTTCTTCATGATATTTTTCCATCGATTAGACCAACATTATCAAATGAAGTAGAATTCTTGTCTTTATTATAATGATCTCAGCAAGCAACAGCACACAAAGAATGAAAAGTCTCCAGGACTGTGGGGGCATCCTGCACAACCTGAAGTCCAAACATCTACCCTTTCATAACTACAGAGAGCATGTGAAGTGCTAATGATACATTGGACACATAAAACAGATAGCAGCAGGAGAATGTTTTTACCTGCTTCATTCCAACAGAGCTTTTGAAAATAATTATGCCTTTTTTATGCTATTTCAATAGATTCTCATACCTACTGTATTACAACTGTGCAATTCAAAGTACAAAATCACTAATTAAAATGTATTCACAGCAAGGTTATTTATTGAAATGAAATAGTTGGGGAGGGCATAGAACACTCTTGAGACTGAATTAGCCTTTCACCAATCAATAAGGCACAATGGAGAGTGTAGAAAAAAAGGAAAGAAAAAGAAAGATTCCTGATTACAAATTACTCTACTTGCATTTTTTAAGAGTTATGGGTTACAGAACTGTGGTTTATTTCTGTACAGTGAAACTCTTTAATGATATGTCACCTTTCCACCAGCTACCTGGGGTCATGGTCATACTGTAAATCTCAAAATGGAGGGAGAGGTAGAAGGAAAAAAGGTAGAAAGAGCGTTGAAAATCATGAAACTGAGAAACTGCTGCAGTCCCAGATGTGAGAAGGAGCAGTCGCACAGAAGGCTGCCAGAGGACACACTGGGTGGGCATGTTCCTTGTCTGAGCAAAGTGTGGGCTCACAGGTGGGTAACAGGGTAAATGGGAAAGTGGAGGGGGTACGGTTACAAGTGAAGCTCCTCTCAGAGATGGATCTGTCCTTGGAGCTGTCAGATGTGATTTCCTGCACCAGCCCTGGTGGATATGACCCTTAGACTTTTACTATTATTGTAGGAAGCTGTCATCAAAGTTGATGAAGGGTATTTTATGTCCCTCATCATCACTGAGTTTCTTGGTATTTGAGGGAACTATGTTAGCTCATCTTGTGGGCTGATCAGCTCAGCAATGAACATTCATCAGAGCAGACTGTTCAAAGCACCAATTGTGGAACAGTGACAGCGATTACATTTGGAATTGTGAATGGAAACACCAGGACTCTGGTTTTCTAAGAACTTGCGTGCAGTCAAGAAGCAACCAAACCAATCAGAAGAGGACCAAATGATCCATCAAACTCTTCTTCATGTCGGACATTGGTTGCTTCTAAAAAAAATTAAGCCAAGGAATTAAACTTTTTATCCATGAGTCTAAATACCAACTATCTAACTTCAAACTGAACTCCTTAGTATCTTCTGCAAAAAGCCTGGAAATGTGAGCATCATGCTGGGTTTTCTCAGTTGTGTAACTTGCCACTGTACTTGGCACAGTTTACATACAGTGTACATCAAGATTGTTTGTTTTGCTCATTTCTGTGTCACGTGCTCTTCTGAGCCAGGTTCAACATACAAAAAAAGTTGACTGCCAATACAACTGGCAAAAATGGGTAGCTGTTAGTAAAGATTGCAAAAACTTTATCTTTGGCATTCCCCATTAGAAAGTAAAAGTGTAGCTGCCTCAAGTTTTAAGACATTTGTGATTTTGGCTCCTCAAATTACAGTGTTTTCCAAGTATCTGGTTTTCAGGGAATGGACACTCAGCACTTTTGAAAGGCCTCTACCCCATCTCACAAATGGGGCATCAAGACTTCTGGGATTCAAAATCATTGCTTGTTGCAGAAAGTCTCAGTTCTTGTGAAACGCACGTCAAAGTATCAGGGTGGCATGGAAAATGCAAGTGTCAGTAAGAGGGTTGTATTTTCACTGCAAAGGTCTCTTCTGTTTGCTTTGGCATTCCTTGGGAAGCTTATTACTGAACTGTTTACTCAGAGCAGTAGGCAATAAGGTCTACTACTTTCCTCAACCTATAGATGTCATTGCCCTAAAGGGAATTTATTCATTAAGTTTTCTAGAAGAAAATGGGGCTAAGGTAAAACTGGTTTTCAGTAAGAAGACCTCTAGCTTCAACTCCAGCTGAGGACATGGCTCCAGCTCAACAGATTTTGTCACTTCAGTTGCACCAGTATTTTATAGCAACCTTAGACACAGAGAACTAGGTGGAAGGGTTTCTTGACAGCTCACAGCTTGAGCATTTAGGAAAGCTGCTATTCAAACCTTCAGTGCTTTTTCAGGGCACATTTTAACACCTTTTACAGCACGCTGTCCTCTGCATGTGTGTTTTCTGGTGGCAGTCCCTTCTGTAATTACTCTCTTATACACAGGTTCCTAAAAATCAATAAAAATTACCCTGGTCATATTAATGATCTCTCATACATAATCCACTAAGTATTTGCTTTTCATTTTGTCTTGTTGTAGCTAGTAAATTTGTGATGGTCACTATGAAATATTTTTGGAGAACTGAAAAGCATTTGAAATAAGAATGTTTTTACAGTGCCTGATACTTGACTTCATTATTGAATATGAACAGGAGGCACAGTTTCTACATATACACAATTCTTTGGTTTTAGGTATTTTCCCAGGAACTTAGATTTTAACAAAATGCTGGTTTCTACCTCTAAATCTCATGTGAAACAAAGACTGAGCTGAAATCCCCTGGACTGCAGGGGTGTCTAAAATGTGGTATATCCTATTTTTTACCAATATAGGACCAAATGGAGTTGTTCTTTTTTTCCCTGAGAAGCAGATAGCATGTCTCTTCATTACACTTTGTTTCCATTAATCAAGTATTAATAACCATGTGATGCAGCAGTCTCATCCCATGTTAGCAAATCAACATAAAACTGTCTGTGTACACGAATACAACTTCAGAGCAAATGTTCTTTAGGATAATTGAAAGACTACTGGTTTTCCTCAGAAATACTTAAAAGTAGCTGTGTTGTTTGCAATGATTAAGATGCATTGTCTACCTCAATAATTTTTTTTACACTAGACATTTTGGTTCTTGACATTCTGACAGCAAAACTGTTGTCAGTGTCCTGCATCTGTTCAATGCAATGGAGCTTTTGTCTGGCCACACTTTGCTGACATCCAGCGTCACCTGAAATGTAACCTGAAAAGCTGCTCCTGGAGGATTTGGTATCTAACACTGAGGACCACGTGCATCCATTTAGCAGGTAAACAGGCATTGCCAACACCACTTTAATACCCTAATATCCTGTAAAAACAGCTACTACAGCTCTTTTATGGGGGAAGTTCAGAGGAGTTGCTTAGTTTTTTCCTAAATGCTTACATACAATATTCTAAACTCCAATAAATATATATAATATTCAGTCACATGACAGTAGTAGTGGTACAATCCTGACAGAAAAGGTTACAGGTATAAATCTGAGAATGTCATGTTCAGTTTACCTTTATTTACCTGCACATAGCAAGATATCTTTTTCCCCCTCCCTTTCCTTTCCTCTCCTCCCTCCTGTTTTTGTTTCTTTTTTTTAAGGTGTATTAATTTGCACTGCTGCTTGAACACTTTCTCTGTGTCTACCCATCCACTATTCTTACTGAGAACATGTTCTTAATTAGTGTTCTAAAATGCAGGTTTATAATTATGACATAGTAGGCGGAGAGGACTAAGGAAAAACAGCGCTAAAATGACATGATTCTATTCAAAGGAGACCAAAGAAAAAATGAAACTTCAGATGTTCTCACTTTCCATTAGGCTTTACTATTGATTTCTGCATTAGCTCATTCACAGCAATTCTGAGTTTAAAGCTAAATTATGTTGCCCATTATAAGTAGGGAACCTTAGACCTCATTTCAGCAAAACAAGTCTACTTAAATGCTTAAAGTTAAGCATGTGCTTAATTTTGCCTTTCAGCTAGGATTTTAATAGGGTTGTAGAATTTCACAAGAATAGAATTTACACCTTAGTTGCAATCTTGTCATGGCTTTGCCTGGTCTGAATCAAAGGATTTTGACAGTGTCATGTCTTACAAAAATTTTAAAATATCAATCAACAAATCAATAAAATTTCCTTTTGGAGTTGATTTGGGAGTCTTTTTGTAATTGTTATTTATGACTGTGGCTATATCAAATAAATGAGAACTATGCTCAGGTATAAGAATAAATGGGATTTACAGTGAACTAAAAATCTTATATACAGCAGAATTAAAAAGTCAGTAATGGCCTGTTGTGAAATGCAGAATGCAGACCTCAGACTGCTGCTCTGGCATATATGGTATTGATGTGCTTTCTAAAGCCCAAAGAAAAGGGTCTGACCATAACTAGTTACCTATAGAAAAAGTGTTCTTTGTTAAGGACACAAAGCCAAAGCAAGAACTATGGCTAAAATCGTGAGCTCACGAAACTCAACTGCAAAATATTGAACACATTGTTAAGACTCCAAGTAATAACTTTTTTTCTGCTCCCTTGCAGAATGATACAGTAACATCCCCATTGCTTAATGTCTCTGAATCTGATTATTTTTGCAAAGGTGCACTTTACTGAAACTATTGATCTCAGTGCCAAATTAACATGTTATACAGGAGTTAATACAATTTAGTCATAATGGTTCCTGTTGCTTGCAGATCCATAAACACGATTTGTACTCTAAAGGAAGATATACAGTATTTTTCAAAGTGATTAGATGATGTTGTTTCAGCGTCACTCTGTTTCAGCAGAAACCACGACTATGTGCCAGAAGAAAAAAAAAAAAGAACCCTGCCCAAAATGCTGCTTGAATTACTTTTCTGATAGTTATTTTCTAGTCATAATAATGAAATATAACTAAAACAAAATCAGTCAGATCTTTTTGAGTAAAATTAGAAACAAGAATCATACTGAAGCATATGAAGAACTTAAAAAGAAAATAAATCTGCATTTCTGGAAGTGTGGTTACTCACTTGGCTCCTATCTAGAAGGGAAAGAATGTGGCAGCCTGGTAGATGGAGTTCCCCACTTCAGTTTCCTCCCCAAGAGCAAGGCAGTACTGAAAATTTATTGATGCAGAATTTTCATGTGAGGTTGCTGTCTAGATTTCTGATGAAGATCTGCATTTTTAAAAAATACTTTTCTGCGCAGACCACAGGGCTACATCTAAACTGTGTTTGGTTCCTGGTTTGTAGAACCAGCTGTTTGAGGTGTCACAGAGGTTTGAGTTGTGGGGATCAAGCAGGAACCAGTGTCTCTTCGATGAGGTTGTTGGCCAGTAAAGGCAGTTTATTTTTCCCTAGAATGAGGCAATGCACCAGGACAAACACTGTATGGACATCAGGAGATTTAACCCTCAGCTGGAATTCTAGTCCCAACCTCCCCAGTCAATACATAGGAAAATCCCAGGAGACCAGTGTATCTATTTCTAAATTTCACAGTGCAAAAGGCTGCAGCACCCCTAAGTCATTATAAACTTTTAAAACAAGGGAACATAAACTCAGCTTAAAGTAATACCAAAAAAAGCACAGGATATGCCAAGTTCTGATTTGGATTATAGGAATCTGCTCTAACACTGCAAAAAAAACCTTAAAAAAACAGAAAGATGGAAGCAAAAGAGGGAAGTGTCTGTGGTTTACTGGCTGTTCTGCCTAAATATAAACTTCAGTTCATTTTTAATTTGATATTTGGAACAGAAATATTCTGAACATTTCACAAAGCAAACCTTAAAGGAATCCAGGTGGTAGATGGATGTCAATCTGGATCTGATGAAAGGTATAAATTTAGATGTCCAGAGTAGGCTGAAATGTGATTTCCCCCATAAAGGAACATATTTAATGTGGGTGCAGACAGAAACACTAATACAATGGATGCTGCCAAGTTACCACCCAACAAAAGCAGAAAAAAACCAAAGGGAACAGGCCTGCTGCTTTGACTCATTTAAGAGAATTAATATTATTACCCAGATACAAAGACTAAGAGGAAAAAAAAATAACAAATATGTTTTGTTTTGCTTTTATCTCTCTGTGTCTAAAGCTGTTGTTTAAACAATATAACCTTCCACACAGTATGTTTGAGAAAGGAATGTTTGGTTATTTAGTCTCTGGCACAGAAGCATTCACAATGTAGAAAGCTTCCCTATGTCTAGTTTCAAGTGTTGAGTTACATTCACTTTAGAAGCACAGATGAGCCCTGGCTTAAAAATCATAAGCAAGGCATAATAACAGAGTTACGATGAGCTGGAATGAATTCTTGTCTAGCATTTTAATAAGGATTAGTCTATAGTATGCTGTCATGGAACAGGTTTGGTAATGTATAGCTCTGCAGCATTTAAGACTGTTGACTCAACCCTTCCCTTGTTGGTTGTTTCTATTGCTTTACTGCCGTGGTTGCAAGTTCTGCAAAGTTTAGCCAGAAATTACTTGCTGTGATGTTTAATTAGAAAAGTTAATCTAGCAAACGTAACCCAGGGACTTTTTTTATCAGAATGGAAAAATAAGGGCAAGCAAGGTTTTTTAGAGGCTTAAAGTTGGTCTAGTTTATCTGTGGAAATAGCTTGGTTTTCCTAGGTGAGCTCAAAAGGAGCTGAAATACCTTCTAAACTGCATGAAGGGATATTTTTGATTCCTGTACCCAGAAAAACTGTAACCTCATTGCTTAAACTACTGTCACACCAGCCTGACTTCGAGGAGCTGGATTTTGCTCACCCCAGGGCATGTATTTTGGCTTGGAAATCAAGACAACAGTGCTTCAGTCTTTCTTTCTGGTGGATTTTGGCTTGGCTAGCTACCTATTTATTTATCTTCCCACCCAACACATTGTATGATCCTGTGGGTTCTTTGTGTAATTAACGTGTGTTCAAGTTTCAGGAAAATGTGTGCATGTGCTAGTTCTGTATTACCCTGTTCCTAGGACTAAGAAGAAAAATGTGTTAATTCAGTGGTGTTGGTTTTTTTCCCTTTTGTTTAAGCTCCCTGCAATTACTTTTATACCATGCTATTCAGTAATAACTAAATAGAATTCCTGCAGATGACTTCTGTGTAGAATATAGATTAACAGTCTATGCCTGATGTGGGTAATTATATTTTCGTAGGAAATAGCCACTGATGCTCTAGTAAATAGAAATCTTTGCCCATATTTTTCACTACCGAGGATTATGTATATTGGGTTTCCTGGGAAAAGATGCTAGACATGAGGTTTTCCAGATTCCTCTAAGTTTTGAAGTAGTCTTCAGTAGTTAAAAATGTGTTAGGCAGCCTCTCAGCCAGATAGGATGAGACGCAAACACACCTGTTAGTTTTAATAATCAATAGAACCAAAACTGACCTACATACAGCTTGTAGCTTTTCTATTGGGAACTTCTGCCCGTGCTTTGGCTGCCATAAGCCTTTTTTATACATTCCTATTAGAAATCATAGATTTTCTGTAGACTTACTCATTTTCAGGGGCCCCTCACATGTAGTGATTAGCTGTGAGAAATGTGTAGACATAGGACAAGTTTGAATAAAGTACAGTATTTGTTATCTTTGGCATCAAAGGAGGGGGGCTATTTGCTAGATACCTTTGTGAGGTCACACACTGCTCAAAATAACCTCTCCCTGCAGAATTAAATATAGCATTTAATTGTTATCTAGCTGATATATCCTAATCAACATCTTATCTTGGGTTTATAGAAATGTTATTATAAAACAGGCAGCTTTAACCTTCATTGA
The DNA here is from genome assembly GCF_000747805.2 of Chaetura pelagica. NCBI lineage: Eukaryota > Metazoa > Chordata > Aves > Apodiformes > Apodidae > Chaetura > Chaetura pelagica. The sequence goes on from NW_009954179.1 coordinate 978,266, forward strand.
TTTCAAGGTCTTTGTCATTATCCCATTTTCCAGGGTGAGGTGATTTCCAATTACTGAGCATTCTGATGCTTAATTTCATGTGATAAGCCTGAAACTAATAGATAAATGGTCTTATTTCATTCTGAGGAGACAATCATTTGTAGAAAATATAAAAGGTGCAGAAAAGACAGCTGAAAGAAAAATCTACAGACAGTACCTAGAAACATGCATTTCACATAGCAAAATAGTGTTTCAACAAGGCTCACCTACAATTTACTATTAAGCCACCAAGAAGTTTCTTTCATATGTTTTTTTTTGCACTGTGCTAAAAAAACCACTCAACCAAAGGAGGCGATTGCTTCATCTTCTTAGACAAACATCTAGACACAAGGCACACCTCACTAATGAGAGCTTCATTATTCACTGGGGTATTTTCTTTGTACCCCTGACTGTTTGCTTTGAAGTAGGCATGCAGACAATTTCAAAGTGCCACTTCTTTCTCACTGATAGTACTGTGCCAGCTAATGCAAGCTACCCACATAGTCCTACAAGGAATACTTGTTTTTTTGCAACTGATGTCAAACTTCTTTACTACCTTTCTAATTGCATAATTTTGCTAGGGTGTTTTGAGTACATGAAAAGTGGCTTACTTACCCTGAAAAGATAAGGCAGGGGTAAAGACACCTAAAGATACCTATTATTGGGCTGTCAGTGATGAGATGGGTGAGATGCTTGAAGTAAGCCTTTGTCCTATTGAAAACACACACAATCTCTTATTTATTTTTTTTCTGTAACCAAGAAGATCTTTTGAAAATTTATTTTTTTGCCAGGTCAGTTTGGCAGCACATGTGCAGCTATAACCAGAGTGTCAAAACAGGGTTTGTGTAACCCAAGTCTACGTAATTCCCATCCACCATTGCCATTACAAAGGCTGCCAAGTGACATGCACTTAGCTCCTGCAGTATTTGTTACTCCCAAGTACAGATTTTCCTCAGTGAAAAATAAAGCCAGATGAGCAACAATCAAGGCTTTTTGTTGCAGTTTAAAATCTTTCCCTTTTTCTTTACCCTCTGCCCATGAGCAGCTATGTTTGAAACAGATGGTCAAGCCTCAGCTTAAAGAGTCTTGGGGACTATTTATGTCATTGCTTTTCATTTTAACCATGAAACAATAGGACTAAATTGCAAACTTGCAGATGCCAAATGAAGAGTAATTCCCTGTTCTGACTTGATAACTCTGCAGATGTCAGCCCTTACAAAACTGCGCTGTTACCTGATCCACTCCTCAAGTGCCTTGTAATCAAGACAGCATCATTGATCTTTGTCCCACCTTAACACCTACTGTGTGACATTGCAGAGTGCAGAATTTGTAGTGCCAGGCCCCAGCATGGGTCTAAAGGACAAAGACACACGTAAGGAAAGATGAAAAAAGAAATGTTGACCTATGTATCATACACTCTGTTGTACATGAAGTTAACAAAAAAATAACAGTATTTTAAAGGAAAAACCTCTGAGAGTGCACCAGGCTGAGTAATCTCTGCCTAGGAGAAATTCTTCCTTAAAAGGGATTCTGGTTTCATAAGTCAGGTTTTATCTATGTATTCAGCTAGCGTCTTTGTTAACTGTATCTTTTTGAAGATGGTTTCATAGTATATTGCTATAGAATTCTTTAGGTCCCTTGAATTAGCAAAACATCAGCAAGGAGTCTCTTCAAGTACATAGAAAATAAACTCATTCCAGAAATATCACTTTAGTGTTTAGGAACTCCTGGAAGTTATACCAGCATTTTTCAAGCTGATAAAAATACACTAGCTGGAAAAAGCCTGGAGGTGTGGTAGCTGTACATATCCTTGAACTGTCTAGATGAATCAAAACCACTTTGAATACCTTTAGTAAGGATGATAATGCATCCTTTCTGAAAAGAAAAATCCTTTGATGCAAATATTTTTATCCTTTCCCTCCTGTTGTTGCATCACAGGAAGAGAGACCAGAAAGTGAAGGCACAGTTTTTAAATACCACAAAGAGTTCTGGTTTTAATCTTTCCCAGCTAGCAAATATTTCCTGGGTTTTCTGTTAGTGGTGTAAGGCAAGGACTTTGTGATCGAGATCAGATGTTTTGCTTAAGGGAGAGAGAGGCTTGTTATTTCCTGACAGCTGGCAGAGTGACTGCTGTAGCTCGAGGGGCTGAAACAGAGACAGTCATTCCTGTCTCTGTGCCATGATATTTCAGGTATCTATATAGGGTCCTGCAGTTCATTGCAGAAAACGCCCCCCGTGGAACTCCCAGTGTTGCCAGTCCTAAATGTTCAAAAATAACCTGTCTAACAAATTATGTAATGCTAACAGTGTGTTGATAATAGCCTCCCACTGGTGCCTAACTTGTGCCAAGATGGAACAGGAATGC
>NW_009954179.1:980727-981537 GCF_000747805.2 Chaetura pelagica
TCCTGCTGAGCCTGATCCAGCTATGCACACAGACAGCAGCTCCTCACTGCACTCGACCTAGGCACATTTTTACCTGCTATACTCTTTGCATATGTGCACTTAATGATACAGAAATGTAGACCCCTCAAAACAGCAGGTGAGAACCTTTCCTACATCGAGGCCACGCTCAGCACAGAAAAGTGGGGAGCGTGTGTGCATCAGCAGAATCTCCAGCATGGCTTGGATTTGCTATTAATCGGTCATCTTCATGTCGAATATTAAAAAGGACTTGGGCTCTACAGTGCCTTGTGTTTTGGGTAGTGGGCCCTTGCATTAGCATTCAGAGCCTGAGTGGGTTGTCTAGGCTTTTGAGACAGCGCAAGGTTATAGTGAAGATGTGCCCGTGCTGTGTATCTCAGAGAGATGTGAGCATGAGCCAAGAGCTGCAGAAACATGGTACTTGGCTAAAGTACTGACTGTCTAAAGGAATTCAACACAGCCAACAGACTAAATAAGTCCCCTGAAAGTAGTTTGGCTCTTGCACAGTTACTAAGAGCTACCCAAAGTACAGGAGATGCTGAGTTTAGTCATGTTGAAGCTACTCCTCAAGAAAGTGTCTCCTTCCACTGGTGAACCTGGAGGTCATCTCCAGAGGGATGATTTCCCTTATTTTTTTGTAAAGCATAGCTGCCAAAGGAAGAGGACACAGTGGGGAACCACCCCTCTCCTTCTCACCTCTTTTCAGTATCTCAATAAATAAATCATTCAGGCACAGAAAACAGAGTAATTTTCATTTTCTGCTCTAGGTTTATTAAGCCTTCATTTTTCCCT
>NW_009954179.1:981626-994508 GCF_000747805.2 Chaetura pelagica
CCCTACACTTTAAACACAAGGGGATAGGGTGAACGTTGCAAAAATGACCAAATAACACCCTCCCTTGTGAGTTTTACTTCAAAACTATTATCCAAATAAATGGGCCAGAGGGACACTACAGGCAAAGCAGTATTTCGTGGTTCTGGCAGAATTATCAAAGAATTGCACAGCAGTTGGATGAGAGCTCTCTTTTTTTGGCTCTGTGTTGTAATAAGGAGCCTTAGCTTCAGTAGCACAACCATCCTTTTAAATAAAAAATACATGACTTCTGAAAATGTGTTATTCTCGATCTCCATATGTATAGGAAGTGAGTTCTATATCTGCATTTTTGTATCAACATTTCAGATATGATTGTACATTCCTGTATAAAATTTTAAACAGGCACATATCAGCATGCACAAGCACGTGCAGACAGATAGCAAAGTGCTCCAGGATGTTTTGAAATGAGAGGCTGGCTACTAATGGATTGCCAGGAAAGACATTCTCTCCTAATGTCATTTGTACAGTGCTCATATTTTTAAGCCATTCCTTTAGTTTTCCATTGTGATTAAACCGGGTGGCAATTTAACCACAAAATGGGAGAGTGTTAATGCTCAGCACTATTTATTAACAAGACATGCATATGCATGTTTAGCTGTGAGTGCTGAAGTACTACATTTAATTCTTGTAATGTGCAACCCAGAGTTTGATCAGAGCTAAAGTATTGAACGTAGACTCTAATTTTGATTAGTGGCCCTTACATACTGAGGCAGAGACATTTCGTATTACATGATCTACATTTTAACTCCATTTGGCTTAAAGGTAAAATCTTTTTTTCTTGCATACAAAACTGTAAATCAGATAAGAATTGATTATATTTGTTGGTTTAATGAAGTAAGATAGTGGATTTCTGACTAATGCATCGGGAAGTATTTATATAATAGAGAGTCCTGCCATCATAAATCACTTTGTGGTGAACGCAACAATTTTTTATTGGAGGTCACCAGAGTTAGCAGCAAAATCAATTTGAATCAAATCACACAGCTGCTATATATATCAGAAGACTGCAAAGGAATTAATACACTCACATATTTGCTCACCATCCATGTCCAAATTAAATATGAGCAGCCTGCATGAAGATGTCTTGCATTACAGCCAGTTAATATGCTTTTATGCCAGGCAGTCCAGGTATTTGCTCCATAAAGACTGGCTGGCATTTACATTTAAAAAAACAAACTGTGTCCTGCTGGTGTGTTTTCCACTATAGAGACTGGGATCCAGTTTTGAAAATATGATTAATTGTTCTCACAGTTAAATTACTTCTTTTGGCAAGAAAACTTCAGTTCTGAATGTTCAGGTGTTTTGTTTTTCTTGTCTGCATTATTACCCATGGAGTAAAATTGCTGCAGTGGGTGTTGTTGAAGCCATTTCTGTTTCCTCTAAAACTCAGGTTCAGTGCCTGCTATCCCCTAAATCATGCTTAGTGAGAAAATTCTAAAATACAAGGATATTTTCCTTTTGTTTTGACAGAACCTGGCACAAGGATACATTGCTCAGAGATGTAGAATGATGGGTCTTAAACTTTTTTTCTTTTCAATAAAACCTGCAGCAGTTCTTTGAGACTGAAAACTCCTGTGCAGTTATGAGGCAAAACCTAAAAACTTCTACTTCTTCTGATTTTCTTTTTCCTTTGGGAAAAATAAATGGACATTTACTATTCATCCAAGGAAAGTATCATGAAAAGTATCATCACCGTTATTCCCTCGTTTATCTTCTTTGAAATGGTAGGTATTTATGCAAATTCTCAAACAAGTAGGTTTTTGGGGAAATTATTAATTTTTTTCTAATTTTAAATTACTTGAAGTTTTTTGTGCCTGCCTGGACTCAGGCATCCAGAAGAGATGATCCCATTAGAAAAGCAGCAAGAAAGAAGAATGGAAGACCCGTGGGACTGATTTATATCCTCCAGGATCTTATGGCTAGTTCAGACACCAAAGCAGTAGTGAATGACAGAGGACATAGGACACAGAATGGGAAACCTCTGAGCAAAACATCAATAAAAAAGTTAAAAGCACCATCTCTTTAGCAGCAGAAATACCACTTAGTGCGAAGCGCTAATGGAGAAGACTTCCTCTAATATTTATGAGCATCTGTTAAGCAGAGGATGCCCCTTGATTCCTAGACGTGCAAGAGGGAGTAAATTTATGCAGTGTGTCCTATTTACCACCTTGACAGAGTTTATCAGTGTTAAGGGTGAAAACTCCATCTCAGTTGTGCTGAGTTCAGCAACCATGGCTGCATTATTCGTATTAAAGAGCACTGGAACGAAGTCAAAACCCTGACCATTTCCATGCTATTTTTTTCACAACCTCCTTGAAAATGAGGGCAAAGGAGTATTGTTACAAAGGCTACATACTGAAGGCAACATAGAACGTGATGAGCCTGAGGCAAGAGCCAGCCTTATCAAGCTGCTTCATACTAAACCTTCAGTGTCTTCAGGAACATGCAGGTGGTTTGCAGCTCTGCAGTGCTGCAGATTTATGGCTTGCCATGTTTCTGCTGGAGATAATCAATGGCTTCCAATACGTATATTGTAAGAACTTAATTGCTGGCTCATGTATCAGGAATATTGTAGACCTAAATTATGTACTTGGTCAACAAAAAGGTCTCTGAGCAGGTATCATTCTGAAGTGCTCTGCTCAAAGTATAAGTTCCAAAACTAAAGGGCAGGAATAATGATGATGTCGTAGAGACGAACAGTCAGTCTGTTCCTGGCCATAGAACTACTGGATGTAGATTACAAGTCAGTGATCTAAATTTAAGAGCACAAATTCTAGTCAAATGGACTAAATTTAAGTATTTTCCCAGGTTCTACAATTATATAAATGTAATTAAACAACAGAGTAGTCACTTGGGAAATTCAATAAGGCAAGAATTTAATCCACTTCTTTCTTACTCTTATTTATGAGTTAAGCTTCAAGTCATGTACAAGGGACACTGGGAACAAAACCTGCTCTTTAGTTACACTTGTTTAGCTTCTAAGGACCATGTGGTCCTAAGTCTGAAATGCCACGAACAAAACAGAGCCACTTTTCATTAGGCTGTAGCCCTTTGAGAAGAGCAATAAAATAAAAAGGGAAGAAGCAATATAAAATTAGATTTAGAAAATCTTAAACCTAGTCCTGAGACCTGTGGGTTTGTATGAATACACTTTCAGGTGGGCTAGATTCTGCCTTATTTTTCATATCACAGAGATACATGCCACCATCTATTAACACGATAAGTAATTTGAGTCAAAATTGATCAGGCTGAATTTCAAATTTCTAAGGTACCCAGTAATTATGTAAATTAACTCTTCCTTTCAAAAGCTAAATTTTGATTATATAATTACACATGGTGAATTATAAAATTATCTACTTTTATATATAGATAAAAATTATAAAATTTTGTATGACAGATTGTAATTATAAATTATATAATGAGACACCCAAATAGGCTTTCAGCACTAACATGTAATAAATTTGGATTTGTTGTAACTTAAACCATCACAATAGTGTAGCTTTTCTCTGATTATTATTAACCCCTAAACTCCTGCTTTGCTTGCAAATTGGGATGTCCCAAAGGCCAAGAGAAAACTGTAATTGGAAATATGCTATTAAAAATACTGTAACACAAGAATAAGCAAGAGGCCTCCTGGCAGCTGACTAATGGACTGTTTCCTTGCATATCTCATTACCCAATATAGTGCAAGCTGAAATCTAACTACTGTACATCACACCAGCAAAAAGCTCATTCTTAATGCTGGAATTAACTTGATTTATGTGAAACATTCATAACTTGCAATCTCTTTTTTTGTATTTTGCTAGAAAAGCCCTGCCTGATGTTTTCTGCTCTAGCACATTAAATTTAATGCAACTGAACTTGATTCTGCAAAGTGGGATAGGCAGCATTTCTTTCTAACAGAGAGGCTACTCAGACTCAACCGATGCAACTCATCATATGATGCATTATTCACAGTAGTGGATTTATTCTTAATCCCATCAGTTTTATCTCCAAGTAAATGGTGCGTTCATTTTTATGAAAATTAACCTTAAAGATGTTCATAAAAACTATGCTAGTAATAGCCATGGAAAGCATTGATTGAAAGTTTGGTAAAACTTTCTTTCAAGTCCAGGTTTAATTTTTCTCCCCTTCCCCAACACAGTTTATTTCAGGTTTGTTTTGGCCTGTTTAATCCTGTTTAGTCTAGTAACTTGTGGAAACAGGTAATAATGTTGCATTTCCTCAATGTGCAAAACCCCGTTAAACAGAGAATACAAAACATGCCAAGTTTTGCAGGGTGCAGAATACTATTAAATCCTGCAGTTGTTCTCTATTAAAGGTATAAGGCTTTTTGCTGCATGAAGACTTTTGGGTTTTCTCAGAGTGGATTATCAATCCTTTTGCAGTTAGTCACCATTTATCATACTTTAATCAGAGATTATTGTTATTTCCAGGTTATGGGGTTAAGGTTACAGGTAGTAAAGTTCAAAATATTGTTATTTCTAAGGATATTATGCCACAGAAATCTACAAAATATTATTAAATATATATCTGGGATTTAATAAAGCAGAAACAGTTTGAATTGTGGTACTGCCTATGATAGAAAAGATTAAGACATATGTAAAGATCTTAAAGGCTTAGCCAGTGTCAGCATGCCCACCATATCAAATAATTCACAAAGAAAGAATGCTTGAAAAGCAATTTGTATTCCAGAACGGGCAAATTCATAAATACCCCAGATACAAGGGAAGACACAGGAAAAAAACAGCCTTTATAATCAGCAAAGGGAAACTGGCAGACACAAGGGACCTTTCTGTTATCTCAGTTTGAGATGCCAGGCCCTGACAAAGTCAAGTCTGACAGTTGTTATCCCCGACCATGCAGCCTGGAAATGCCTGCTTTGCAGAAGCTGGATATTGGCAAGGAGCTACAACCAAATCTCAGGAGTGATAGGAGCCTTGCCTAGGAAAAAATTCAGTGTGACCTGGAAAATTATGTTTCTAGAATAAAGCGTTTCAGAGATAGGTAGTAGTGAAAAAGTTAGATTTAATAATAATAATAATAATAATAAATAATAATAATAATAAAAAAAAATCTATCTGTCCCATTGAAGGAGAAAATGTATTCATATATAATCTTTGTAAAATGAGCAAATCTGAACATTTCATAACTGAATTAGGGAATCATGAGAGTCCCTTCGGTATATTCTGTTGCAGCTTTTCAGAATAAAAGTGCATTGAGCTGGGTGTAGCAAGCCAAGACTGTGCAGAATAAAACCAGGCACTGGCAAACAGGTACATGTTTTTGCCGCAGTTATTGGAAAGCAAGAGATCCAATAAAGAGTTCCCTCAGGTTAGCCAGTGTCTCTATCCTTGCTATAGTTTCTTTTTTTAATATAATTTTTCTCCTTTAATAAATAATAATAATAATAATAATAATAAAAAAATCTATCTGTCCCATTGAAGGAGAAAATGTATTCATATATAATCTTTGTAAAATGAGCAAATCTGAACATTTCATAACTGAATTAGGGAATCATGAGAGTCCCTTCGGTATATTCTGTTGCAGCTTTTCAGAATAAAAGTGCATTGAGCTGGGTGTAGCAAGCCAAGACTGTGCAGAATAAAACCAGGCACTGGCAAACAGGTACATGTTTTTGCCGCAGTTATTGGAAAGCAAGAGATCCAATAAAGAGTTCCCTCAGGTTAGCCAGTGTCTCTATCCTTGCTATAGTTTCTTTTTTTAATATAATTTTTCTCCTTTACAAAGTAACTCTTGTTATTTTTCTGGCCTATCCCCACATTGCTGCTTTCAGTAGCACAGAATCACAGACTGGTGGGGGTTGGAAGGGACACCCTTGTCCTTGTCAGTTTTGTAACATTTCTTAACAGGCTGCACTGCTGTATATTTAGAAGTAATCACGGGGCTGGAGCAGCTCTGCTCTGGAGATGGGCTGAGAGAGTTGGGGTTGCTCAGCCTGGAGAACAGAAAGCTCCAGGGAGACCTTGGAGCACCTTCCAGTGCCTGAAGGGGCTCCAGGAAAGCTGGGGAGGGGCTGTTTACCAGGGTGTGGAGTGTCCGGATGTGGGTGAACAGTTTCAAATTGGAAGAGGGGAGATTTAGTTCAGACATCAGGAAGAAATTCTTTCCTGTGAGGGTGGTGAGACACTGGCACAGGTTGCCTGTGGAAGCTGTGGAGGCCCCATCCCTGGCAGTGCCAAGGCCAGGCTGGATGGGGCTCTGAGCCGCCTGATCCAGGAGGACGTGTCCCTGCCCATGTCAGGGGAGATGGAACTCGACCATCTTTAGGGGTCCCTTCCAACCCAAACCGTTCGATGAGGAGCATGAAATCGCTGCATTTTTACCTTTGCAGGCTCAAAACCTTCTGCCTGTCTTCACCCCTGTCGCGCACCTCCTTGTGTCTCAGAGGCCTGTGGCACGAGGGGCGTCGTGACTGAGCCATGGCTTCCCCTCTCTGTCCAGGCCCTGAGGCTGCTAGGGACTCCCAGATGGGGCTCCTTTCACCCAGCCTGGTGACTTGAATGCAAGGCAACCAGTTCCTGCCTTGCACAGCAGGTCTGTCTCCTCCGCGGCTGCCTCAGCTTCCCTGGTGCCCTTCAGCAGCAGCTGCAAGACTCCACGCATAGAAACAATGATGAGGACAGTTCTTCACCTAGGCTGGAGGAGTCGCTAAGGTTAAGTTAGCCTGTGTGTGCCAAAACCATGTTTGTAGAGAAAAAAACAGGAGTTACTACATAGGAGACTCTCTCCTGAGGGGCAGAGAAGGCCCAGAACGCCAATGGGACTCACAGCTTTGGGCAGTCTGGGGCCTCCTGGGTCCTTGGTTAAATGAAGACATGGCAAGGAAGCTTCCTACCCTGGTACGGCCTTCGTATTATTATCCATTAGTGGTTTTTCCTGTGGGCAGCAAGAGGTTGTGATGGAAAGTCCAAAGGCAATCAAAAGAGACTTCAGGGCTTTGGGGCAGTTGGTTAACAGATCAGGAGCACAGGAGAAACACTCCCCTATCCCTCCAGATGCAGGGAATGATGAAAGAGAATCAGGAAGATCCAGCAGATAAATAACTGGCTCCACAACTGGTGTCACAGGCCAAATTTTGGGGTTTTTTGATCATTGGTCAGTCTACGTGAGACCAGGCCTGCTGGCAACTGAGAGAGTACATCTGTCTCAAAGGGGAAAAGGGATCTCTGTACAGGAGTTAGCAGGACCCTTTGAAAGAGCTTAAAACCAGATTTGAAGGGGGAAAGGGATAAAACCATCCTTGCTAGAGGATGAGCCTGGAAGCAGACTGCTGATTTTTGAGGGACAGTGTGCTAGCAAGATCCTTTGGTCTGCTCCACGATGTGCTGAGTACACTAGAGCACACGTTTTCAACTTAGGAGACTGACAAAAGTATTTATATGCTGCTGGTCCATTTTTGGGACAGTCATCTGACAACACAGTCACAGACAGAGTAATATCCCCTTGTAACATAAACATTTATATGCAAGTCCTAGAATAGAGGATAGTATATGAACCATCTTAAATTGACTGTGCCATTCTTGTTAATATTTTATCAGAATATTCTGCTGGTGCAACTTCTGTGTTTTGCAGCAAAGAGGCAGGTGCCCTGAGCTGTACAGACAAATAGGTTGAGATCTGGGCTCTATGATCTCCAGACAAACCCCACTGAAGGAGGTGCTTGTTGTGTACAGACCAACTGAATGAATTCAGCTGGCAACCATCAGCACTCAGCACCAGGGCTGCTACTTCCTGTGAAACTGACCTAAAGGACAGGCCAGGAGCAGCATTTATCAACATGAAAGACATTGTAAAGATCCTGTACATTTGCAGAAGGCTTTGCACATTGACAGTTCCAGATCAAGTCACTTTGGAAAAGGAGAGCTTTAAGGTATTGCTTAAAATGTAAATAATGCATCTCTCATCATATGGTGGCTTTATTTTCCCCTACCTATAACAAGGAGGAGCTAAGGACCTTCAAGATAACCTGCCTCAGCTGTGAAAACTTGTTACCTGCCCACCTGTGGGAGGTCAAGTTATTGGGAGGGGGTCCTGCAAAAGGGCTAGGAGGAAGAGGGGGCAGCTTGCTTAAGGGGCGTGTTAAGCAGAGCCAAGGATGAACAGGACCTTTCCTAATGCTGAAGGTATGTGTGGTTTCTTTTGCTAAATATATGAGTATTGTTAAAATTTATGGAAGGAGGTGTTATGGGTTATTGCAGGGTTGTGATGGTTGCTCTTTGCTGTGGGTGCTGGAGTCTCTCTAGTGGGTTGTGTTAGGCACAGCCCTGCAGTGCCACAGTGTGGGGGCTTTCACAGCTGCCAGGCAGCCTGGGCTGGCAGTCAGCAAGTCAGGGTCTCTTGGGAATGTCTGTGTCAGTCTGATCTCACCTATGTGGTTTTATCAGCTTCCCAGTAGGCGGAAGCAGGTTTTTTGTTGTTTGTTTTGGGTTGGGTTTTTTTTGGTTGGGTTGTTTTTCTGCTGAAACTGTGAGATCCTTTCTCACCCCAATGCATCTTTAGTAGCACATGGCTGTGCCAGAAATGTAGCTATCTGTGTCTGAGGTATCAGATTTATTGAAGGCATGGCATTAATGTGCATGTTTGAATGGTCTGGTTGGTTCTCCCTCTGCCTCCTAGAACTTCCTGTGTATCTCCTAGTAATGGGGTAGCCTGCTCTTTTTTTTCCAAAATACACATGGTCTCTGAAGTACATACTTGGTACACATGCTAAATATCTTTGAAGAAAGTGACTGTAGTAGGGTTTCTTTGGTTGCTGCTTTTGTATGTATGTCTTTAGTATTTTTTAATATCCTGGTACATTTACCTGAGCTGAAATCATTACAAATGCCAGTCAGGTCTTTCAGATGAACCTAAAATAAAATACCTGGTCTCAATTTCTTTATTAGTGCACAGTTAAATTGATGCATTTCCTTAGATAGACTTTAATACCTGAACAGACAAACAAAAATGATAATGAGAAAAGGTAAGGCTCATGATACTAAATAACTGTTGACCTCTTAAATACATTGCTTTTAATTTCTTCTCAGTGTGTTAGTTAATTCTGAAGCAGCTTTGAGCTGTCGTGATTACTTTTGCATCTGACTTATAGATTAATCTGTACGAAATGGTCTTGTGTTAGTAAAACAAACATCCACCAAATTATATCTGTCTCAACTGAGTAACATAGTATCTACTTTTTGTCTCTTTCTTCCTCTTAGGTACACATTTATCTTCAATTAAGGCCAATATTTGTAAGTTATTGACAGGAGGTTCTGTGTTTTCTGTAAACTGGCATGGAAAGAACATCTTTTCTTTTAGGTTGTTTCAGGCCCATGTGCTAAGAATTAGGTCAATTCCATAACTGCAAACACTGAGGAAAAAAGGCAATGCAAGTCAGTCTCTGTAAGCAAAGATAAAATGAGGTTTGGGTATTGGTGGTGTAGAAGACATAATATTTTGTATTATGGCTGTGAAAATATGTTTCTTTCAAAGAAAAAAAAGTGAGGTTACACTGTTTATAATGCAAAGGAATTGTTGCAAGCTGAGTCCCTGCAGTGTGTACCCTGTGGTGGGAAGGAGTTAATGCAAATGTTTATAGCAAGCTCTTAGTATAAGAGGCTTCTTTTTATGTCAACAAACCACTATCTTGGACCACAGAGGTATTTGGGCCCCATGTTTTGTAGTGCCATTTCACATCCCATGATGGCTTGTTACCTTCTTTGTAAATACATGCAGAGGAAATTTCAAGCCAGACTTTTAACTCAGTTCCAAAGGTGTTGGGGAGGAGCCTTTCAGATCTGAGCTGCTCAGGCCTCTCTCATTTACCAGGTCTTGCTGAAAGCAGCCTGGTTTCCCCATGGTCAGGTCCTACTACAAGCCAGGCTTTGTGTTCAGTCTCAGATCTATGCACAGTTGGGACAAGGCCTTGGGTTTGATGTAGCAAAAGAGAACTTTATCTAAAGAAAACACATTTCTTCCTTTTGGGTCCAGTGTTGAGAGCCAGAACACAAAGTATTGATTGAATGAAATTACAGGTGGTGATAAAATGTTCCAAATCCCTTCCTGGCAAAGCTACTAGAAGAAACTTGTCTGTCTCCTTCTGAGCCCTCCCTTCTTCCTCCTGATGGGAGGAGATGGCTCAAGGAAACTGCAGCAGGTTTTCTCTGAAAACTGGCTTTCTCTGGAAAGGAAACTATCTGATGGGAACTAACAGCTCTTTGACTGTGTTGCCAAAACAGTACATGGTATAGAGAAAGACATATCTCATGACTTTGAGTGTTTCCCATCTTAATTAAGGTTGAAGCTAAAAACTGTTCTTAATTGCCCCAGTGGAGCAGCAAATGGCAATTGTTTCTATTGTGCAGGGAGGTACACTACATAGCTGGTGAGTTTAGCTGGGAACTCAAGCATCAGTGTTTGTCAATGGCTTAATGTAAAAAATAAATGCATCCAGCACTATATAGAATGCCTGTGATCAGAGTGCTCTCCTGTGACATGCAGCTTGAAAGCCATTGTAACTGAAAATTTAATGTCCATTATAGTGTGGAATACTTGCTTTCAGTTAAACTAGGTACAGAACTTAAAGTTTAAAGGAGAACAGTTTTCTTTTCTGCAAATGATTATAGACTACTTGGTGGTCCTATTGGTGGGAGCTGGTAGAAGCTTATATTTCTTCTAAAGTCTTTTCTAAGCAGGCTTGAGGCATGTTTTTTCTTTCAGTTGCTTCATCTTCAGGAAGCAAATTCTACTCAACGATGGGGTTGTTTGCTCTGCTTGGAACCTCAGCTGTCCTAAACAAGTTTGTGCTAAGAGTTCCTAGTTTGCTTTCAAGCTGGGCCAGTAAGTGATATTTTTAGCTTTTGCAAATAGCACAGCAGCAAAAAATTAAATTATTAAAGAAGAGCTGACACATTTTTAACTGTATAAGATGGGTGACAAACAAAGAGTGAAGCGTTATATGTTGCAAAAGGGTACAGAGTGATGTCAGATCATCCTAGGCTGGTGGCAATACCTTTGTTTAAATGATCTCATAACAAAGATGCTAGTTCTGTAAATATTTCAGGAGTGAGGCTGCACAATGTACTTCTAAAAGAGGCAACCCTGAGCCTTGCATATTACACAAACAGTTAGAAGGTAGTGATTGTTTGGTGGCCTGCATCCTTCCTCCTTCTGGCCAGCTTTAGAAACCCTAGATACAGAGCAGAGGGCCAGGTAAAGCAAGCAAGGCTTCAGGTATGCTGGGCAGTTTATTCTTTTGTGTTAATGCCAAAGGACTATGTGGTGCAGCTCTGTTACCTCCCATCCTTTTATCTACTTCAAAGCTGAAGGAATGCTCAATCAACTGTCCCAGAAGCAAAACCTTTCCATAAGGGGATCATGGGCTTCTCTTTCAGACCAGTATCTGATGCAGAAGAGCTCGGAGGAAAGTACTTCCAGATAGACTAGTCTGATTAAATAGATGATGTACCTGTCCCAGTGTTGACAATTAATAAGGAAAGCCTAGAGATCCTTCTAAAAACATGTTTCTGATATAATTTGGATTGTAAAGCACAAACTGGATTTCTCCAGCTTATTGTATCTACTAGAGTAAATGTTAAGCTGAAATATTAACATGTTAATACATGTTATACAAATATTAACATGTTAAGCTGAAATATGTATAATGTAGGCACTAGATCTTGGAACACTATCTCTTTTTATCTGCAGAATGGATCCTATCTAATGTAACTGTAGTCAGAATTCTCAGGAGGAGTAAATCTGGTTTTCCGTCACTTGGTGACAGGATAGTAGGTAACTTTTGCAGTGTTGGGTCTCAGGTGAGGTCACCTGCCAGCCCCTGCACTCAAGCCTTTATCAAATGAAGATATGAGCCTGCTTCAATTTTAAAGTGTATCTATTAGATAAGAGGCAACAGTCTCTAGTAGGGCTGGCTGCTCTAAGTGATGAGTGAAAGCTGTTCCTGCACAAATGTATAGACATAGGAAGAGTTCTTTAAGATAACTGTAAGCCTGTATTATATGCATAGGTTTCTAAAAAAACAATGAAGAAGGAAAAAAACACATTCTTTCTGAAAACTTATCTCCTGCTGTTTATCAGGCATGTTAGATGTATGCCACAAATGAGAAATCCAGCACTTAATTTTTGGCGAAATATTAAATGCCAGTTGTTTTTTTTCTCTTATGCCAGCATATTAATGGAATTCTTCAGGAACTGTTCATTCAATTGCTCTCAGAAAGTGTAACAAAAATGAGAAACCTTTCTTAGATAATTAATGTGGGGGAGAACTGCAGAAAAGCCTGTTTTTACAAAGCTACTGTCTGTTTCAGAAAGTAGGTGTGGAAGCATTCAAAAACCAGTAGAGTGAGAGAACTTCTACATAGGCTGAACAGAAGTCCAACCAAGGAAATTGTTTGTGTTTGATTTCTGACCTAGATCTCAACTTCTTTACTTTCAGAGTCTCTTAACTTTGGACACCTTGCTGTACATTATCTGGAACACCAAATTAAGTATATTACCTGTCCAACTTTAATGCAACTCTGCATGATGATGCTCATCACACACTTGTTTTGTTTTTTTCTGTAAGAAAACACACTTGTTTTTTTTTCTCCTCTTTTTCCTGGGAGAATTAGTTGCAAATGATGTGGATAAATCTTGAGATGTTGATGTACACGTGAATATTTTTAAAAGCTTAGTGCTTTGGGAAATCAGTGGAAGTAGTTTTAAATCTTCTAATGAAACAAACAAAATGTCAGCTTTTCTGAATTTAGGTGAATTGTAGACATGAAAAAAGTTGAACCTGTGACCAGTTGACCTTTACAGTGAAGCGTCGAACTCTAGTCC
>NW_009954180.1:0-5954 GCF_000747805.2 Chaetura pelagica
CATGGGGACAGGTTGGGTCTCCATCACCTGTTGGGGCTGTTGTGCCTGGGCATGAGGAGCACCCTTGGGACTCTGCAGAGCAGCTGCCCTTCCTGGGCTGTCCAGCAGCCCCTCCAGGGGCTCCTCTGCCTCTGGGTTTGCCCCATCCTGCTCTGTCCCCCTGCTGAGCTGCTCAGGAGCTGATTCTGTGTCTGTTTGTCCCCAGAGAACGTTCCGAGAGGTCGTGTTCCTGCAGGTGAGGTCCCTTCCCCCTCCTCCCTGCTTGCTGATCCCCTCTGATGCTCCTCACATCTTCCCTCCCCGACCCTGTTCAAGCTGCAAGGACCAAACCCTTCCCATCTCCCCCCTGCACCTCCAGGCCTGGGCAGGAACCCCTGAAGCAGCTGGAGAGTTGCTCCTGTTTTCCCTGGGGGATTGTCCTGCCCTGTGCTGTCCCCAGCTCTGTCTGCTCCAGGAGCTGCTCCCTGACCTGTTTTCCTGCCTCTCCCTGGGCACAAACTCCTTTCCCTCCATTTCCAAAGGCCCAGCTCAGGGCTGGGCTGGGAGGGGATTCACACCCCAACACTTCTTGTCTTGTGTCACCTGGGGAGGAGCCTGAGCCCTTGGAATGATCAAAGCCAGAGCTGGAGGGGAATCCTGTGTGGAACCACTTCACCTTCTTTTATTGGTAGAACCAGGGAGGGGGTTGGGCTGGAGGGACCTTAAAGCCCATCGAGGTCCAGCAGGGACCCCCCCCAGCAGCCCAGGCTGCTCCAAGCCCCATCCAACCTGCCCTTCAACACCCCCAGGGATGGGGCAGCCACAGCTTCCCTGGGCAACCTGGGCCAGGGGCTCCCCACCCTCACAGCCCAGAATTTCTCCCTCCCATCTCAGCTCCAGCTCCCTCTGCCAGCTGGAAACCCTTCCCCCTGCTCCCATCCCTCCCTGCCCTTGTCCCAAGTCCCTCCCCAGCTTTCCTGGAGCCCCTTCAGGCCCTGGAAGCTGCTCTCAGGTCTCCCTGGAGCCTTCTCTTCTCCAGGCTGAACACCCCAACTCTCCCAGCCTGGCTCCAGAGCTGCTTCAGCCCTCCCAGTATCTCTGTGGCTCCTCTGGCCTCTCCAGCAGCTCCGTGTCCTTCCTAACTCATATCTTAGGCCACAGAGGTTTTATTTGCTGTTCTTTTATGACCTGCCTGGTTTCATCCTGGGGAACGAGCTGAAATCCTTGTTAAGCACATATTTCAGTAGAGCAGAAATGTAGGAACTGACCCAATAATTCCTGTTCTGGACAATAATTCAAAACTAAATGGGATCTTGGTCCTTCCTTGTGCTTCACAGCCAAGGCACCTGATGCTGACAGGTGGGTCTGTTCCCTCTGCAGGAGTTTGGAGCCCATCCCAACATCATCAAGCTGCTGGATGTTATCCCAGCTGAGAATGACAAGGACATCTACCTCATCTTTGAGTCCATGGGTGAGCCTGGTGGTGTCACCCTGCAGGTGCAGCTTTTCTGTGTCCCCTGCTGGGGTGGCAGCGCCAGGGTGGGAGGGACATCTCAGTGCAGGTGAGCAGGGCTTTGTGTGTCACCTGGGAGTGGAGCCACACACAGGGAGGGAAACAGAGAGGTGGGGCTGGCAGGGACCCCTGGAGACCCCCCCTCCCAGCCCCCAGGGCAGGGTCACCCCCAGCAGGTCCCACAGGAGCCTCCAGAGGGGCTGGGGTGTCTCCAGAGAAGGAGCCTCCACAGCCTCTCTGGGCAGCCTGGCCCAGGGCTCTGCCACCCTCCCAGGCAACAAGTTCCTCCTCCTGGGGAGCTTGACCCTCCTGTGCTCCAGCTTGTGCCCATGGCCCCTTGGCCTGTCCCTGTC
The DNA here is from genome assembly GCF_000747805.2 of Chaetura pelagica. Taxonomy (NCBI): domain Eukaryota; kingdom Metazoa; phylum Chordata; class Aves; order Apodiformes; family Apodidae; genus Chaetura; species Chaetura pelagica. Next base: position 1,846 of record NW_009954180.1, read on the forward strand.
CTGAGGAGGAACCTCAGCAGGTCCCTCTCCCCCAGCTCAGCCCCCTGTGGTGCCCCCCCCCCACACCCAGTTTGGTGTCACCAGTGGAGGTGCTGAGGGGACACCCTCCTTTTCTCTAGATCAGTGATGGAGGTTGGACAGGACCCAGCACTGACCCCTGGGGACACTGACCCCTGGGGACACTGACCCCTGGGGTCTCTGCTGGTTCCAGGCCTCCCACACAACCCTGCACCCCTGGTCACAACCCTCTGGGCTCTGTCCCTCAACCAGTTCTCCATCCACCTCCCTGCCCACCCACCCAACCCACCCTGCTGGGTTTCTTCATGAAATGGGAAGAGCAGTGAAGCCTCTGAGGGACTGGTCCTGCCCTGAGGACTGGCTGCTGGAGATGAGGGAGCAGTGAGGAGACACCAGAGGGGCTGCAGGGACGTGGGTTTTGCCCATGGAAGGGACCATTTTGTTGTGCTTTGGGGCAGTGGCTGCAGCAGGAGCTGCAGGTCCCACTGAGGTTGCAGGAGCATCAGAAGGGGCCGTGTGAACCTCTGCTGAGGAGCACACAAAGGTCACACCTTTGGCCTTGGTGTGAGGACCTTCTGCCCGGGACTTGCCAGCTGATCTCAACAGAGAACCATAAAGGATGGTTTGGGCTGGAGGGACCCTCTGGGTCTCCCCACCCTTTTCACTGGTGTGTCTGCCCCACGCTGCAGAGACAGATCTCCACGCCGTGATTCAGAAGGGGGGGCTGCTGAAGGACATCCACAAGAGCTACATCCTCTACCAGCTCCTCAAGGCCACCAAGTTCATCCACTCGGGAAACGTCATCCACAGGGACCAGAAGGTAGAGCTGAGCCCAGTCCCTCTGCCCCCCCAGCCCAACCCCCCCGGGGAGGCTCTGCAGGGGGAGCAGCTGGTGGGGACCCTCGGGGTGGGCAGAGGGGGCAGCTCCTGCTCCCCTGTTCCCTCAGCCCTCCAACGTGCTGCTGGACGCCGAGTGCTGCGTGAAGCTCTGTGACTTCGGGCTGGCCCGGTCCTTGGCCCAGCTGGGGCAGGACCAGGAGGACCCTGCCCTCACTGACTACGTGGCCACGCGCTGGTACCGAGCCCCCGAGATCCTGCTCTCCTCCCCCAGGTACCTGCCCAGCACCAGGAGCTGCCAGGGCCACCAGGGCTGCCCTCCCTGCTCTGCAGCTCCTCGGGCTTCTCCTTTTCCCTGCCCAGCAGCCCCACTGTCCTCAGGGTCTGAGCTCCCCTGGGAGGCCCCACCAGGACGAGGGGGAGGTGGTTTTAAACTGGAAGTGGGGGGGAGATTTTGGGGTTGGATGTTGGGATAGAGATTCTTCACCGTGAGGGTAGGAAGGTGCTGGAACAGGGTGCCCAGGGAAGCTGTGGCTGCCCCATCCCTGGGGGTGTTGAAGGGCAGGTTGGATGGGGCTTGGAGCAGCCTGGGCTGCTGGGAGGTGTCCCTGCCCATGCAGGGGGGCACTGGGAGGTGTCCCTGCCCATGCAGGGGGTTGGATCTGGATCATCTTTAAGGCCCCTTCCACCCCAAACCACTCTAGGTTTAGGTTGACATTTAGGATTGAGATCGAAGGTGGATTTAGGTTGAACATTAGGAGAAAGTTCTTGAAGATGAGGGTGGGATGGGTTGCCCAGAGAGGCCCCATCCCTGGAGATGTTCAGGGTCAGGCTGGATGGGGCTCTGAGCAACCTGGTCCAGCTGGAGATGTCCCTGCTGATTGTAGGGGGGTTGGACTGGGTGACCCTTAGAGGTCCCTTCCAACCCAAGACATTCAATGGTTCTGTGATTTATAAGTGGTGGAGTCCCCATCCCTGGAGAGGTTTCCAAGCCCTGGAGATGGTGCTGAGGGACACGGGGCAGTGGGGAATGGGCAGGGCTGGGGAATGGGTGGGACTGGGGGATGTCAAAGGGCTTTCCAAGCAAAGTGCTTCCATGACAGCACAGCAGCCTCCCCACAGGGACAGTCCCTCCCTGGCTCGTCCATCACACAGATGATCAGCTCAGCTCCTTGTCACCCCTTCTCCCACAGGCTTTTCTTTCTCCACTTCAACCTGCATCTTCACAAAACCTGGGTCTCCCCTGGGTCTCTCCTCCTCTTGTCTTCTCCAGCTCCTTTGCTAGACTGGTTTGTTGGTGAACAGACGTGTTGGGATGAGCTGTGGAATCAGCTCCAGTCCCTTGGGCTTAGTCCTTTTGTCTTTAATTCTTATTTTTGACTGAAACTCTCGAGCAGAAAAGCAAGGAGGTGCAGGTTGGGGCAGTGCCCAGACCTGACACCAGGTGTCCTGCAGTGTCTTTAAATTGCCTAAATGATGGGAAGTCCTTCCTGGACACCCTGCAGGTCAGTGGTTTCCAGGCAGTGAGTTGGTCTCTCCCAGCTGGGAGGGGAGGGTTGTCTCATCCTGCTCAGACCTTGTGGTCCCCTGGAATAGCTTTTCAGGTGGATGAAGCCCCTTTTTGTTTGGTTCCTGCCAGTCCCACCATTCCCAGGTCTCCTTCCCAGAAGTCCTGGGGGGCTTTTGTGTTCAGGGAGGCCCCAGGTTGGTTTTCCTACCACAACAAACACAGGAGATGATGGGGATGTTGGTGCAGGAAGTACCTGCTGGATGGAGTCCTGACTCTGCTCTGCTCCTCTAGGTACACCAAAGGTGTGGACATGTGGAGCCTGGGCTGCATCCTGGGGGAGCTGCTCCTTGGGAAGCCTCTTTTCCCAGGCACATCCACGGTGAATCAACTGGAGCAGATCCTGAGGGTCATTCCTGCCCCATCCCCAGAAGGTAGGACATGGGAAAGGGGCTCCAGGAGGAGGTTCAGAGAGTGTAGGAAGCAGGATCAGGGAGGGAGGGATCTCCTGAGTCCTGACATCTTCCCTGGGAGCTCAGGGACCTCCCTGTGAGAGGGACATCACCTGACTAGATGAGGAGCAAGAACCAGGCCTTGAAAAGCATCTCTGAGATTTGTAAGAGGATAAAAGTTGAACCCAGAGTCTCCTGCTTGAGTGGGGCTGGGCCAGGAGAGGGAAGTGGGGCTGGTTGGGCTGGAATTTGAAACACAAATAACCTCCCAGAGCAGCTGTTGGGTCTCTGGGGGGGCAGGTGTGTCCAGACTCCAGTTTGTTGTCACCAGTCAAAAGGATGATGAGGAAATCAGGTGTCCCTTGTCCCCTGTGTCCCACACCCAACCCAAACCAGTTCTGGGATTCCCTGATTATGATGATAATGTTCTCATGACTGTTCTCATTCCTGTTGTTACTGTCACTCACACGTTCCCCTCCAGCAGCCCATGCACTTTATAGATTCTTGCACATCCAGATGTTCTCCCTGAGCTGGCAAATGGTTCTTGGACAAACAGCTGCCCCCAGCTGAAGGGCACCCCAGGCCTGGGGTTAATCCAGCCTGAAGTTACTTACAGGGGTTTTTTTATTGGAGATTTGGTTGTTGTGGATGAAACAAGAACTGAAAGGTGTGTGTGGAAAGGCCATGAGGAGAGGTAGAGGAACAGGCAAATAATCACCAAAACTGTCACCAGGAGACCAGACACAGGTCAAAACAAAGGAGAACCCACCCGTGGGCAGCAGCTCTGCCTGGGATTTCTGGGGGCCAAAAAAGCAAGATTCTGAAGGAAAAACCTCCCAGAGCAGCTGTTGGGTCTCTGGGGGGGCAGGTGTGTCCAGACTCCAGTTTGTTGTCACCAGTCAAAAGGATGATGAGGAAATCAGGTGTCCCTTGTCCCCTGTGTCCCACACAAGTCCTGGCTGGGTCATTTGGCCACAGATCCTAGAACCATGGAAGGGTTTGGGTTGGAAGGGACCTTAGAGAGCATCTAGATCCACCCCCTGCCTGGGCAGGGACCCCCCCCAGCAGCCCAGGCTGCTCCAAGCCCCATCCAACCTGCCCTTCAACACCCCCAGGGATGGGGCAGCCACAGCTTCCCTGGGCACCCCGGGCTGGGGTCTCCCCACCCTCAGGTCCTGGGGGGGTGGGAGGGGGGGGCAGGTCTGTGGGATCCCTGCTGGAATGAACAGGAATGGGGAAAACCAGCAAGGAACTGCCCCCACCCCCCCAGCAGCCCCCCTCAGGCTGCCACGTTG
>NW_009954180.1:8347-15492 GCF_000747805.2 Chaetura pelagica
GGGGCATGGCCCTGGGCCGGGCTGCCCAGAGAGCCTGTGGAGGCTCCTTCTCTGGAGACACCCCAGCCCCTCTGGAGGCTCCTGTGGGACCTGCTGGGGGTGACCCTGCCCTGGGGGCTGGGAGGGGGGGTCTCCAGGGGTCCCTGCCAGCCCTGAGGCCTCTCTGCTCTGTGCTGTCCTGTGTCCTGCTGGGGTTTGGGTCTGTGGCCCAGGCAGTGGTGACAACACCAGTCCCAGGTGCTGCTGAACAACCTTTGCACAGAACAGGAGGGGGGAACAGAAATCACCTTCAGTGCAGGAACCTCCTTGTCCTGCCCATGAATGACCTGCAAGGAACAGGGACAGTGTCCAGGTGTCTTCTAGGAGAGAAGATGAGCACCTGGTTGCTCTGCTGGTCAGACACTGGGACCAGTGCTGAGCCAGGAACTGGAGCATGAGAAAGCCCAGAGCTGGGACCTCTCACTGAGGACCAGGAGATGAAGGAAGGGGCTGGAAGAGGCAACAACCTGCAGCTTCTGGAGGTGCCTTCTGTTGATCATGAAGGGAGGGGGTTCCCTCAGGGGAGACCTTGTCAACTCCTGAGCCAGCACAAGAAGGACAATGGACCCGTGGGGGCCAGTCCAGGGGATGCCATGGAGATGATTGATAATAATTCTCTTTAGGGTCTCAAAATGCAGAATCAGGTCTTTGAACTTCATCTTCTCCTTGCAAATGGTACAGAAATAAATGGGCTGGATTCATGGGACCTTCAGCTGAAACACCCAGGTTAGGAGTCTGGGCTCCTTGCATTGTCAGAAGAACACAAGAAGGGCTCCTTGTCCAGAGGCTCCTTATTCCCCCTGTCTGCTGCTGCCTGAAGGTCCCTTCCCACCCAAACCATCCTGGGATCTGTGACTTCCACTGCAAGAAGATGAAGCCTCAACTTGCCCGTGAGGCACCTGAGGTCCCTGGTGCTGGGAGGGGGGTTTTCACTCCTCCCCGAGGGGTTGGAGACCCCACTGAGCTCCTCAGGGTGATGGTTGTGGGTGAGCTCTGGGGTTGGGTGTCACCAGGAGGTGATTCCCAGAGCTGGAAGTCATTCCTTGGCTGGGAATCCCAGGCTGGGACCTTCAGTCCTTGTGTTCTGGCTCGCAGGCGGCGAGTGACGCTGGAGGAGCTGTTACCCCCCTCTGCTCCCCCTCCTGCCCTGGACCTGCTGAAGAAGCTCCTGGTGTTTGACCCTGGCAAACGCCTGTCAGCAGAGGAGGCTCTGGAGCATCCCTATGTCAGGAGGTGGGAGGAAACCCCGGGCACCTCCCCACAGGCCTGGCACAACTTCTCTTTGTTTGCAGGCTGGAAAAAGCCCAGCCAGGCTAAGCTCATCCTTAACTTTCTGACCAAAACCAGGTCAGGGTGGATGGGGCAGCCTGGGCTGCTGGGAGGTGTCCCTGCCCATGCAGGGGGGCACTGGGTGGGCTTTGAGGTCCCTCCAACCCAAACCAGGCTGGGATTCTGGGACTCCATGAAAGGCTGAGAGAGCTGGGTCTGTTCAGCCTGGAGAAGAGAAGGCTCCAGGGAGACCTGAGAGCAGCTTCCAGGGCCTGAAGGGGCTCCAGGAAAGCTGGGGAGGGGCTTGGGACAAGGGCAGGGAGGGATGGGAGCAGGGGGAAGGGTTTCCAGCTGGCAGAGGGAGCTGGAGCTGAGATGGGAGGGAGAAATTCTGGGCTGTGAGGGTGGGGAGCCCCTGGCCCAGGGTGCCCAGGGAAGCTGTGGCTGCCCCATCCCTGGGGGTGTTGAAGGGCAGGTTGGATGGGGCTGGAGCAGCCTGGGCTGCTGGGAGGTGTCCCTGCCCATGCAGGGGGGCACTGGGTGGGCTCTGAGGTCCCTCCAACCCAGCCCATCCCACGACCTCTGGTCCCTGAGCTCACAGGAGATGATCCCACGCTCGGTTTTGACTCGACCTTCCCCTGTGCTGCTGGTTAATGAGTGACCCTGTGTGTGGTCACCTCAGGTTCCACTGCCCTGCCCAGGAGCCCTCCCTGGGCCACGAGGTGGTTCTGCCCCTGGGTGATGATGTCCAGCTGCCCGTGGCCCAGTATCGGAACCAGCTGTACCAGGTACCCCCCCAGACCCTCCCAGTCCTGCTCCCTGACCCCCCATCCCCACCGTGCCCGGGGGCTGACATGGGTGCCAACATCTGCTGCTGCTTCTCAGCCCCTTCCTGACCTCAGACAGGGCTTGGGATGGGGTTCCCAGCAGGGAGATGGAAGGTGGAGGCAGAGAAAGGCTGTGGCAGAGGAGGGGGTTGTGCTGGGTCCCTCAGGAGAGGGGAGGGGAGGCTCCTGCCACCCCGTGTCCCCACCTGGAGTGCCCAGCTCTGGGGTCCCAGCACAGGGAGGACACGGAGCTGCTGGAGAGGCCAGAGGAGGCCCCGGAGATGCTGGGAGGGCTGGAGCAGCTCTGGGACAGGCTGGGAAGGTTCTTACCATCCAGGGAAATAATTGCAGTGATTTTTGAGTCTTCCCCCAGTTGGTTCCTGTGCTGTGTGGCTCTTCAGGTCTCACCAGCTTCTCCCCCCCTGCAGATGATCCTCGACAGGAAATCCAGGGACCGTCCAAAGGAGCAAGTGCAGAGGGAGAACGTCCCCCTGGGGCAACCTGAGCCTCCCCCAGCTCCCAGGAAAGGCCCAAGAGAAACAACCCCCCCTGTTCCAAAACCTTCCCAGGTGCCTGCTGGGACCAGCACCAGTGCCCAGCCAGGAGCAGCCAAACAGGAGGAAGATTTAGCAAGAACTTTCTGCCAGAGAGCAAAGATCAACGTGGTCTACAACCCCATCACCCACACTGCTGCCCAGAGTGGGTGCTGGGCCCTCCTGGGGGTCCTGGGGGGCAAGAGGGGGGGAAAGGATGGGCTGGGGAAGGGAAATGAAAGGGTTTCTGTGGCAGAATGAGGAAGAGAAACTGCGGGAGGAAAATGAGAACAGAGCTCTGTGGAATGAGGGTGGGTGGTGGGTCTGGGGAGGTTGTGCTGCCCCTCTGCTCTGCCCTGGGGGGGACACCTCTGGAGAGCTGGGCCCAGCTCTGGGCTGCCCAGGGGCTGAAGGCCAAGGAGCTGCTGGAGAGAGTCCAGGGCAGGGCCCCCAAGGTGCTGAGGGGCTGGAGCATCTGCCTGGGAGGAAAGGCTGAGGGAGCTGGGGCTGTTCAGCTGGAGAGGAGGAGCCTGAGGGGGGGTCTCCTCAAGGCTGAGCAGGATCTGCAGGGGGTCAGCAGGGGGGGACCAGACTCTGCTCAGGGCTGCCCAGGGACAGGCCAAGGGGCCATGGGCACAAGCTGGAGCACAGGAGGGTCAAGCTCCCCAGGAGGAGGAACTTGTTGCCTGGGAGGGTGGCAGAGCCCTGGGCCAGGCTGCCCAGAGAGGCTGTGGAGGCTCCTTCTCTGGAGACACCCCAGCCCCTCTGGAGGCTCCTGTGGGACCTGCTGGGGGTGACCCTGCCCTGGGGGCTGGGAGGGGGGGTCTCCAGGGGTCCCTGCCAGCCCCACCACCCTCTGATTCTGTGAATGAGGTTTGAGTGACATTCTCTAGGGCTCTATGGGAGCCCCCAGTATCCACTTGTGACAGGCTCCCTCCTGCTTTGTTCTCCCTTTCCTTCCCCTCTGCTGTTCCCTTCTCCTTACCCCTCTGAACTGGTGCTGGATGCTCCTACATTCTGAATTTTACCCTGAATCTTTTCAGCAGATTCCTTTCCAAGCCCCAACCTCCTGTGGTCCTGTCAGTGAGATGAGGGAGGTGCCTGGGGCAGCCTGAGCCCCGGGGTCTGTGTCCCTGGGCTGTTCCTGCTTTCTCTCCTGGTTTTTTCCTTTCTACAAGATGTTTTGCTCTGCAGCTGCTGAGAGGAGGTTGGAGCCAGGGGGGTCGGGCTCTGCTCCCCAGGAACAAGCCCTGGGCCAAGAGGGAACGGCCTCAAGTTGTGCCAGGGGAGGTTGAGGTTGGATCTGGGGAACAATTCCTGCCTGGCAAGGGTTGGCAGGGCCTGGCCCAGGCTGCCCAGGGCAGGGGGGGAGTCCCCATCCCTGGGGGGGTTTCCAAGCCCTGGGGATGGTGCTGAGGGACACGGGGCAGTGGGGAATGGGCAGGGCTGGGGGATCCTAAAGGGCTTTTCACCCAACCCATCCCATGACTCTCTGGGTCTTCTGCAGGGGATGCCCACCCTGGTGCTGTGACCAGGACCTGCTCTGCACCTCTGCACCAACAGGCTGGAATCCCCAACAGCAGGAAAGTGGGGACACAAATCCCCTGGGGGAACCCTCGGCTGCCCCCCTGGGATGGGCAGAACCTTTGCAATGTGAGTTGCAGCCCCACTGACAAAATCAAACTAGTCCTTCAACTTTCCATGGGCCAAAATGCTTCTTCATGGACTGAAATTACATTTTAGACACAAAATATCTTCATTTTCACCTCTGTAAAGACTTGACAGGACAGGCAGGACGTGCTGCTCAGAGGGGCAGGAAAGCATCTGAGCCTGTCCCAGCACTGGGGGCAGAACCCCCCCCTGCCCCCCATGGGGCAGCTCCTGCAGGAACCTGCAGGTCTGAAGTGCCTACATCTGGGGTGGCTTTGTCTCTTAATGAAGTTCACAACCCTGAGTTCAGCCCTGGGCATGAGGAGACCATGGAATCATGGAATTGTCAGTGAGGGACCTCAAAGCCCACCCAGTGCCCCCCCTGCATGGGCAGGGACACCTCCCAGCAGCCCAGGCTGCTCCAAGCCCCATCCAACCTGCCCTTCAACACCCCCAGGGATGGGGCAGCCACAGCTTCCCTGGGCAACCTGGGCCAGGGGCTCCCCACCCTCACAGCCCAGAATTTCTCCCTCCCATCTCAGCTCCAGCTCCCTCTGCCAGCTGGAAACCCTTCCCCCTGCTCCCATCCCTCCCTGCCCTTGTCCCAAGCCCCTCCCCAGCTTTCCTGGAGCCCCTTCAGGCACTAGAAGCTGCTCTCAGGTCTCCCTGGAGCCTTCTCCTCTCCAGGTTGGTCACCCCCAGCAGCTCCCAGCTCTGGATCCCAAGCCCTGTGCTTGGCAGGACCCAGGAGGCTCCACTGGGGCTGCTGCTGCTGCTGCTCTGGTTTTGTACACACATTTAAAGCTTTCAGGGTGTTGAAAACCAGACACCAGCCAAACAGGCCTTGGGACCTTTGCTCCAGGCTGAGATTAGTTTGTTGACTCTGGCTGCCTGGCTCAGCCCTTCTCCCTCCCATCCTTCCACCCTCCTGCTCTGATCATCCCCACCAGGCTGCTTTGTTTGTTATTCCTGTCCCATTCCTGGGCTCTCCTGCTCCTCAGCTGAAGAACAACCTGGGTTCCCCTGTGTATTTCAGGTCATTACAGGTAACTAATGAACTTTGCTTCCTCGTGCAGAACCCCAGGAACCCTCAGATTCCCAGCAAGGATGTTCGGCCCCTCCCCAAGTCCAGCAAAAAGATGTTCCAGATCACAGCAAACGTGGGAGCTGCTGGGGATCCCAAAGCCTCCCTGGGCAGCTACTCCCAGGCCTATGGAACCATCTGTCAATCTGCCCTCCAGAGCCTTCCCATCCCCAGGCCCTCCCAGCACCAGTGACTCTGGAAGTGTCCTGGGCAGGGCAGGAGCAGCTCAGCCAGCCCATCATGGAGCCAGGAAGGGAGAGGAAAACCCAACAGGAATGGGACAGTTGTCCCAGCTGGAGGGAGATGCTCTGTCCATGGCATGGACCAGTGTCCTGCTTCCCTCTGGGATCTTACCCCTTTGCCTTCCAGCCCTACCAGACAAGCACAGCACAACCTGCCCCCAGTCCCTGAAAGGAATAAAACCCATCAGTTCATGCTCCTTGTTTGAATTCTTGCCAGAATTGCAGCCAGTGCCCATTTCCTGACACCTGAGTGTGTCTGGAGAGGATCCCAGCCCTCCCTGCCCTGCTCAGGGGGCAGCTGGGACCCCAGCATGAAGCTGCAGTTTGAAAGGCTCTGCCAACCCTTCCTGCAGGAACTGGAGCAGCCCTGGGCCTGGGGGGGCTGAGCTCCCAGCAAGAGGCACCAGGCAAAGGGACCAGGGAATTCAGAAGCCTAGTCCTGGGTGAGAACATCCTGCCCTGTCAGCTCCTCAGGCCGTGGCAGGAAGAGCAGGAAAAGGAAGAAGATCCCAGTTTGGGAGCCCTGCTGGACCCCGAGCAGAGACAGGCCAAGCTGAGGGAAAAACCCAGAGAGAAGAGACCAAACATCAGGTGGAGCTTTGCCTGCCCTGCACCTTGTCCTGCAGGACCTGCAACCCCCCAGCAGGAACCAGCAGGCTGGGGGAGCTGGGGGTGCTGATCCTGGAGCAAAGGAGGCTGAGGGGAGACCTGCTGGCTCTGCAGCTGCTGAGAGGAGGTTGGAGCCAGGGGGGTCGGGCTCTGCTCCCCAGGAACAAGGGACAGGACAAGAGGGAACGGCCTCAAGTTGTGCCAGGGGAGGTTGAGGTTGGATCTGGGGAACAATTCCTGCCTGGCAAGGGTTGGCAGGGCCTGGCCCAGGCTGCCCAGGGCAGGGGGGGAGTCCCCATCCCTGGGGGGGTTTCCAAGCCCTGGGGATGGTGCTGAGGGACACGGGGCAGTGGGGAATGGGCAGGGCTGGGGAATGGGTGGGTTGGATGATCCTGAAGGTCTTTCCCAACCCAACCCATCCCGTGGTTCTGCACAGGCTAATCTGGACTGTTTGGTTAAACTTGGTACCAACTACAAGGAAGTTACATGAGATAAAACACTTCCCACCTTGGAAATCCCAGCAGCCTTAATCCTGCTGTTCTGGGTCCCCCCTTCTCCTGCCTCCATGAGGAAAGACATGCCAAGAGATGGACATTCCCCTCCTGCCCACCATCACAGAACCATGGGATGGGTTGGGTGGGGGGACCTCAGAGCCCACCCAGTGCCCCCCCTGCATGGGCAGGGACACCTCCCAGCAGCCCAGGCTGCTCCAAGCCCCATCCAACCTGCCTTTCCCTTCATGACATGGAGGTCCCTTGGCTGGGAGGTCACTTCTTGCCCACCTCAGCCTTCTAGATGCTTCGTTAAACTCCTGACCCAGCTGAGAAGTCCTAAACCCTGGCTTGGAAACAGCCCTTTCTGTGGCCTTTCAGCTGCTTCTTCTGCTCACTCC
>NW_009954180.1:15510-15827 GCF_000747805.2 Chaetura pelagica
AGGGAAAGAAGCCCGTGACAAACCAGTAATAAACCAGTAACAAACCAGAACCAAGAGGCTCAGAAGATGGTGAGTATGGAAGCTGGGCACGTCCTGCTAGGCAAGACCAGGACCAGAGCTGAGGGCAAAAAGCTGTTCCCAAGATGTTGTCTCCTGCAGCCCTTCAGCAAGGTACCTCCCATCACTGGTTTGTTACTGGACACAAAGACCAGGAACCTGCACCTGAGGAACAACTGGGTTTTAGCTCTTTCCCCAGTTCATGGGGGTGTGTTTGGGCCCGGGTGTGTTTTTCTTCCCTGCACTGAACCCAAGTGCTG
>NW_009954180.1:15874-23276 GCF_000747805.2 Chaetura pelagica
GGAACCTCCCCGAGCAGGACCCAAGAGGGACTCTCACCTGATTTCCTTCTTGGAGGCCTCCTGGCAGGGCAATAATTGGGACCATGCTGTGCTGGGGTTGCCTGGTACCACAAGACTTTATTGGGCAGGTTGGGCCAGAGGAGTCTCACTCTGAACACGTTCCCACTCCCCAACCACAAAGAGCTTTGCCCAGGGTGCTGGGAGCACCAGGGACAAGTGGATCCTCCTTCCCCTTGGACAGTCAGTGATGGGATGGAATTCAGCATCATTCCCACCGTCATTTTTTGGTCTTGAAGGTCCCCAGGATTTTGGGCATGAATTTTCCCATCTTCTTGTCTTTGGCATCTGTGTCATACTCCTCCTCGCTGGGACTGGTGTGCTCGTCCTTTTTGCAGAAGACCTCAAACCTGCTGTAGACCCTCTTCTCCTTCCTCATGTTCTCCATCTTCTTCAGGAGGGTGTCCCTGTCCTCCGACGGCTGCCGCTGCAGGTTCCGCTTCTGGCTGCCGAAGCTCTCTGACCTGTGGATGTTACAGCTCTTCTCCTTCTCCCCTTTTCTTTCCAAGCTGGTGGTTGACCTGGACAGGTCGGGGTTGCTGGTGGATGGCAGCTGCTTGGCCAGCTCAGCCCTGTTCTTCTGGCTGTTGGCAGAGATTTGCTCCAGGATCACCTTGGTGTCGTCCCGGAGGTTGCTGCTGTAGAGGATGTTGGCTGTGGAGGAGGGAAACCTCCCCTGGCTGGGCTGGCTGCTCTTGGGGGCCAGGGGGCTGGCGAACTTGGGGGATTTTTCCTCCTCCATTATCTCCTGACAGTCCCCAATGGAAGATCGTTTCAGAGCCACCGGCTGCTTGTCCGATTTGCCGCTCTCAGGAGCTGATTCCTCCTCCAGTTTCTTCTCGCCTTTGGGGTTCAGAAGCTGCTTCAGCCTTAGGGACCCTTTCCTGAGGAATTCCATGGCATTCTGGTCTTGTTTGGAACAGTCTTCCTCAGATTTACTGAGAGAGCTGTCGGATCCTGGGCTTCTGGACAGGCTTTCAAGGGCTGACGTGGTCCCTGCCCTCACCTGCGGCTTCTTCAGCTCCGCGCTGCCTAATTTTGGGGCGTCTTCTTTGAAGGACACCCTTTCCTTCTTCTCTGGAAGGGTCAGTTTCTGAGTGTCTCCGACGTAGATCAGACTCTCCTTCTCTGGAAGGGCAGGTTTGTTCTCTATGGGGTAAAACCGAGAGGATAATTTGTCCACCTTGGTGCCCAGATGTGCCAGGGGGTCCTTGCTGAAGGCGTCCCCCAGCTGGGGGGTGGAGGAGCCCACCCCAAAGGCTCTCTCGGCCTCTCCGTGCATCTTGTAAGTGCTGCAGGAGTCCTTGGACTCCAGCACCCTGCTCTCCAGGATCTTGTACTGCACGGACTTGGTGCACTTCTTCTCCGAGCCCTGGGACTCCTCCTGCAGGAAGCTGGACACGGCCTTGGCGTGCGTGACCGTCGCGCGCTCCGCGTCCCTGCCCACGGCCTTGTACTTCTCCAGCAGCTCGGCCACCTTGGAGGAGGCGGCCGCCTTCACCGTCTCGTTGTCCTTCGTCACCTCGCTGGACACCTGCTCCTTCTGGATCATCTGCACCTTCTCCAGCGTGGTGTTGGGCTGGTCCAACTTGGCAGCGCTGAAGATGAGCGAGGACCTGAGCCTGGAGCTCCTCTGGATCAGGGGGTTGATCCTGGACCTGAAGGCGTCTTGTTTGGTGATCGGGGCTTCCTCGCCGGCTCGGTCGGGCTCCGCAAACTCTTTGGCGCTTTCCATGCCCAGGGCTTTGCTGCTGAAGGGGAGAGGGGACTTGAAGGCCGGGAGGAGCTCGGGGGGGTGCTTGGGGAGGGGGTCTCCGAGGACGTCGTTGTAGGCCTCTGACTCCATGGGCATGGGGAGCCCTTCCTCGGGCTCGGACTGGTAGGCGCTGAGGTAGGAGGAGATCCTCCAGTTCCGTAAGCCCGTCCGGTTCTCCTGCGTGTTCTTGTCTTCCTCCTGCTCCTCCTCCTGCTCCTGCAGGAACAGGCGCTGCTCCAGGCTCTGCTTCTGGGTCGGGGAGGTCTGGCAGATGAACTTCTGCCCGATGTTCTGCCTCCTCAGCATCATCCCCACGGGGCCGTTGCCGGGCGCGTTCAGCTGGTCGGAGCCGTGTCGCACTTCCCGGGAGGAATTGGAAGGGACGTAATCCAGCCTCAAGGGGAAACCCTCCTGTGGGAAACTGGGCTCCAGCTCCGGGTACCTGGGTCCCTCTCCATAGTCCTCCAGCTCATTGAAGCCTGGCCTTCCACCTCGGATCCTCTCAAAGAGTCCCTGAGGCCTCCCGGGCAGGTGGGGATGTTCAAACTGGTACTGGTAGAACTGATCCTTCTGGAAGTGACTGGCCTGGATTTTGAACTCGTCCATATTGTTCATGAACATCTGCCTGGCAAACTGCTTGGAGGAGGCAAAGTTCTCGAACGTGCCTTCTGCAAAGCTGTGCCTCTTAAAAGCATCCAGCTCCAGCTGCTTGGAGCGGAGGAAACCTCTGACGGGATCCATCTGGGAATTCTCCATCTCCACCTTCTTGTACATCCTCATGGCCGAGCCCTCCACCGTGTGGCGCAGCGCGTCGTCCCGGCGGAAGCTGGACAGGAAGTACCTGTCGGGATCCACTCGGTCCAGGAAGGAGGGGAAAAGGGTGTCATCCCTCTGGAACATCAGGGGGCCTTTCTTGGGAAAGAAGGGCATGTTGTTGCCAAAGGGAGCCATGGCAAAGGGGTTGTCCACCTTGGCCAAGACGTTGGCTGGAGGAACCAGGGGCTCCGACTGGGCGAAGAGGATCCGGAATTCCTCGTCAAAGCTGGACACCAGCTCCCCCTGGAAGATGTGGGCAATGCTCCTGTGGATCTTCTCAAAAGACCACATGAAACTGCAAGGAGAAACAGGAATGGTTGGTGTGAGCATCAAACCACTCGGTTGTGCCACTGGGTACATTGAAGCACCTGCCTGCCTGGAGAGAAGTCATGGAATCGTGGAATGGTTTGGGTTGGAAGGGACCTTATAGATCATCTAGATCCAACCCCTGCACGGGCAGGGACACCTCCCAGCAGCCCAGGCTGCTCCAAGCCCCATCCAACCTGCCCTTCAACACCCCCAGGGATGGGGCAGCCACAGCTTCCCTGGGCAACCTGGGCCAGGGGCTCCCCACCCTCACAGCCCAGAATTTCTCCCTCCCATCTCAGCTCCAGCTCCCTCTGCCAGCTGGAAACCCTTCCCCCTGCTCCCATCCCTCCCTGCCCTTGTCCCAAGCCCCTCCCCAGCTTTCCTGGAGCCCCTTCAGGCCCTGGAAGCTGCTCTCAGGTCTCCCTGGAGCCTTCTTCTCTCCAGGCTGAACACCCCAACTCTCCCAGCCTGGCTCCAGAGCTGCTCCAGCCCTCCCAGCAGCTCCGGGGCCTCCTCTGGCCTCTCCAACAGCTCCGTGTCCCTCCAGTCTTGGGGAACACGTACCATGGTGGGGTTCTCACCTGTAGTTGCCACTCAGCACCACCATACAGTCCACCAAGAGGAATTTCTCCTTCACGTGGCCTCGGAAGGACATCCCTGTGCGGCAGTAGTAGGTGGGCCCAGAGACCGTCCTGACCCTGAGGAACTGCAAACCAGAGAAGGCAGCCACTCAGTTGGAAGCTCTTCCTTCCCCCCCCTCTCTCCCTCCTGCTCCCCTTGCTCTTCTAACTCCCAACCCAGCCACCCTTTTTATGGGTCGCTCTGGGGGTGGCCCCAGGGGTGGACGAGCCCCTTCGTTCCCGTGTCCTGCTGCCCCAGCTCTTCTCACGCTCCTCTTCCCCAGGTCCTCACACCCAGAGCAGCGGGTGGGACGTGGGGGCAGCTCCTGGCCTTGCTCACCTCCACATAGTTCAGGTTGACCCTGCATTTGGCTGCTGTGTCCAGGAAGAGCTGGGCGTCCATCTCGTCCAGCAGGATGTACACGGGCACGCGGCGCGCGGCCGCGTCCAGCACCTCCAGCAGCAGGTCCACGTCTGTGAAGGTGTCCATCACGATGGCCACCACCTGGGGAGGGAGCCAGAGGGAGGTGTTGGCCACCTGGGCCTCCTGGTGCCCTGGCTGACCCCATCCCCAGCACCTTGCAAGCCAAGGCTGCCCCATCTCCATCTGAACCTCCTGGAGAGAGGCCAGAGGAGGCCCCGGAGCTGCTGGGAGGGCTGGAGCAGCTCTGGAGCCAGGCTGGGAGAGTTGGGGTGTTGAGCCTGGAGAAGAGAAGGCTCCAGGGAGACCTGAGAGCAGCTTCCAGGGCCTGAAGGGGCTCCAGGAAAGCTGGGGAGGGGCTTGGGACAAGGGCAGGGAGGGATGGGAGCAGGGGGAAGGGTTTCCAGCTGGCAGAGGGAGCTGGAGCTGAGATGGGAGGGAGAAATTCTGGGCTGTGAGGGTGGGGAGCCCCTGGCCCAGGTTGCCCAGGGAAGCTGTGGCTGCCCCATCCCTGGGGGTGTTGAAGGGCAGGTTGGATGGGGCTTGGAGCAGCCTGGGCTGCTGGGAGGTGTCCCTGCCCATGCAGGGCTTGGATCTGGATGATCTATAAGGTCCCTTCCAACCCAAACCCTTCCATGATTCTATTATGACTCCTTTCTAAACAGGACTCTTCCCATTTCAAAGTTGCTTTAAACATTGTGGGCCCCCCCAGCTGGGAACAGAGTTGCTATTTAAGGTGCAAATTCTGAAGATGAGGGTGAGAAGTGAGGGAACTGGTCTCAGGTTGCACCAGGGGAGGTTTTGACAGGAGATTAGAAGAAACTTCTTCACTGGAAGGGTCATTAAGCCCTGGCCCAGACTGCCCAGGGAGGGGGTTGATTCCCCTCCTCTGGGGGTGTTTCAAAGTGTGGATGTGGTGCTGAGGGACATGGGTCAGTGGTGGCCTTGGGAGAGGTGGGTTAGGGTTGGTAGAGCTGGGTTAGGGTTGGTAGAGTTGGGTTAGAGTTGGACTTGATCATCTTCAAGGTCTTTTCCCACAGGAAGGGCTCCATGGTCCTGTGGAAATCCTGACCCCTCACTCCCTGACCCCAGGGCAGCAGGGAGGGTTTTGGCCACGTAACCCACACTGGGAGGTTTTATTGAGCTGCTCACCCTTGTGACACACCTGGCTGCTCTCAGGTAACCTCCTGGCCAAGGGTCACTCAGCCACCCCTGAGCTGCATCCAGGCTCCAACAGTGTGGGAAGCAGCTCCCAAGTCCAGGCTCCCTGTCTTTTCCCAGCTCCTGTTTTCCCAGTGAGTGTAAATACCTGATGGGAGGGTGGAAGGAGCCCAGCTCCTCTCTGTGGATCCCAGGGGACACAAATTGGAATGTAGGAAGCTCCAGTTAAGCAAAAGGAAAACCTCCTTTACTGCAAGGCTGATGGAACAGTGGGAAGGGTTGCCCAGAAAGGTTGTGGAGCCTCCATCCTTGGAGCTCCTCCAGGACATGTCCCAAGCAGCCCTCTCTGACCAACCCTGCTTTGAGCAGGGGGGCTGGACTAGACCCTCCACAGGTTCCTATCCAGCTCAGCTACTCCATGATTCTCTGAGCTTCTGGTACATTTTAGCAGGGCCTTGGACACTCCTCCCTGAGAGCAGAGTCCAGCTTTGATGCAGGAAGTGGTGGTTTCAGGATCATCCTTCCCTGCTGTCAGCTCCTGGGAGCAGAGTTAAGGGGCTCAGCAGAGGAGCTGCTGCCCCCCAGGCCCCCTCACACCCCCATCCCCTCCTCTCTGCTCCAGGGGGGCTCTTTGCTGTCTCACCTGCTGAGCTGCCCGGATCATCCTTCGTGCCTCCTCCTTGATGCTGGGGTTGTCTGGGGGGGGTGGCTGCACAAGGGTGGTCACCTCTGTTCCCCTGAACCCAAAGACCATTGGCCAGCCCAGGTCAAGCTCGGGAACAGCCAGGTCCGAGTTCATGGGCCAGTAGGTCCCAGAGGATCCATCCATGTCATTGTCCCCTGCGGTGTCCGTGCTGCCCTCCTGGTGGGCATACTGGGGCTTCTGGAGGTGCTGCAGGATGTGATCCACCTCGGAGCTGCACAGGAAATCAGGGGCTGCTTCCTCTGCCAGGAAACGTTGGTAACTTTCCTTCCCCTCCTCCGTCAGCACGTCCAGAGCCAGGCGATAATACTCCTTGTAGTGGGGGGGCAGGTAGTTGGGGTCCAGGGGGTTGTCCCCCTGGGAGGAGCTCTGGGATCGACGAGCCATGAGGGGAGGCAGAGCTGCAAGGGGAGGAAGAGCAGGAGTGAGGGCAGCTCCAGGGACACGTCCCTCCTGCCACAGGGGGGGACTGGGGGGTCCCCAGGGCAGAAGTCAAGAGGGATTCGGGGCACTCGGGGCTGGAGGGGATTCCTGCCAAAGGGATGGGGAACCCCCAGGAGGCAAAGGCTGCTCAGGTGTCACCTGAGCACAGGGTGGGTGTTCTGGGGGCAAAATAAGGAGCCAACCAGCCTGGGCAGGAGGGTTGGGGTGGTGCCTCCACCAGAACATCCAACCTTCTCTTCCAGGCGAAGCTTCAACTTGTCTCTTGCCCTCCAGCTCCTCCCCCAGCCCAGAGGACAAGGTCTGGCTTTGGTCTGGGCTCCATCCCAGCTCATCTCCAGGGGCTACAGAGGGGATGGGCTGTGGGGTCACCAGGCAGGAAACCCCTGGGCAGAGCTTGGGCAGGAAAATGCACCTCCTGGCTCTGCCTCCAGGGAGGGTCTCAGGCCCCTCAGCAGCTCCAGGAGCAGGATGGGGGTGCAGTGAGAGGACAAGGGGCAATGGTTGGAGCCTAAAGAGGGGAGATTCAGGTGGGACATTAGGAAAAAGTGTTTTCCTGTGAGGGTGGGGAGCCCCTGGCCCAGGGTGCCCAGGGAAGCTGTGGCTGCCCCATCCCTGGGGGTGTTGAAGGGCAGGTTGGATGGGGCTTGGAGCAGCCTGGGCTGCTGGGAGGTGTCCCTGCCCATGCAAGGGGTGGATCTGGATGGGCTTTAACATTCCTTCCAACACAAACATTCCCTGATGACAGAGTCTGAGGGGATTCCCTGATCTGGCCACCTGCAGAGCACAGAGCAGGGCTCTGTTCCTCCTGCTCCAAACCACAACTCCAAGTAGAGCTGCTTGATAAACCAGGAAACAACATGGACTTACTATAAAGATGTCAAATGAGCCCAACAGGTCCCTGCAGGAAAGATTCCAAGAGATAATCACCTTTGTAGTCAACCCATGGAGCCATCACTCCAGCCTGAAGTGTCTAGATTTACCTTCCCACTCTCATGTCACCTTGTTTTCTCTTCAGGTAAAAAGCAGCCCAGTGCACTCCCCCTTTGGTGTGCTCAGCACCCATGGACCTGCTCCTAACTATTCCAGTGGTGTCCTCAGCCTTTCACTTCCAGGAA
>NW_009954180.1:23291-28824 GCF_000747805.2 Chaetura pelagica
TGCTTGGATATGAGACCAAGATGCTCAGAGCCCGGGCAGGTGCTGGGGCAGCAGTGAGAGCCCCTGCAAAACCAGCAGGAGAAGAAGCAGAAGAACCTCATGAGACTGACTGGACAGTCCCAAGGGCAGAGGGAACATGATGTTGATCATAGGATCACAGACTGGTTTGGGTTGGAGGGACCTCAAAGCCCACCCAGTCGCCCCCTGCATGGGCAGGGACACCTCCCAGCAGCCCAGGCTGCTCCAAGCCCCATCCAACCTGCCCTTCAACACCCCCAGGGATGGGGCAGCCACAGCTTCCCTGGGCAACCTGGGCCAGGCTCTCCTCACTCTCATGGTGAAGAATTTCTTCCTGATGTCTAACCTGAATCTCCCCTCTTTCAGGTTAAAACCATCACCCCTTGTCCTCTCGCTGCCCCTGCTGGTGAGAAGCCCCTCCCCAGCTTTCCTGGAGGCCCTTCAGGCACAAAGTGACAAAACAACCTTCAGTTCACACTCTACCCATCGATCTCATGCCTTCAGTGCTGTTAGAAACCCAGAAGGAGCAGAGGGGCCTTTCCCAGAAGAGCTGCAGCTGATGCTGAGCATCCCTGGGGGAGGAGCAGGGGCTGTGCCCCCCACGCACACTCAGGGGGAGCTCTGGACCTGGAGGTGTGAGAACATCAAGAGTCTCACTCCTCCCAGCCTGGCAGAGCTGCTGTGAACCTGAGCTGCAGCTCCTGAGCTCCTGAGCTGCTCGTTTCCTCCCCCAGCACAGGGCTGAGAGGGCACAAAAGGCACCAGGCAGGTGGTGGGTTCGGGGTGGGCACCAGGAGACACTTTCCCTCCATTGTCCTTGGTCTGCAGAACCTCCTGGATGTGCCAGGATGGTCAGAGGGGGTTGGACCAGCAGGACGAGCTCTCGGGGCTTTGCCAGAACATCCTGCCATTTGTGACTGGAAAGGTGGGTTGGGAAGGAGGGAGAAGGGAAAGTTGTGCCAGGGAGAAGCCTGATGGGGTTCCCAGGGATCGTGGCAGTGGGAGATGAATGAGCAAGCAGGAAAAGGGGGGTGAGGGCAGAAATGAACCCGCAGCAGCAGGAACGTGATCCCTGGGGGGCTGCAGGGGCTTTGAGGGCCCCCAACCCAACCCAACCCAACCCAACCCAACCCACACTCCAGGATTCTCCTCTCCCGTGCTGGGGACTCGGGGAAGGAGCAGCAGGAGCAGCAGGAGCAGCAGGAGCAGAGGACACCAGGCCCAGCCCAGCAGGAGCAGCCAGGCCAGGCTGGGCAGGTCTCTGGGCGTCACCTTTACCTGCAGGAACAGATCCCAAGGCTCTGCTGCCACAAACACCTGGACTGGAGCAGGAACAGACCTCGGGCTGACTCGTAGGGCTGGAAAATCTGCCCTGTCACCCTCTCTGGCTCAGAAAAGAGGGAGATGCTGTGTCTCATGTCAGCCAGCTCCTGCTGTCAGGAGTCTTGCTGAGGAAGCACCATCAGATCCTGCCTGGAAAGAACCTGCTGAGCCTGAGGGAGCCACTCCTGGCTCTGCTCATTGAGCCTCCTCACTTCCTGCAGGTGGTTTTGATTTCTTCCAAAAGAGATGCACAAATGTGGGAACCATCAAGTAAACCCCAGAAATGGTCTTGCTGCCATCACAAGCCTAAGTCACTCGTGACCTGCACGGATATAAGGATCCCTTGGATCCCATCTCCAGCTCCCTCTGCCAGCTGGAACCCCTTCCCCCTGCTCCCATCCCTCCCTGCCCTTGTCCCAAGCCCCTCCCCAGCTTTCCTGGAGCCCCTTCAGGCCCTGGAAGCTGCTCTCAGCTCTCCCTGGAGCCTTCTCTTCTCCAGGCTGAACACCCCAACTCTCCCAGCCTGGCTCCAGAGCTGCTCCAGCCCTCCCAGCATCTCCAGGGCCTCCTCTGGCCTCTCCAGCAGCTCCTCACCCAGCACCCCTAGACACACACACACATATATCTATAGATCAGGGTTATGGTGCATTTGCATCAAACCATTTGTAAGTCCCAAAAAGTGCAGGTGATTCCTGTGAAGAAATATCTCCAGACCTCCCAGCTTTGGCATCACCCCAGTGACCTCTCCCCATCTGCCCCCCTGCTGCTCTCTGCCATGAATCCACCCCGAGCTGTGCAGGACAGGAGATGCACCAGGTTATGGACACTCTTCCCTTGTCAGACTGAGCAGGAGGGGAGAAGTTAACTGGGACCTGAAGGGCTGTTGGTACCTGTTGTCACAGCAGTGTGAGCTGATCTCTGGCCAAGGAATTAATGGTGTTAAAAGTGGGGCCTCCAGGAAAGCTGGGGAGGGGCTTGGGACAAGGGCAGGGAGGGATGGGAGCAGGGGGAAGGGTTTCCAGCTGGCAGAGGGAGCTGGAGCTGAGATGGGAGGGAGAAATTCTGGGCTGTGAGGGTGGGGAGCCCCTGGCCCAGGTTGCCCAGGGAAGCTGTGGCTGCCCCATCCCTGGGGGTGTTGAAGGGCAGGTTGGATGGGGCTTGGAGCAGCCTGGGCTGCTGGGAGGTGTCCCTGCCCATGCAGGGGGGCACTGGGTGGGCTCTGAGGTCCCTCCAACCCAAACCAATCCATGATTCTGTGATTCTAAACAGAACAACTTTACCCAGTGCCCCAGGGAGGTCCTGGGCAGAAACCTGCCAGGAATGCTGGTTCCTGAGCCAGAGTGCCCTGAGCTTTTGGATTCCCTGCAGCTGCAGAATTCCTAACATCCCTGCCCACCTTGCAGGTTCCCTCTGGGTTCTGCACTGTTCTGTTTAGTGTCCTTCCCCCCAGGCACAGCTCTGGGCACATCTGGCTGCAGCTGGCAGAGCTTTTGGGGTGCTGGCAGGAGTTTGAGGTGGTTGAGCTGCAAGGAGGGTCTGGAGCTGCAGGTCAAACCACCCAGTCCCTGCCCAGGAGCTGCCCCCAGATGAGCTGGGGCTGAGGGTGTTTGCCATGGCCAGGGGCTGGGGCAGCTCAGGGTTTCAGCCACTGTCTCCTGACATCCCTGTGAGGCTGTTCTGTTCAGCTCACCCTGTGCCCTGGTCCCTGGGGTGGGGGAGCAGAGGAGCCCCTGGCCTCATTAGGCAGCGTCGCCTCGTTAGGGCCCGACCCTGGAACTGCCCTTTCTGGGCATTTTGTGGCAGGTTCAGGGTGGACCATCCCAGGAAGGGCAGCTGAGGGCAGGTACCTCCTGACTGCCCCTGGGCAGTTGTCCTGGGGGGCCTGGAAGGGCCAAATGAGGGAAACATTTGGCAGGAGCCCTGGGAAATGCCCAGCCCTGCTCCCTGAGAACTGGTTGCCAAGGGCTCTCATTAAGGTTAGACAGCAATTAGCTGCTTTCCTGCCTTGGTTCCTTCAAGGAGGTTCTGAAGAACCTGTCAGCTCTGCCCGGTCTGAGGGGCAGCAGAGCAGGACACACCTCACCCTCCTGCTGAGAACTCCCAGGAGGAGCTCCAAGAAGCTGCTGCCTCCTGGTCTGAACTTTGCCTGCACTTCTGTTTCCTGCAGGTCCCCTGAGCCCAGAGTGAGAATCCAGCTCTCTGGGAACTGAACCACTGCTGCTGGAAACCCCTCCTGCTGCTGCCCAAGGAGCTGAGGCACAGACTGGAAATGCCCCCAGTCCACAGGCAGCTGTGGAACCACCAGCTGACAGAGCATTGAACCTCATTGATGTGCTTGTTTCTTTTACTTAATTCATTTAATTCATTCATAAACTTCATTTTCTTTTCATTGCCAGTCACAGTTCCCAGGTTTTTGTGGCACAAGCTGTGGGGAATCTCCTGAAACAGGGATCATGGGTTGGGTTGGAGGGACCTTAAAGCCCATCCAGGCCAGACCAGGCTGCTCCAAGTCTGGTCACCATCAAGAGGATCAAAATTGATGTGACAAATAGTGGGAAAAGTGAGACCCTCAACACCCTCAGTGCAAAAGCCCCAGAGCCAAAACCCCCCAATTCCATAGTTGAGGTGTTTAGGAAAGCTCAGCATCCCCCGTGTCCCTCACACCTTCAGCAGCTGCAGCTCTGCCAGGAGGAGCATCCCAGGAGAGCAGAGGGAAGGAGAGAACTCCTGGAATATCCTGCCAATAAACACGGGGAGAAAACCCCAACAATGGCTTAAACCTGGATGTTCTGAGCAGGACCTGAGAAGTTCTTCAGGGCCACTGGACCAGCTGGAACCTGCCACGACCCATCCTGCTGTCCTGCCCCTGCTGTTTTGGGGAGGATTAAAGAAATTCCAGAAGCCAACTTAGGTGGCAAAGGGAAAAATGGTGCCTGGAACCCCAGCCCTGAGTGACTGACAGGTAAATAACGTGCAAAGCAGCTGGAAGGGGAGCAACCCAGGTGCCTACACAGGAGCTCAGTGTCACTTGGGATGCCCTGGGGTGTCCTGCCTGGTCCTCCAGCTGCTGGACAAGGAGGTTGTGAGACTCTGGTGGGACTGGAGCCACATTTCCTGGGTTTTAGATACTCTAAGACAGGGCCAGGGAGAGGATTCTGCCCCTCTGCTCTGGTGAGACCCCACCTGGAGTTTGTGTCCAGCTCTGGTGCCCTCAGCACAAGAAGGACATGGAGCTGTTGGAGAGAGGCCAGGGAAGGGCCACCAAGATGATCCAAGGGCTGGAGCAGCTCTGGAGCCAGGCTGGGAGAGTTGGGGTGTTGAGCCTGGAGAAGAGAAGGCTCCAGGGAGACCTGAGAGCAGCTTCCAGGGCCTGAAGGGGCTCCAGGAAAGCTGGGGAGGGGCTTGGGACAAGGGCAGGGAGGGATGGGAGCAGGGGGAAGGGTTTCCAGCTGGCAGAGGGAGCTGGAGCTGAGATGGGAGGGAGAAATTCTGGGCTGTGAGGGTGGGGAGCCCCTGGCCCAGGTTGCCCAGGGAAGCTGTGGCTGCCCCATCCCTGGGGGTGTTGAAGGGCAGGTTGGATGGGGCTTGGAGCAGCCTGGGCTGCTGGGAGGTGTCCCTGCCCATGCAGGGGGGCACTGGGTGGGCTTTGAGGTCCTTCCAACCCAAACCAGTCTGTGATTCTCTGAAAGTCAAAACCCTGCTGCAGGTTCTTCACTCCAGTAGCCCAAGGAAAGGCTGGAATTCCAGACCCACCCATCTCCAGGCACATGAAGTCTGAAGGTGGAGTGGGTTGTGTGACAGGACACAGGTTATCCTGGAGTTCAGAAGGGAGTTCTGGGCACTGAAGCCTCGGGGGCTGGTTTGTTAATGTCTCTGGGAGAAGGATTAAGAGAAGACTGGGCCAAGTGGAGGCATCTCTGTTAGAGGCTGAGTTTCATCCTGCACTGCTTTGATGTGAGTCATGTATTGTCCAGCAGCCACGAGGGGAACACAAGGCAAACACCTTCCTGGGCAGGGAGACACGACCTGGCCCCTGGGGAGCCATCCTGGCTCCTGACTTAATAGAATCACAGAATCATAGAATGGTTTGGTTGGAAGGGACCTGAAAGATCAGCAGGATCCAACCCCCCTGCACGGGCAGGGACACCTCCCAGCAGCCCAGGCTGCTCCAAGCCCCATCCAACCTGCCCTT
>NW_009954180.1:29373-36974 GCF_000747805.2 Chaetura pelagica
TGAACCCCATGAGGTTGGCACTGGCCACCTCTCCAGCCTGTCCAGGTGCCTCTGGATGGTCCCTTCCCTCTTGGGTCTCAACCACCCCACACAGCTTGGGATTATCAGCAAACCTGCTGAGGAGACACTCAATCCCACTGTCCATGTCTCCAGCAAAGATGTCAAACAGCACTGGTCCCAGTACTGATCCCTGGGGACACCACTGGTCACCTGCCTCCACTGGGACACTGAGCCATTGACCACAACTCTCTGGGTGGGACCATCCAGCCAATCCCTTGTCCACTGAGGGGTCCATCTGTCACATCCATGCCTGGTCAGTTTGCAGACCAGGATGTCATGTGGGACAGTGTCAAAGCCCTGCACAAACCCAGCTCTGCAGCCTTGCTGTGGAAGGCCACCAGATGGGTCAGGCTTGACTTGCCCTCAGTGAAGCCACGTTGGTGTCACCAATCACCTCCTTATTTTCCAAGCTCCTTAGCAGACTTCCCAGGAGGATCTGCTCCATGGCCTGGCCAGGCACAGGGGTGAGACTGACCAGCCTTTCTAAAAGCAGGGGCCATGTTCCCTTTCTCCCAAGCAGCAGGGACCTGACCAGGCTGCCAGGACCTCTCAAACATCATGGACAGAGGCTCAGCAGCTGCACCCACCAGCTCCCTCAGGGCCCGGGGGTGAATCCCATCAGGTCCCAGAGATTTATGCACCTTCAGGTTCTTCAGATGCTCATGAACCTGCTCCACACCTACAGTGGGGGGTAATTCCTTCCCCCAGTCCCTGCTGTCACCTGCTGTGGCCTTTGCAATGAGGCTGGAGCAGCTGCCAGGGAAGAATGAAGCAAAGAACTCACTGAGGACCTCAGCCTTCTCAGTGTCCTGTGTTGCCACCTCACCCCTTCCTTCAGGAGGGGCCTGCACTCTCCTTGGATGTCCTTTCCTCTCCAACACACCTAAAGAAGCTTTTCTTATTGTTCTTAGCACCCCTGGCCAGACTGAGGTCCCACAGGGATGTGGCTCCTCTCCCCTGGCCCCTGCCTGCTCAGCCAACCTCCCTGTGATGCTCCCAGGACACCTGCCCCTGTTCCACCCTCTGGTGCCTCCTCCTGCAGCCTCAGCTCTTCTAGGAGCTGCTGGCTCATCCCCCTGGAGTTTCTGCTTCAATTCCTCTTAGCTGGGATGCAAGGCTCTTGGGCCTGGAGAAGCTGATCCCTTCATGGGCCCCTCTTCCCTGCAGGATGTGATCCCAGGACAGTCCTGAGCAGATCCCTGGAGAGGCTGGAATCTGCCCTCCTGAGGTCAACGAGCTCCCTGTGAGCCCTCCCTGCTGCCCTCAGCATCCTCAGCTCCACCATCCCTGGTCACAGACCCTCAGTCTCTCCAGGTCTCAGTCTCACTGGCTCTGAACTCCCTTTACCACATTGGGTTTGTTTTTTTTTTAGAAAATAACACCAAATGAGCTGTGCTGGATCAGACCAAAGGCCCATCAGGCCTAGAACCCATCTCCAGTGGGGACCAAGATGAGGACAACACAGGTCCAGCCTTTATGATGCTCCACCAGCTTCTCTAAGCCAGTTTGAGCTTCTTGAGGCTCCAGAACCTCCTGGCCCAGAAATGCTTCAAGCACTGAAGAGCTCCAAAGGCTTTTCCCATCACGAACTCACCCAGACTTTCCCTAAACCCTTACAGAAATGCCAGCACCCCCAGCAGCCAGAGGCAGGGGGTTCTGCAGCCCAGCAGCCAGGAACAGGCTCCTGCTCCTCCAGATCTGCTCCCTGGGCTTTTTTTCTGGTTTGGTTTTCACTTCAGGTCGGACAATCAGCACCTGCTGAGCCCTGTCGTGGCACCTGGGGGCTTGTCCACCTGCCACTCGTCACCTGTCCAGGTGCAGAGCAGCTGCTCCTCACACAGAACCTGTTCCCAATGATCCCCCCTCTGCCCTCTCTGCATCTGCTTCCCCACCCTGGGTGGTGGGGCTGGGGCTGCAGGAAGGGGCTTCAGACACTGTTCCCATCCCACCCACCCTGACCTGCCTCACCTGCCCTTGTTCTGAGCACCCTGCTGAGCTGCAGGACCAGGCTCTGGGGTTGTCCCTTCAGCCCTGCTGCTGCTGGGCTGCCTGGGGACCCCCCAGGGACCCCCCAGGGACCCCCCTGATCCCACGGGGCTCGGGCTGTGCTGCTGGGGGAGGATCCCATGGCCCTGGATGAAGCACCAGCAGCTGCTCAATGGGTTCCTGCTTCAGACCAGCCTGGGCCACAGGGACCTTCTGCAGGGACACCTGAAAAGCAGGGTTTGGGTGCTTTCTCACCCTCAGGAGAAGTGGCTCCACCATGAGGAGCACACGGGCCCAGATGGAATGTTTGGGAACCCATTTTTACAGAGGTTCTGGACTAGCTCTCATTTATCAGGCTGGAACAGGCTGCCCAGGGAAGCTGTGGCTGCTCCTTCTCTGGAGGTGTTTAATGCCAGGTTGGATGTGCAGCCTGGGCTGCTGGGAGGTGTCCCTGCCCAGGCAGGGGGTTGGAACTGGGTGGTCTTCAAGGTCTCTTCCAACCCAAACCATTCTGTGGTTCTCTGATCACTGGCCAGGTCACACCTGGGCTCCCAACTTCTCCACACAGGCCCTGCAGGACTTGGGAGCTGCTGCTCCCCTGCTCCTGCCCCCTCAGAGCTGGCAGCTCACAAAGCCAGGGAAGCACTGACCAGGGTGTTCCCTCTCCACCAGGGTGTTCCCACCACCTGGCACTTCATGCAGCCCCTGCCATCCCCAGCAGTCACCCCATAACACCCTCTTCATACAAGTCTCAGGAACACCAGGATCATAATCAGAACCTTCCCACACCAGATAGTGAGTGAATCCACACTGCAAACTTCGGCTCCTTCCCAAGAAAGCTTTCCTCTGAGATCCCCTGCATGGGCAGGGACCCCTCCCAGCAGCCCAGGCTGCTCCAAGCCCCATCCAACCTGCCCTTCAACACCCCCAGGGATGGGGCAGCCACAGCTTCCCTGGGCAACCTGGGCCAGGGGCTCCCCACCCTCACAGCCCAGAATTTCTCCCTCCCATCTCAGCTCCAGCTCCCTCTGCCAGCTGGAAACCCTTCCCCCTGCTCCCATCCCTCCCTGCCCTTGTCCCAAGCCCCTCCCCAGCTTTCCTGGAGCCCCTTCAGGCCCTGGAAGCTGCTCTCAGCTCTCCCTGGAGCCTTCTCTTCTCCAGGCTGAACACCCCAACTCTCCCAGCCTGGCTCCAGAGCTGCTCCAGCCCTTGGATCATCTTGGTGGCCCTTCCCTGGCCTCTCTCCAACAGCTCCATGTCCTTCTTGTGCTGAGGGCACCAGAACTGGACACAATATTCCAGGTGGGGTCTGAGCAGAGCAGAGCAGAGGGGACAATCCCCCCTGGCCCTGCTGGTCACACTGCTGGGGACACAGGGGGGACCCTGCTGAGCACAGACAGGTTCTCAGGAGGCTGCAGACAGACAGACAGACAGACAGACAGACAGACAGACACACTCAGTGCAGCAGCTTCAGAACTTCCTTCTATCATGCTAATGTGGGAACGTGGTTGTTTTCTTTTCAGGAGGAAGCTGAAGGAGCACAAGGAGGTTGGCTTTGTAGCTGCTGATGAGGAGCCTCCTCCCATGCTCAGGGGCAGTGGATCAAGCACGAAGGAGCTTGTTAGGAACTGAAGAAGTGGGAGATGAAGGCTGATAGGCCGGGCTGGTATCACGGGTGAGGAGAGGCAGGATTCCTGTCTCAGCAGCAAAGTCTGCCCGGGCTGTCCCAGGGACAGGGGTGGCTGCAGGGGCTGGGGCACCTCTGCTTGGGAAGGAGCCAAAAGCCCCCGTGGGGAGGGACAGGAGCACCCAGCCATGGTGGGCACGGGGCTGTTGTGGGGAGGGAGGCTCCCGGGGGATGTTCCCCTTGGCTGGGCCAGAGGCTCCTCTGCACGTTGGTGTCCCTGGGAGTGACATGATGGGCTGGTACTGGTCAGGAGGGGCTGCTGTGTGGGACCTGCAGGAGCTGCAAGACCCTCTGAGGCTGGGAGGGAAAACTGGGCCAGCCTGGAGCTGCCCCTGCACAGAACAAGGTCCAGCCACGAGGGGAGGGGGTCACAGCCTGAACCCCCCCTGCCTGGAACGCCAGCCAAGCGGGCAAGTGCCAGGATGCACAAACTGGCCCCTTCCCTCTGGATTAACACCAGGAGGAGGGGCAGGAACCAGGCTGTACCTCCTGGCCTGGGCAGCCTTGCTGCCTCTCCAGGTCATGTCCCACTTTTTAGCTGGATGATCTCCAAGCTCCCTTCCCACCCCAGCCATTCTGGCTCTCTCCCTGTTTCTGAAGCACTGGCACGGAATTCCAGCCAGAGCTCTGTGGTGCCAGTGGCCACCACCAAGGTTAAAATAACAGCAGCAAAGAGAAAGGGACCTGCACTCCTCTGACCTCTCTGTGCCAGGTGTGGATGCAGAGCAAGGGAGTGGATCTCCCCTGCCCCAGCTGCTGATGGCTCAGCACCCGAGCTGGCTCTGTCTCCTCCCCGGGCTGACTCCAGTGCTTGTCTCCAGTGCTTGTCGTGACGTGTTCTGCCTGCACAGCGGTGATCCCTTCCCTGGTTGGACCTGCTCCTCTGCTTCCAGACACTCCCAAGGCTGAGGCCTCCCCAGCTCCCTGTGCTGCAGCAGAGGGAAGTGCCTGGGAGGCAGCCGGGCTGGGGCTGGGAAGGGCTGGATCCCTGCAGACCTGAGCTCTGCCTGGGACCCTGTGTTTATGTGCAGGTCCTGGACTTCAGCTGAGAACAGAGCTCAGGGCCAAGCTCAGCTGATGTGCCTGTAGAGTTTCAGTGTTCAGATGTACCTCTTGGATTAGCACATTGCCAAGGAAACTCTATGGCAAAGGATGCTGGAAATCTCCCTGTGAACTGCCCTTCTGTCCCAGCAAGGCTCAGATCTCTCCCCAGGGATCACAGAGTCACAGGGTAGGTGGGGTTGGAAGGGACCTTTGAAGGTCAACGAGTCCAGTCTGAATTAGACCTTTTCTCAGCCACAACCGTGTCTGCAAAGCCCTCACAGCAACCCTTCTTCCTCTGGCAGTTTTCCTTTCTGTATTCTCTGCTCTCTCTGTTCTCCTTCCCAGTGCTCTCCCAGTTCCAGGCTGCAGGCTCAAGGCCTGGGCTGCTGGGAACATCCACCTCTGTCTGGAAGATGCAAACATGGAACGTTGTTCCCGTTAACACGTTGTGTGTCCCACCCCCAGGCCCCTTCTGCAGGGCATCTCACCAGCCTCTGCTGCTCACCCTGTGGATGGGATCCCCTTCTTGACAAGACTCTTACACAGATCTCAAGCCACCATTTTGAAAAATGGGCCTGTCTGCAGGTCTGGGAACTGCACTGCCCCTGGAGTCGTGGTCTCTGGACGAGGAACTGTGTCCATTAACAGGCCAGGTTGGTGCTCTGAGCACCCTGGGCTGCTGGGAGGTGGATCTAGATGATTTCTCAGGTCCTTCCAACCCAAACCAGCCTGGGATTCTGTGACTGAAACAACTAACTGAGCTGGCAGGGATTGCAGCTGGACCTTCCTTAAGGCAGGTGTCAGTTCCCCACCAACTGGCACAGCCACCTGTGCCCAGGTGAGCAGGAAAGGAGCAGAACGGAGAGCCCGGGCAGCACCTCGGGGCACCTCCCGGGCCCCTCACCCTGCCGAGCGCTCAGCACGAGGGGTCCCACCACACATCCCTTGCTGGAGAGTCAGGAAATCAGCCCCAGAACGTGCAGGGGATCTTCCAGAGGGGCAGCAGCAGAGTTCCCACCTCACGGCTTTCCCTGGGGAGTGGGTGTTGAGCCGGGATGGCCGCGTCTCCATCCCAGCGGGGCAGCAGCACAGGGGGACACGGGCCAGCCCAGCCTGGGGGGCTCACAGGGGCAAAGCTACTGAGAAATGAAAGGCCAGGGGGGGCCTCTCACAGGTCACCTGAGGAGACGGGGTGATGGGAGCACTGGGATCATGGAACCAGCCAGTCCAACCATCAACCCAGCACTGCCGAGGCCACCCTGTGCCCCAGTGCCACATCCACTCAGCAATGTCCTGCCAACCCACCCTCCTGCCAACGATCCCTGGCAGGAACAAGGGAGGCTAAACCAGAGGACTCCAAGGAAAGGCCCAACAGGGCGAGGGGGTGACCCGGGGCAGGGGAACTGCCTGCTGCTGCTTTTAGGAAGGCTCTCACGAAAAGCCTCATCAGGGCTACAACCATCCAGCCAAACGGGGCCCAACGGGCGTCCCAAAAGTGCTCAGTTCAAACACACCAAAAAGTCCAATCCTGGAAGGTTGGGAGGTGAACTTCGGGGTTTTTTTGGGAAGTTGTGCCTGGGAAATGCTGCATAGAGCACACGGGTCATTGCCAGTCACTGGCAGTCCTGCCAGGCTGGTGAGGACAGTTTCACTTCTCCCTTGACATGCACTTTCCCCTACAGCCACACTCACAGCTCCACTCTTCTCCCCCCTCAGAACGTGCTGTGTGCACACACAGCTCCCTCCTCACCCCTCAGATAACAACTCTGAAGCCTGTCAAACAAACGGGACTTGGGCCAAAACGAAAAAACCCCACCAAAACAGCCCAGCAAAGCTCCCTCTGCCCAGAGTGCAGCCCCCGTGGCCTCGCAGGGGGTCAGGGCACAAAGCCAGATGCTGGGCCACGGGTGTCCTGCTCTGCTGTCCCTGTCCCCGCGGCTCTGGGGCTGCCTGGCTGTCCAGGGTTGTCACTCGTGGCTGCTGCGGCTCCGCCACAACTCCGGCTCAGCCTCTGCCACAGCTCAGCCTGTTCTGCTCCCACGGAGCAGATGTTTTGGGGACGGGACGGGCAGGCCTGTCCCTCCAGTGCCTCCTCCCCCTCTAGCTGTTCCAGAAGATGGAGAACCTCGCTCCTCAGGCCAGACAAAAGCCACAACTGACCTCTCTTGACCTCGGCCCGTTCTGAGGGAAGGGAAGACAAGGCTCTCCCCTGGCTCCCTGCTCAGCTCTGCGGGACGGGGCTGGCAGGGGCGCCGGTGGCAGCCAAGCCCCCCAACCCAGGCACAGCAGGACGGGGCCTGGGGAGCTGCTGCTCGGCCTCCTGCACATCTCAGGCCCCCCAAACCAGCTCAGCCCTCCCTGTCCCAGGCCTGTCTCGGGGCCATGTGCCCCGATGGAGGCTCCAGCCCCCAGAGCTCTGCCCAAAGCGGGGTAACTGGGGGAGCCCCACTCCCCGGGGCTGCCAGAGGAGATGGGAGCACACGGGGGGTGAACCTGCATGGAGGAGGTTTGATCAGGCCCCCTGAGGACTGACAGGTCTCTTCCCTCCCATGACACGAGGTCCGTGCCCAGTTTTCCTTCGCCCAGTCCCAGCTCCTCCTGGGACTCTCCCTTCTCCCACAGGGGCCCTCATGGCTGGGGGAGCTGCTGGAGCCTTCCTGAATGGAAGGGACCACCTCAAGTCCACAGCCTGCCCAGAGCAGCTCCATGGAAGGGGCCACAACCTGCCCAGAACAGCTCCAGGGAAGGGGCCACAATGTGCCCAGAGCAGCTCCAGGGAAGGGGCCACAACCTGCCCAGAACAGCTCCAGGGAAGGGGCCACAA
>NW_009954180.1:39935-40287 GCF_000747805.2 Chaetura pelagica
GGGGGCTCCTGAGGGGCTCTTGGGGGGCTGCTCCTGCTCCTAGGGGCTCCTCCTGGGGGGCTCCTGCTCCGGGGCTGATTGTGGGGAGCCAAGGGGGCTGCAGCTGCTGGGCCGGGGTGCCCTGGGAGCAGGGAGAGCTGGGAGCAGGGAGAGCTGGGAGCAGGGAGCTGGAACAGGGAGTTGGGAGAGCTGGGAGCTGGAGCAGGGAGTTGGAGCAGGGAGCTGGGGCTGGGAGCAGGGAGTGGGAGCTGGGAGAGCAGGGAGCTGGAGCAGGGAACTGGGAGAGCTGGGACTGGGAGCAGGGAGCTGAGAGCTGGGACTGGGAGCAGGGAGCTGAGAGCTGGGGCTGGGC
>NW_009954180.1:40773-46099 GCF_000747805.2 Chaetura pelagica
CCAGGCTGCTCCAAGCCCCATCCAACCTGCCCTTCAACACCCCCAGGGATGGGGCAGCCACAGCTTCCCTGGGCAACCTGGGCCAGGCTCTCCCCACCCTCACAGCCCAGAATTTCTCCCTCCCATCTCAGCTCCAGCTCCCTCTGCCAGCTGGAAACCCTTCCCCCTGCTCCCATCCCTCCCTGCCCTTGTCCCAAGCCCCTCCCCAGCTTTCCTGGAGCCCCTTCAGGCCCTGGAAGCTGCTCTCAGCTCTCCCTGGAGCCTTCTCTTCTCCAGGCTGAACACCCCAACTCTCCCAGCCTGGCTCCAGAGCTGCTCCAGCCCTCCCAGCATCTCTGGGGCCTCCTCTGGGCTTCACAGAACTACAGAATTGTAGAACAGTTTGGGTTGGAGGGACCTTAAAGCTCCTCCAGTCCCACCTGCATGGGCAGGGACACCTCCCACCTGCCCAGGTTCCTCCCTGCCCCATCCCCATGGCCTGAAGCACCTCCAGGGAGGGGGAATGACTTGCCTGACCCTTTAGTCTCTGCATTATAAAAGGTGATTTAATATGAAGGTGCCAAGAGGAGGGGGGTTGTGCTCAGAGTCTGGAAACCACCGCGATGATCCAGACTTCACTTACGTGTTTGTGGGGTGGGTTGTTTTGTTTTTACAGGATCTTGCCTCACTCCCTGGTGAGGGATGGGGAGCACCAGCTGAGGAGCCAACCCATCCACTTAATCATCCCTCCCCGTGTTGCCCCGGGCACTACTCACCTCCTGCCACTTACACACCACAGTGTAAGTGAACTTACTGTGTGTAAGTGGAGCATTAACCTCCAGTAGGTGTCTGGGTGCTGCTCCTGCTGGGACGCTGCACAAGCAGCAATGAAGTGCCCCGTGCTCAGTGGGGCAGTGAGGATGTGATCACCCTGCTCTGCAGGGAGGGAGCTGGAGCAGGGATGTTACACAGAAAATGCTCCACTCGCTGTCATTAATTAGCTGAGGGTTTCAGGAGCCACAGCTGGGGGGGTCTCAGCTGCCAGGGTGGGTCCCACCTGCACACAGGAGACAATCCTGACTTTGTCCTTTCTTCATTTTTTCCATGTTTTCAGACTCCAGTAGCTGCTTCCCAGGAGTTTGTCACTGGGTGCTCAGCCTCACCTCCCTGCCTTCCTCCTCCTCTCCTTTTGGGTCTGTCTGTGTCCCCAAACACTTCTCTTTGCCAGGGCTTCCCTGCTCTGCTCTGGTTTGGAACAGGCAGGAACCACAAACTGAGGCAGAGCTGGGGTGGGAAGGGAACAGGCCCTGCCCCAGCTGGGAACCTCTGGGAACCTTGGGTGATCTTTGGCTCTTCCCTGAGCTCCCAGCCCAGCGTGTGGGTGTCGATCCAAGGAGAAGGCAGTGCCAGGAGTGCCTGGTGGAGCCTGGAGCCCTCGTGGTTCACACCCTGCTGAGGAAACCTCCGTGTTCTGCAAAGGGACGTGGTGCTGAGGAGACACCCTGTGCAGTTCTGGTCTGATGGGCTCATCCCAGACACCCTCCAGTGGGACAGGGTGGAATCCCCTGGGACCAGGTGTCACTCACCTGCTGCTGCCTGAGGGTTTGCCTGAGGGAAGGAAGAACAGAGACAGATCAGTTTTGGTTGGAAGGGTCTCCTGGGGGTCCCCCAACAGCCCCACTCCCTGCAGGACCCATTGGATCCAGCCATTCCATGCCTTGCTTGGTTGGTTTTCTTGAGTATATCCAAGGACAGAGATCCCAGAGCCCCTGGGGCTCCTGTTCAGTGCTCAACACCTCCCAGTGATTTATTTCCCCTAATGGGAAACTCCCTTAATGGGGGTTTTCTTCAAAGACTCCTGTGCCTGAGAGTGCTCAGACACCTGAATGCACATCTGCCCTGTGCACCTTCCCCAGGGCAGTGCCCATGGGATGGACAGCTTGGACTTTCTGTTCCCTGACATAACAGCCACTTCCATGCTCAGGTTCCGCTTTGACCCACTGGCTCCCACCCCTGCTGGGGAGCAGCTCTGGGCAGCAGGACCTGGGGTCCTGGGAGATGGTCAGTGATCCATGAGCCAGCAACGTGCCCTGGTGGGATCCCAGTGGAATCCTGGGCTGCATGAGGAAGAGTGTGGGCAGCAGGTCAGGGAGGTTCTCCTGCCCCTCTGCTCTGCCCTGGTCAGGCCACATCTGGAGAGCTGGGACCAGTTCTGGGCTCCCCAGCTCAGGAGAGACAGGGAACTGCTGGAGAGAGTCCAGGGAGGGCAAGAAAGATGCCAGGGGGGTTGGAGCATCTCCCTGCTGAGGAAAGGCTGAGGGAGCTGGGGCTGCTCAGCCTGGAGAGGAGAAGGTTGAGGGGAGCCCTTGTTGATGCCTGTGAGTACCTGAGGGTGGGTGCAGGAGGATGGAGCCAGACTCTGCTCAGCAGTGCCCAGGGCAGGACGAGGGGCAACGGGCACACCTGGAGCCTGGGAAGTGCCCCTGAAAGGGGAGGAGAAACTTGTGTGTGGTGAGGGTGGCAGAGCCCTGGGCCAGGCTGCCCAGGGAGGTGTGGAGTCCCCTCCTCTGGAGACATCCCAGCCCTGGGTGCAGCCCTGGGGAATGTGCTGCATTGATCCTGCTGGAGCAGGGTTGGGCTGGGGGGTCTCTGGAGCCCCTGGCAACCCTGGCAGCTCCGACTCATCCAGGGAGATGGAAACTCCCTTTTTACAAGGAGTCACCTGGAGGAGACAAGAGGTGTTTCCTGCCAACTGGTCCCGGGGAGATTCCCACTGAGCTCAGGAGGAAAACTGCTCACCATGAGAACAGTCAGACCCTGGAATCACCTCCCAGGGGTGGATTCCCCTGCACTGGGCAGGGGGCTGAGCCACCTCCTTCAATGTGCATCATTACCCAGAGAGGTTGGACCAGGTGATCCCTGAGGTCCCTCTGCTGCTGTGATGCTCACCCTGTGAGTCTGACTCGTTACCCTCCTCATTTCCCAGAACTTCTCCCTTCTATCAGAGCAGCTGAGACACCAGGACCAGCTCAGGCCTGGTCTGGCTCCTCCTCCCTGTTCATGGGACCTGGATCCACCCTCAGCCCAGGGCTCTGTGCTCAGAGCTGCAGCCACATCTCCCCTCCTTAGCCCAACAACGTTTTCAAGTCTCTCTCTGCTGGTTCTGGGCCCTGTGAGGAGGTTGCTGGTTGTCCTGCTGCCTCCCACCCCCTCTGACTTCCTTGCACTTCCAGGCTGTGTCTGGGAAGTTCAGGATTTTCTTCATCCTCAGGGGCTTTTTTCCTCTTTCAGTACCTGACAAGGTACTAGGGATGTCAACTTTCAGGTGCTGCTTGCAAGCTCCTGGTGGGCTTTTTGGTCTCCAGTTTCCATGCACCTGAAGAGGTCCCTTTAGCCATGATTTGACAGAATTCCTGCCCTCTCACCTTCCCCTCCACTCCCATCTCTCCTCTGGAGAAAACGCCTTTCCAAGTCATGCTCCAGTTTATAATATTTCTTTGGTCACTCTCACAAGGCTCAGTTTTGGTCAATCTTGGCCTTTGGCTGCTTTTGGGTGGTTCTTAGGTCCCCTGGGTGGCTGAGCAGGTAACTCCACACTTGGCTTTGGGGTTCTTGGCTCTGAATCTGCCCTTGGAGTTCTGGGAAGCAGACTGGGAGGCTTCAGGGCTGCCCTGCAGCTCCTGCCTAGGTTGGGTTGGTTTTTTATTCAGCCACTGGGCTTTCAGTTTCTCCTCCCTTGTCTTGACCTGCTGCAGGATGTTAGAAAACAGCTGCAGAGGCAGGAGGGGAGGAGGAAACTGCCTGAGGGCCAACACAGTCATGGTTGAGACACATTTATTGAGGGGATGATTCACCAGCTCCTTGGCTTCTCTTCCTGTGGACGGAGCATTTTTGCTGTCTAATAGAGTGTAGGGTTTTATTGGAGTCTTTAGATCTAGGAGGGATTGTCTCTGGTGCTAGGAAACTGCTGAGGATCTCCAGGCCCAAAGCAAGATGAGCTGGTGGTGCCTGGGTTGGGATGTGGGGGTTCCAGGCAGGGTTTATCAGATGAACACCAGGGCAAGTCACCCCATCCTCAGGTCTGTGTGTGTCCCTGGGAGCAGCTCAGACCTTGAGCCAGGGGGATGAGCTGTGGAGAAACCCCAGGAGCCAGAGCTGGGCCCTGGGCACAGGCACCTCAGGCCAGGTGGGGTAAATTGCACCCTCAGGCTGGAGATGAGACCCAGAATGGGCTGAACCAAACCTGACTGGCAGGAAAGCAACTTCCAACATGAGTCTGGGGCTTCTCCCTCCCTGACACTGAAACCTGAATTGGTGAAACCCCTGGAAAGTCCAACCCAGACTGTTCCCCACACACCTACAAGGTTTCAGTGGGTGGTTTTCCAAACCTTTGATTCCCTAACTAATACAGATTTGTAATGGAGTCTAAAACTGATCTGGAAAGGACCTTCCAGCCCAAGTGGCCTCGGGCCCCAGGTCCTGTCAGCCTGCAGGGTCCTGGCCGGGTTCTTCTCTTGGATATTGGTGCCCTGGGCAGAATCCCAGTGGAAAGGCCTTCACAAAACAAACTCTGTCACCCTCCCAGCTCAGCCTTCTGTGTCTCACCACATGCAGAATCTAATCCAGTTAGTTCCTACACAGGATTTAACCCAGTGAAGCCCCACACTGGCTCTGCCCCCGTTGCTCTTGCCCTGAGCCTGGTGACCTGCATTTGGTGAAGTGTTGCTCAGCAATGCAGCTGCACCAACCACCTCCCCTCTCAGCCTCCCCTTTCATTTAATAAATACAGGGAACATGTTAAAGCCTCATTTCCTCTTTCCCCCTCACCCTCTGAGCTGCATTTGTGGACCTTGTTCTGCTCCAGCTTTTCAGAACCAGGTTAGAACTCTGCTGATGAGGCTGGACACGTTGGCCCTGCAGGTCCCTGCTGGTGTGTGCACAGACCCCTCCCCAGGGCTGCTCTGGGGTCCCTGCACGTGATGGGAGCTGGGCTGACACCTCCTCAGCCCCTTTCCCCTGCAGCCTGGAGAGAAAACAGGTCCCACAGCCCCTGTGTCCTGGGCTGCATCCTCAGCAGTGTGACCAGCAGGGCCAGGGGGGGATTGTCCCCTCTGCTGAGCCCCCTGCAGGGCTGGGGCCAGGCTGGGGTCCCCAGCACAGGAAGGACATGGAGCTGTTGGAGAGGCCAGAGGAGGCCCTGGAGATGCTGGGAGGGCTGGAGCAGCTCTGGAACCAGGCTGGGAGAGTTGGGGTGTTGAGCCTGGAGAAGAGAAGGCTCCAGGGAGACCTGAGAGCAGCTTCCAGGGCCTGAAGGGGCTCCAGGAAAGCTGGGGAGGGGCTTGGGACA
>NW_009954180.1:46149-49075 GCF_000747805.2 Chaetura pelagica
ATCCCTGGGGGTGTTGAAGGGCAGGTTGGATGGGGCTTGGAGCAGCCTGGGTCCTGCCCATGGCAGGGGATGGATCTAGATGACCTTTAAGGTCCCTCCAACCCAACCCAGGCTGTGATTCTGTGATTTTCTGCTGCTATGAAAATGATCTCAAGTGTCTGGTTTCCAGCAGGTGGTTCCTAAAGCTCTGCCAGGGCCTTCACCACCACCCAGCACCGCGACGGCAACGACTCCATCTCCTGGGAACTGGGAACGACCACTTTTTAAAAAGTTATTCATTCACTCTGAAGGTCGGTGGGGTTTCTTTTTTCCAGATGATTTCCCATCTCCTGTTGGTTACTTGTGAAGAAGCCTCAGCCCTGGTGCCTCTGCAGCTGCTGGGGCTCCTGTCGCTGCTGCTCCCCTTGAGTTCGGTGACATGTGGAGACAATCAGTGTTTGTTCCTGGTGTCCCCACCAGGCTCCTGGTGCCAAGGGCCTCCAAGCAAGGGCCAGCAGAGCAGGGACCTGCTGCCCCAGGGGGCTCCTGAGCTGGGTTAATGACACGATGGGAAGAGGGGAAGGAAAGAGGGAGGGACGAGGGAACCTCAGCCCGGAGGAGGTTCCGCAGGAGCAGGGGCAGGGTCGGGGCACCTGCTGGGGAGGAACCAGCCCTGGGGCAGCACAGGGTGGGGGCACCTGCTGGGGAGCAGCTCTGGGCAGCAGGAGCTGGGGTCCTGGGGGGCAGCAGGGGGACCATGAGCCAGCAATGGGCCCTGGGGGCCAAGAAGGGCCCTGGGCTCCTGGGGGGAGCAAGAAGAGTGTGGGCAGCAGGTCAGGGAGGTTGTGCTGCCCCTCTGCTCTGCCCTGGGGGGGACACCTCTGGAGAGCTGGGCCCAGCTCTGGGCTGCCCAGGGGCTGAAGGCCAAGGAGCTGCTGGAGAGAGTCCAGGGCAGGGCCCCCAAGGTGCTGAGGGGCTGGAGCATCTGCCTGGGAGGAAAGGCTGAGGGAGCTGGGGCTGTTCAGCTGGAGAGGAGGAGCCTGAGGGGGGGTCTCCTCAAGGCTGAGCAGGATCTGCAGGGGGTCAGCAGGGGGGGACCAGACTCTGCTCAGGGCTGCCCAGGGACAGGCCAAGGGGCCATGGGCACAAGCTGGAGCACAGGAGGGTCAAGCTCCCCAGGAGGAGGAACTTGTTGCCTGGGAGGGTGGCAGAGCCCTGGGCTAGGCTGCCCAGAGAGGCTGTGGAGGCTCCTTCTCTGGAGACACCCCAGCCCCTCTGGAGGCTCCTGTGGGACCTGCTGGGGGTGACCCTGCCCTGGGGGCTGGGAGGGGGGGTCTCCAGGGGTCCCTGCCAGCCCCAGCACCCTGAGACTCCTGACACAGAGGGATCAGTCCTGGGGGGCTGGGTTTCCTGGGCAGGCTTTGGCACTGGGGCTGCAGGGCTGGGGAGGCTCCAGGTGCTGCCCCGTGTTGGAAGGACCCAGTTCCAGGCTCCCCCAAGGACCCACCAGGGGCCAAAGCTGAGCCCACAAGAGGTGAGCAGTGTCAGAAGAGGCTAAAGCCCCTGGGCAGGAGCTGGGAGAGCTTTTACACACACCCCAGCTTTGTGCTCAGACTGTTCTGTCAGCCCAGGTTTTGGCAGCAGAAGTGTGGAATCCCCAATCCCCCATCCCTGGGAGTGTTCCAGGCCAGGCTGATGGGGCTGGGAGCAGCCTGGGAGGGTGGGAGGTGTCCCTGCCCGTGTCCTGACTCCCTGCTTTGATCTGTCTTGTCATTATGGACCAGCCCACATCAGGAAAGCTGGAGAGGGACTTTCACAAGGTCATGGAGTCAGAGGACAAGGTGGGGAGAGCAGCTTTAAACTGGTCACCTCACTGGGCCTGACCCTGGGCACTGGACTGACTTGCCAGTTTGAGCTCAGAGCTGCTCTGTCACCACAGGCTTGTCTGGGGCTCTGGACTCAGCTGCCACCAACACTGGGCTGCCCTGGACCTGGTGGGACTGATCCCTGCCTGGGGACACCCCTGCCCTGCCTGGGGAGCCCCCAGGATGATGCCTGTTCCCTGTCTCTCCCCCCAGGAGACCCTCTGGTCCCCAGCAGGTGCAGGGACAGGGCCGTTGTGTCCCCACCTCCAGCAGGGACAGGCCAAGGGGACCTGGGCAAGGGTCCTTCCTCCTCTTCCCAGCCCTGCAGTTCCCTGGAGCCTGGGACAAGGGAGAGCAGGAGGGGAGGGCTCTGACCCTGTGCCCACCTCATCTCTGGAGGGATCCAGGCACTGGGCTTGTGTCTCTCAGATGATTTGGGGTTCAGAGCAGCTTCACTTTCTCCCTTCCCTGTCAGGGCTGAAGTTGCTGAACCAGCTCCTCCTGTTTCCATTCCAGCTCGTATCAAGAAGCCACAAGTACCAGGGGTGTGATGGGGAACTCTGGGCACTGGCTGCTCTGGGACCAGGGCAGGGCTCAGCTCCTCAGCCTCTGCTTTCTTGGCAGACACTGAAGGCTCCTCAGAAGGTGTTTCCTTCCCCTCCTGGTTATTCAGAGTAATTTTCTATTGTAAAGAACTTGTTTTGGTTTTTTTCTCAGTGTGACTGAAGGAAGGAGCAGCTGGAGGGGCCGTGGGAGCTGAGGTGGCACCTGGGGCAGCTTCACTGCTGGCAGGTCTTGGGGCTGGAGTGAAAACTGCTTTCAATGATCATCCTAGAATGGGTTGGGGGGACCTGCAAGCCTACCCAGTGCCCCCCTGCATGGGCAGGGACACCTCCCAGCAGCCCAGGCTGCTCCAAGCCCCATCCAACCTGCCCTTCAACACCCCCAGGGATGGGGCAGCGACAGCTTCCCTGGGCAACCTGGGCCAGGGGCTCCCCACCCTCACAGCCCAGAATTTCTCCCTCCCATCTCAGCTCCAGCTCCCTCTGCCAGCTGGAAACCCTTCCCCCTGCTCCCATCCC
>NW_009954180.1:49645-50092 GCF_000747805.2 Chaetura pelagica
GGGGAGCCGGGAAGGGGATCAGGGACCCCCGGGAAGGGGAACAGGGCCCCCCGGGGAGCCGGGGAGGGGATCAGGGACCCCCGGGAAGGGGAACAGGGACCCCCGGGGAGGGGAACAGGGACCTCTGGGGAGCCGGGAAGGGGATCAGGGACCCCCGGGGAGCTGGAGAGGGGATCAGGGACCCCCGGGAAGGGGAACAGGGACCCCCGGGGAGCTGGGGAGGGGATCAGGGACCCCCGGGAAGGGGAACAGGGACCCCCGGGGAGCTGGGAAGGGGATCAGGGACCCCCGGGAAGGGGATCAGGGACCCCCGGGGAGGGGAACAGGGACCCCCAGGAGCCGGGCAGGGTCTCCTGCCCCTCCAGGTTCCCTCCCTGCCCGCAGGGTCACCCCGGAGCTGCCCTGGGGATCATCCCGGGGGAGGGAACCGGGGACTTTCCCCCCAAA
>NW_009954180.1:50199-51159 GCF_000747805.2 Chaetura pelagica
GGAGCGCGTCCTGCTGCCCCCCCGTCCCCAGCCCCGCAGCTCTCGGCCAGGTGACACTGCCCACCTGGAGCTGCAGTGGGAAGGGGCTGCTCCCCCCCCACGGGGGGTCCTTGGGTTCACACCTGGGGGCTGCTCAGGTGAGGAAACCCCCGTGGGAGGGTCTGGGGGATCCTGAGCCCTGGGAGCCTCAGTGTCCACCCGGGACCTTCCCCAGCCCTTCCTTGTGCTGGGTCGGTTCCTGTTGGGTTTTTGGGTTGGGTTTGGGTTTGTTGTTGGTTTTTTTTTCCAAAACAAGTGAAATGGAATCTCTTGGGCTCCTGTCCATGTTGTTCCTTCTCCAGGAGCTGCCCCGGGGGGGGGAACTTGCTCCTGCCTGTCCTCCCGGGTGGAAAAACGGCGAATAGGGTGGAAAAATGGTTAATAACAGGGCAGGAGAATGTAGGGCTGGGCCAGCCCAGGGGGGCCTGTGGCTCCTGCTGCTGGGCCGGGGGGATTCACCCCCAGCTGGAGGGCAGGGAGGGCAGGGGCTGCTGGTGGGCAGGGCTGGGGGGCCCGGGGTGCAGCTGAGGAGGGGTCCTGGGGGGCTGCGTGAGAGCAGATCTCTTGTGTCCTTTCATCTGAGCCTTCATTAGAGAAAAGGAGGGGCAGGTCAGGGAAAGCTGAAGGGGAAAGACTTGGCTGGAGCATCGAAGGAGCTGGTTTATCTGGGGGTGTTTGGGTTCACACGGGTTGTGGTGATGGTGAGAGACCACCCGGGTCATGGAGCTGGAGGAGCTGCTGAGGAGGAGGGTGAAGAGAAGGTTGCAGGGAGACCTGAGAGCTCCTTCCAGGGCCTGAAGGGGCTCCAGGAAAGCTGGGGAGGGGCTTGGGACAAGGGCAGGGAGGGATGGGAGCAGGGGGAAGGGTTTCCAGCTGGCAGAGGGAGCTGGAGCTGAGATGGGAGGGAGAAATTCTGGGCTG
>NW_009954180.1:51361-55495 GCF_000747805.2 Chaetura pelagica
TCGCCAGCAGGAGGGGCTCCCAGCGCATGTGTCTGGGCTGTGTCTGTCCCGGCTGCTCCTCTGCCCAGTTCATCTCGGCACCCGGAGCCGGAGCTGATGGTTCCATTCCCAGCCTGGCAGCGGGATCCCCCCCCCGTGCCGGGCAGTTCATCCCTCTGGCACCAGAGGTCACACTCAGCCAAGGCTCCAGGGACGTTTTTCAAGGCAAAATAACCTTTATCCCCCCGCCTGGTTTCGTTCTGCCCCCTCGTCCTTCTCCCAGCGCTTCCCTGCGGGTTTTCCCCTTCCCAGGCGGGTCCATCGGCAGCTCTGTAACTTCACAGCAATTAATTTTGGGAACTAACAGAACAAAACAAGTGTTTTGAACCTCCCAGTGCTCCCAGACCTGCCCGTGTCTGTTCCAGCTGCTGCTGCTGGTCCCTGCCTGGTTTGAGTTCACTGCCCTTCCCCAAAAGGCTCCAATTCATCTTCTTGTCCCTCATCTTCATCCAGCTCCGGGTCCCTGGGAGTCCCTCCCGTTCCATCCAACCCAACATTCTCTGCAGCATTTACCCTGTGAACACACCACAGCTTCCCTGGGCAACCTGGGCCAGGGGCTCCCCACCCTCACAGCCCAGAATTTCTCCCTCCCATCTCAGCTCCAGCTCCCTCTGCCAGCTGGAAACCCTTCCCCCTGCTCCCATCCCTCCCTGCCCTTGTCCCAAGCCCCTCCCCAGCTTTCCTGGAGCCCCTTCAGGCCCTGGAAGCTGCTCTCAGGTCTCCCTGGAGCCTTCTCTTCTCCAGGCTGAACACCCCAACTCTCCCAGCCTGGCTCCAGAGCTGCTCCAGCCCTCCCAGCAGCTCCGGGGCCTCCTCTGGCCCCTCTCCCAACAGCCCTCCCTGCTGCCCTCAGGATCTTGAGCTCCACCACTTCATGGTCACTACAACCAGGGCTCCAGCTCAGGACCCCCCACCAGCCCCTCCCTGCTGGGCAGAACAAGTCCCAGCCTCTCCCCTCTGCTTCTTGGCTCCTCAGGTACCTGGCAAAGGAAGTTGTCACCACCCATCAGAAGGGAGAACCAGCCAGGCAGGGTTGGCACCAAGTCCTCTACAGACCAGCAGTTCCACCCCCCCATGTTTATACATTTTCTTTGTTGTTGTTTTTTTTGCCAGGTGATCCTGGATCTGGATCTTGACCAGGGGATTCAGGAGCTTTTCCCCTCCCTCTGCCCTCAGCAGGACGTGCTTTGTGAGCAGCTGGTGCTGAATGGGACTAAAACCCCATTTCCTACATGAATCATCTCTCCTGTTTGTCCCCATTTCCTTTTCCCACAACTTCTCTGGAGGAGAAACCTCTGCTTGAGAGGGAAGCTTGGTCCAAGGTAGGGAGTTCAGAGCATGTAAGGCTGGAGCACTTCCTGGTCAGGGTTCTCTCCCTCCTCTGAGCACTGATACCACTTTTCTCCCAAATGTCCTACAATCCCAGCCTGGTTTGTGATGGAGGGACCTCAAAGCCCACCCAGTGCCCCCCTGCATGGGCAGGGACACCTCCCAGCAGCCCAGGCTGCTCCCAGCCCCATCCAACCTGCCCTTCAACACTCCCATGAGTGACTCTTGCCATTCCTGCCCTGGGCAGCAGCTCAGCTGAGCACCAAATCCCTGCAGAAAAAGCAGGAAAACCCCCAGTTTGT
The DNA here is from genome assembly GCF_000747805.2 of Chaetura pelagica. Taxonomy (NCBI): domain Eukaryota; kingdom Metazoa; phylum Chordata; class Aves; order Apodiformes; family Apodidae; genus Chaetura; species Chaetura pelagica. Next base: position 53,032 of record NW_009954180.1, read on the forward strand.
CACTGTCAGTAAGAACCCAACTGGTAGGAATAAGAACCCAACTGATAAGAACTGAAGTGCTGGTACAGAAACTCCTCACACAGGGGAGAAAAAAAACCCCACGTGGAGCAAAGGCTCTAAAATGTAAAGTAAACTTTTATTATCCTTGAACCACAAAATAGATTTCTTTGGTTGTACAAATGTCACTAGTTACAGTCTTGATGCGCTAAGTTTCCCTCAGAGTCTCTCAGGACAGAACAGGAGAGAACCCAGAGCCTGGCACCAGGTACCACCACGGGAGAGGAAGAAAGAATCACAAGTTAGTCACCAAAACCAGCCCAGGATTGTTTCCAAAACTGCTGTTGTTAAAAAGCAAAGGCTAAAATTAGGTTTAAAAAGGAAAAGCTGAACTTGCTGCTGTGGAAGCAGCTGCAGCTGGAGATGATCCCAGTTCCCCCCCTCAAAGCTCTGCTAAAACTGAAACATCCCAACTCGGGTAAAATGATCCATGGGATTTTGGCATGAAGGGAGATTCCCAGCTGAAGGGACCTGCACCCAGCTCTGCCACCAGCCAAGGAACCAGCAACTGCCCGTGGCTCCCAGTCCCGACCAGTCCCTGCCGGGCTGAGGCTGCAGCAGGAGCCCCAAGGGGCAGGGGGGGCAGCTCCTGCTGCCAGGCTGGGGCCCTGCTCCCTGAGAGAGGCTTTGGGAACAAAAACCAGGGAAAGGGGAGTTTCCCTTGGGCTGTGGCAGCAGGGGCTGGGCTCACAGCTCTCCTCAGCTGTGGAGATGTGCAGGAGCTGTTCACAGCCCTTCCACTTGGGGAACCTGGGAATCCCAGCCCTGCAAGCCAGGAACCCCAGCCTGGACACCCAGGAATCCCAGCCCTGCAACCCAGGAATCCCAGCCCTGCAAGCCAAGAATCCCAGCCTTGACACCCAGGAACCCCAGCCCTGCACCTTCTTCATCTTCCTCTTCTCCCTCCTGCAGGGGCAGGTGTTTCCCCTGGGCCTCAGGGAGCTCCATCCTGCTCCAGCTGCTCCCTGCCTGGCAGCTCCTGCTCCAGAGCTGGGAAAGGAGGAATTTCTACTTCCAGCACAACTGGGCACCCCCGTAAGGCCCCGCTGCACGTCCCTGGGGACTCCCCACTAGTACCCTCCTACCTGTAAGACCTGTTACTCCTACCCCACTGATGCCACTTTCCTCCCCTTCCCCTTTTCCTGAATCCTACCCCACTACCCCAGCTGCTGCTCCCACCTCCCAGCCCTGCCAGGCTCCTGCCCCAGTGACACCAGTCCAGCCCTGGTGCTGCCAGCAGATCCCTCCCCCAGCCCCCAGTGCCCCAGGAGGGGCTGCCCCCCCTGCTCAGGATCCAGGCAGGAATTCCTGCCTCCTGGAAGAGCAGCAGGGCAGGCTCAGTGCCCGGGCAGCTGGGCTGGCAGGGGAGGCATTTGCCTGCAATTCCTTTTGTTCCTTTTTCATGTGTGTTCTGTTGCTTTTCCCTCCCCAGTCCCAGCCCCCCCAGAGGAACAGGAGGTGGAAGATGCTGCTTTTTTTTTGCTTTTTTTCCTTGTTTTTTCCTTTTTTTTTTGTTTTTTTGTGTCAGGCAGGAGGCCTGGGAAGGGGCAGAGGCCTGGGAAGGGGCAGGAGGCCTGGGAAGGGGCAGGTGGGACCCTCCTCCCCCTCCACACCAGGGCAGAGGCTCCCGCAGGAACCAGGAGCAGCAGCTGGAGCCCAAACCCCCTCCCTGCTCTCCCTCCTCCCCTCCCCACACTCACTATTTACAGGCTAACAAGCTGCACTACCCTGTCCTACCCACACCTCCTCCCTGCCCGGGCTGTTCCCCTGGAGCTGGGAACTGTCCCAGGGCAGCCCCGGGTGGGGAACCAGGGCTGTTCACAGCCTGCAAGGAAGTTCTTGCCCAGGGTGGCTCCCTGGGGTGCTCAGGTCCCGTCCCGGGGTGCAGCAGGGGGGGCAGCCCAGGCTGTCCCGGGAGCCCCGTGCTGGGCTGTTCCATGGCCCAGGGCCAGTGGATCCTCTACGTGGGAACTGCAGCTTCCAGGCTGCGCCGGCCGTGCCGGAGCTTCCGCCCGGTGCTGTAGGGAGGCAGGGGGGGAGGGGGCGAGGGGTCCCGGGGGGGCAGCAGCTCCTGGTCCTCTGGCTGCTCATCCTGCTCCTGGGGAGCTGCGGGGACAGGAGAAGTCAGGGCTTGGAGAGGAAGGGCCAGGTTAGGCAGAGCTGAGACACTTCATGCAGACACTGACGTGGGCATCCCTGGAGGAGAAGAGGAGGCTCCAGGGAGACCTGAGAGCAGCTTCCAGGGCCTGAAGGGGCTCCAGGAAAGCTGGGGAGGGGCTTGGGACAAGGGCAGGGAGGGATGGGAGCAGGGGGAAGGGTTTCCAGCTGGCAGAGGGAGCTGGAGCTGAGATGGGAGGGAGAAATTCTGGGCTGTGAGGGTGGGGAGAGCCTGGCCCAGGTTGCCCAG
>NW_009954180.1:56154-60706 GCF_000747805.2 Chaetura pelagica
ATTCCTGCCTGGAAGTGTCCCAGGGCAGCCTGGATGGGGCTTGGGGCAGCCTGGGCTGCTGGGGGGGGTCCCTGCCCATGCAGGGGTTGGATCTGGATGGGCTTTAAGGTCCCTCCAACCCAACCCATCCCATGATTCTGTGATATCAGGGTAACCCAATGAAACTCAACAACAAAAAGGGTATTTAGGCTTTTCCCAGGTTCACTGGGCAATGATCAGGAAGGTGAAATTTACTGCAAATGAGAGAGGAAGAACTGAAGCCACTCCCAAAGGGAAGGCCCTGGCTTCCAAAGTGCTAACCCACAGCTCCCTGCAGCCTGGAGGACTTCCAGGAGGAATCACTCCCTGCTCTTCTCCTCTGATGCTCTTTCCTTGGTGTTCCCAGGGGCTCCCATCAGACCAGGCAGGACCAGCCAGAACCTTGTGCTGACTTCAGGTTATTTTTACACTCCTGGATGATGCTCAAGCTCAACAGAAGTCACAGAGTGGTGAGGGAGCTCTGGAGACCCCCCCTCCCAGCCCCCAGGGCAGGGTCACCCCCAGCAGATCCCACAGGAACCCCCAGAGGGGCTGGGGTGTCTCCAGGCCTGGATGGGTGATCTCCAGGGGTCCCTTCCAGCCCCACCACCCTGTGACTCTACGACCCTGCACAATCCACAAGTGGGGAGTCACCCAGATGCTCTCAGTCCTCAGCTGCATTTCCCCACAGGCAGCAAGAGACTTGTCTCTAGGCAGAGGGGCAGGAGCCCCTGAACCATAGATATTATCTACTTCCAGCAGGTGACAGAGGCCAAAACTTCCCACCCCTGTTCTGCAACCACTCCCCACTCCAGACCACAAAGGCAGAAGGGGACATGCTTGTTCCACACCATTCTCAGCAGATCAGCCACCACTCAATGCAAACATCCTACCCAGAGCTCAACGAGGCCAGTTGGGAGGGTTCATTCTAGAACAGATAGAACAGGACATGCAGGAATTGAAGTCCTTGGGGTGGATTCCACAGGCAGGCCAAGGGGAACCCCCTGGAGCTGAGGGGGGTGAAGGAAGGAGTGGGAAGATGACACCTTTGGTGCTGAACTTACCCGAGTTATTTCTGTCATCCACGTATCTGAGGTCATCAGCTGCATCAGGTGACTGCAAGAGAAGAGAAGACCTGAGCACCCACCTCTGCAACACCCCTGCCAGGTGGTTCCCCACCTGCAGCCTCCCAGCACCCTGCAGAGAACCTGGGGAACAGCACCTGGGTGGGTGGCTGCACCCAGTCCCCTGCTGGAGACCATCAGGCTGTGGGCAGGACAGGGGGGTGTCCCCCCATCAGGGCTCTCCTGCTTCACCTGTGTGTGGGGAGGAGGGGACAGGAGGGGACACGAGAGGCAGAAAGTGGGAAGACTAGAGAATGAGCAGAAACTTGGGAGCTGCATTTCCTTGGGGTCCCGGAGCCCAATTCTTCACCTTCCCTGTTCCCAGGCCCAGCTCCTCACGTGGAACCACCTTCTGTCTCTATATGCAGGTGTGAGGAGAGAACTGAAGTGGAACAGGGAGCCAAGAGATGGCAGAGGCAGCTTGGGAGAAATGGCTTTATGGTGGTCCTGGAACTGGACCTGTCAGAGTCACTGAGGCTGCAAAAAGAGCTCCAAGGTCATGGAGTCCAACCATCAACCCAACCCCACATGTCCACCAACCCACGTCCCTCAGCACCATCTCCAGGGCTTGGAAACCCCCCCAGGGATGGGGACTCCCCCCCTGCCCTGGGCAGCCTGGGCCAGGCCCTGACAACCCTTGCCAGGCAGGAATTGTTCCCCAGATCCAACCTCAACCTCCCCTGGCACAACTTGAGGCCGTTCCCTCTTGGCCCAGGGCTTGTTCCTGGGGAGCAGAGCCCGACCCCCCTGGCTCCAACCTCCTCTCAGCAGCTGCAGAGCCAGAAGGTCTCCCCTCAGCCTCCTTTGCTCCAGGATCAGCACCCCCAACTCCCTCAGCTGCTCCTCACAAGTTCTCCAGCCCCTTCTCCTTCTGCTCCAGCCCCTTCCCCAGCTCCAGGGCCCTTCCCTGGACACGCTCCAGCCCCTCCAGGTCCCTTCCCTCACCCAAACCTCACCCCAGGGTTTGAGGTGTCCCCAGTGCCCAGCACAGGGACATGATCCCTGCCCTGCTTCTGGTGGCCACCCCAGTGCTGACACAAGCCAGGATGCTGGTGGCCAAGCTGGGCACACCCTGGCTCATCTCCAGACCCTGTTGACCACCCCGCCCAGGTCCTTCTCCCCCGGGCACTTTCCAGCTGCCCCTCCCCAATCCTGGAGCCTTTGCTGTTAATTAAAACTCCCTCACAGCCTGAGGAACATTCCAACCACCTGCCTGGAGCTCACCAGAGCTGAGTAACAACACCCTGAGAAAACAGCTTTGCTTGGGGTGAGGAGCTTGAGCTGGTGTGAAAGCAGCTCCAGGCTGGGATGGGCAGCAGCCCCAGGCCCTGCTGGTCTGGCTGGAACAGAGAATCCATCCTGGCTGCTCCTGGAGCTCCCAGGCCAGGGAGGTCAGAGCATCCCCTGGGGCTCAGGGTTTGCTGCAGACCTGCTGCCTTTGTTACTCCTACTGCTCCTTCCAGGCTTGCAGGTATCTCTGTTCTATGGTTTATTTTGTATTTGCACTGAGCTCCACACTTCTCTGAGCTCCACAAATGCCAGGAGGGGGTTTCAGGGGAGCTCAGTGTCCAGCAGGTTTAATAAAGCCAAATTCATCCAAAAGTTCCAGCCACTACTGATCAAAACTTGATTTTTCAGGGCTCTTGTTGCTCAGGTCAAGAGCACAAGTGAGGAGCTGAATTCTTTAGTTGTAGGACTGTGGGATGGTTTGGGGTGGTGGGACCTCAAAGCCCACCCAGTGCCCCCCTGCATGGGCAGGGACACCTCCCAGAGCCCAGGCTGCTCCAAGCCCCATCCAACCTGCCCTTCAACACCCCCAGGGATGGGGCAGCCACAACTCAACCTGTTCCAGCATCTCCCCACCCTCAGAGTGAAGAACTTCCTCCTAATGTCCAACCTAAAGCCTTGGGTCCCTCCATCTCTGGCCAATGGGCACCCAGAGCAGGAAGTGCAGCTGCTGTGGCTTCCACACCAGCCCATGCAATGCCTTTTATCAGGAAATCCCCAGGAATTCCAAACACCTGGTCAGCAGAAGGACCACCTTTGGCTCACCTAGACAAGAAAGGCAGCTCATTGTCCTGAGCAACTGGTTCTAGGTGGCCCTGCCTGAGCAGGGGGGTTGGAACCTCCAAGGTCCCGTCCAACCTTGACCCTTCTGTGAGTCTATGACAAGTCATCAGTGGAAGGAGGTTCTTCCAGGCAGGAGAACCACCTCACCAGGGTGTTTTCCCTCAAGCCTGGTGTCCCCTTCCCACAGGGGGACCTCAGCTCACCCACAGCACTGACAGCACCTGGGAATTGTCCCCACAGCTGCTCCCTGGGCAGGCTCTGCACATCCCAGCTGGGAGGGAACACCTGCTCTGCAGTCTGTTGGCAATCACTGCCATAGCTCTTTTCTTCCCCTTTTTTTAGGTCTCATCTTTCACTTCAAGGTCCCTCAGGATCAGTTCAGGGGAAGACGTGGCTGCTCTGTAACTGCAGAGCTGTTAATTCTACCAGTGTTGTCAGTGCCCCCAGTGATTCTCCACCAGACCCTCAGCTCCCAGCACGGGTGGCTGTCACTGCCCCCCCAGGTTCAGGCTCAGCCCTGCAGGTCACCAGCTCCAGCAGAACAAGCCCTGCCCACCTGGGGGGCTCAACGTGCAGTTTATACCTGGATTTCGTAAACTGGTTTGGAGGAAGGAATAGCAGCAAATTCCCGGTAGTCAAACTTCTTTTCAGACATGGACTAGAAAGGACAGCAAGAGAGGAGAGAGAGAGAAGAGAGAGTGAGGGGAGAGAACTGGGGGGGAGCAGCAGCCAGCTGAGCAAGCTGGGAGCAGAGGAAAGAGCAGCATTCCCAGCTGTTCCCAGGAGTGACACTGGGCAGCTCTGGGAAGGGGCTCTGGGGCTGGGCTGGGTCAGGACACGGGATCCAGGCTGCACAGGAGGGGTGAAGTCCCCAGGGAAATGCAGATGCACTGGGTGAGGAAGGAAACCTGGTTGGTGGGAAGATTCCTGGTGGCACAGTCAGGATTGCAACCCAGAGCTGGTTGCAGTGTGACCCTGGGCTGAATCAGGGCCCCTCTCTCTGCAGCTGCCCCCCCTGATCTGACACTTCTCTGCAGCCACATCCTGGGGCACTTAGGAGTGCCCAGGGAAGGGAAAATGCTGCTGCCAGCTACAGTTCTCAGGTCTGTGATCTTGAGGAAATAAAGATCCAGAGTGTCTGGTGTCAGTGCCCTCCTGAACAGGGAGGTGCAGGACCAAGGAAAGGAGGAAATAATAAAACAGGGGAACAGAAAACAGGTCACATGGTAGAGCCATGGAATGGTTTGGGGTGGAAGGGACCTTAAAAATCATCTCATTTCAACCCCCCCTGCATGGGCAGGGACACCTCCCAGCAGCCCAGGCTGCTCCAAGCCCCATCC
>NW_009954180.1:61116-71833 GCF_000747805.2 Chaetura pelagica
CTGGGCAACCTGGGCCAGGCTCTCCCCACCCTCACAGCCCAGAATTTCTCCCTCCCATCTCAGCTCCAGCTCCCTCTGCCAGCTGGAAACCCTTCCCCCTGCTCCCATCCCTCCCTGCCCTTGTCCCAAGCCCCTCCCCAGCTTTCCTGGAGCCCCTTCAGGCCCTGGAAGCTGCTCTCAGGTCTCCCTGGAGCCTTCTCTTCTCCAGGCTGAACACCCCAACTCTCCCAGCCTGGCTCCAGAGCTGCTCCAGCCCTCCCAGCATCTCCAGGGCCTCCTCTGGCCTCACATCCAACACTTCCCTGACTCTGACTCTTCCATTTAGCAGCATTTAAGTGGGATAAAAGATGCTCAGGAAAGATGGTGCCTTCTCAGAACCAACCAATGCCTCATCCCTGTTGTAGTAAGGACTCTGGTTTTACCTCAGCCCTGGGTGCCTGGAACCAGACCCCTCAGGTGTTCTCTCCCAGTTCCCGTGGGTCGGGCCCATCCCCTCTTAAGGAATCATGTCACACAGCCCAGGGAACCCCCCAGGCCGGGCCCAAGGAGGAAATTCCTTTCACCAGGTCTCCCCTCCAGCACGTTAAGCTAGGGAAGCATCAACTCTTTTCCCAGGAGGCTGAGAGAGGCCCCAAGTACCTTCCAGTGGTGTTGGTGAGGGGGTGGGGACGGGGGAAGGTGACTCTGCCAGCTGCTCCAACGTGCTGCGCTTCTTCCCCTCCTTGGACTTGGCAATGACCATCTGGGCTTTCAGGGCATCCTGCTCCAGGGACTTCATCCTGCCTCGGGAACGAGGGGGGGGACAGAGGCATCAGGCTTTGTGTCCCTGGGAAGAGGCAGCGCTGCCTTCTGCCCCCAGCCCACCAGAAGGGCCCCATGGAGCACCCCTGGGTCCTGGGGTGGGGAGGAGAGGAGCTGGCTCTGCTGTCCCCCTGAGCCACACAGGCCCGTGGGGGGCACAGCCCAGAGCTCAGCTCAGGGGCTGAGAGGCCACAGCTCCTGCCAGAGGTGGCAGCTCCCATGGGAGACCGACCCAGGCTGGGCAAGGAGCTGCAGGGGCTCACAGGAGCAGTTCTCAGGGCCTGGCTCTCCCCTGTGCTCTCAGGCTGCTGCATCTTGACCCTCTACAACCATCACATTATGGAACAGGCATGAAGAAGTGGGCTCAGCCCTCAGAAAATCTGCTCCCTTTTCCCAGCCAAGCAGACCCAGCATCCCACCCCAAAACCTCCTTCTCTTGGAGACAACTGCTGGGAGTCTGTGGGACCTCATGGAAATGAAGACAAGCAACAACTACAGTTGAATCAGACTGGTTTGGGTTGGAAGGGACCTTGAAGAACATCAGTCCCAGCCCTGCATGGGCAGGGACACCTCCCAGCAGCCCAGGCTGCTCCAAGCCCCATCCAACCTGCCCTTCAACACCCCCAGGAATGGGGCAGCCACAGCTTCCCTGGGCAGCCTGGGCCAGTGTTTCTGGAATTCCCTCCCTGCCCCTCACTGCAGCGGGAGGCAGGGGCAGAGGTGGGAGCACGGGACATGCAGCTGGCAGGGAAGGGGCTGTGCACACCTGGATTGGCCTCCTGACCCAGGGCATCTCGAGGCGTGACTCTGCTCTGGAGCAGCCCCCTGAGCTGGCCTGGCCCCGGGGGCAGGTGCCCACTGCCGGGACTGGTACAGCCTCCTGGCCAGGTCCTGCTCGTACTGTTTAATACTGTCTTCAAGAGCTGAGGATCTGAGGAGGAGGAGGAGGAGGAGGAAGAGGAGGAGGAAGAGGAAGAGGAGATGATGGTGATGAACATCGCAGCGGACAAGCGCAGGGGGAGAAAGAAACAGGTACAGGAACAAACCCTGGGAAGGAGAGACCCGGGGCTGACACAGCCAGGGGGTCCTGCTGGCTGGAAAAGACCCTGAAGATCAGTGAGTCCAACCATTAACCCAACTCTGCTGAGCCCAGCACTAACCCACGTCCCTCAGCACCACATCTACACGGGTCAGAAACACCCCCAGGGACGGGGACTCAACCACCTCCTGGGCCAGGGTTTGGGAGCCCTTCCAGTGAAGGAGTTTCCTCTAAAATCCCATCTCACACCACAGGCTCCTACACCTGACCCTGCCCTACACCCAGTGCTGCAGAAGCAGGAACCTCCAGAGCACCGTGTGGGATGATGGACCCAGAAGCATCGTCCTGCAGAGCTGCAGCTGGAGCCTGTTCCCTGCCCGGGCTGGGAGGGGAGCCCAGGGCACCTGGCAGAGCCCTGGGAAAAGCCCCCGAGCTGCTGGGGACACAGTGTGTGGGTGTGAAGCCAAGGGAGGGAGCACAGGGCACGGGTGGGTGTGTGAGCACAGGCCTGAGGGGCTCTCCATGTGCTTTTGCACCTGGGTCTGACCCCCTGCACCTTGGTGTGACCCCAGGAAATGGGGAAGCCAAACAGAGAAGCACATTGTGAAAAGTCTGTTTGCCCTGGAGGACGTGTGAGTGGAGGGGTGAATGACTGCCCAGATCATGGAATACCAGGCTGGGTTGGGTCGGAGGGACCTAAAGCCCATCCAGTCCCAGCCCTGCATGGGCAGGGACACCTCCCAGCAGCCCAGGCTGCTCCAAGCCCCATCCAACCTGCCCTTCAACACCCCCAGGGATGGGGCAGCCACAGCTTCCCTGGGCAACCAGGGGCTCCCCACCCTCACGGTGAGATGCCCACAGCCCCTCTGGACACCTGGGGATGTGCCTGCACCTCCTCAGCCCCATCCTCCTCTGGCACTAGTGCCAGGGGCTGCGTGTGCCCCCCCTGCTGTACTGGGGTCCCAGGGTGTCTGTCCCAGCAGAGCACAGGGGGTGCTGGGGGTGGATCCCATGGCCTGGCATAGCACGGATGACACGGGGAGAAAAAGGAAAAGCCCAAGAAGGTGCAAAGTGATGGGGTCAGGAGTGACAGGACACAGACCAGAGAACTGGAAAGAAGCAGAAGACAGCAGATTAGAAAGGAAGTCATTGCATCAGTGGCATGCACTTCAAACACAGGTTAGTGGGGCTCAGCACCAGGTGCAGGATGGGGCAGTCCCAGCACCAGGCTGCCTGGGGGCCTCTGGGAACAACACCTGAGCTGCTGCCCCCTCCCTGTGCCTGTGCCAGCAGCTCTGGGAGGGGATCCTAGGAAGGCCAGAGCATCCCGGGGGCTCAGGGGCAGCAGGGATGTGGCAGCAGCTTTGCCTGACAAGAAGGAGCACATCATGGTGGAGTCCCCTTCTCTGGAGATGTTCCAGCCCCCCCTGGATGCAATCCTGAGGGATGTGCTCCAGGCCACCCTGCTCTAGCAGGGGCTTGGACCAGATGATCTCCAGAGGTCCCTGCCAACCCTGATGACTCTGTGATGGTTACTGATCCCTGCTGAGGCCAAAATAAGCACCAAGGAGTCAGGCAGGCACTTCTGCAGGGATTAAATAAAAAACTGCAGGTTGGTCTTGGAATGAGAGTGGAGCTGAGGGTCCTGAGCCCAGCAGTACCAGATCATGGAACAGCAAGACAGCTGCTGGGATGCCAGGATCCCAGACTGGGTTGGGTTGGAGGAACCTCAAAGCCCACCCAGTCCCACCCCTGCATGGGCAGGGACACCTCCCAGCAGCCCAGGCTGCTCCAAGCCCCATCCAACCTGCCCTTCAACACTGCCAGGGATGGGGCAGCCACAGCTTCCCTGGGCAACCTGGGCCAGGGGCTCCCCCACCTCACAGCCCAGAATTTCTCCCTCCCATCTCAGCTCCAGCTCCCTCTGCCAGCTGGAAACCCTTCCCCCTGCTCCCATCCCTCCCTGCCCTTGTCCCAAGCCCCTCCCCAGCTTTCCTGGAGCCCCTTCAGGCCCTGGAAGCTGCTCTCAGGTCTCCCTGGAGCCTTCTCTTCTCCAGGCTCAACACCCCAACTCTCCCAGCCTGGCTCCAGAGCTGCTCCAGCCCTCCCAGTATCTCCGGGGCCTCCTCTGGCCTCTCCAACAGCTCCGTGTCCTCCCTGTGCTGGGACCCCAGCCTGGCCCCAGCCCTGCAGGGGGCTCAGCAGAGGGGACAATCCCCCCCTGGCCCTGCTGGTCACACTGCTGGGGACACAGCCCAGGACACGGGGGGTTTCTGGGCTCATGTTGAGCTCCTCCTCACCCAACACCCCCAGACCCTTCTCCTCAGGGCTGCTCTCCATCCATTCTCCCCCCAGCCTGGATTTGTGCCTGGGGTTGCCCTGACCCATGGGCAGGACCTTGCCCTTGGCTTTGTTGAACTTCATGTCCATAAGCACTTCAGGAACACAAGCAGGTCTGTTCCATGATCACGTAACAATGGGGAGCTTTGTTCTCTCAAAGGCCCAGACAATCAGCCAGCTCTCACTGAAGGTCCCACTCTCTATTTCCTCACCCTGGAGCCTCCCCAGAGATGACAGCATCGTTATCACCCATGTCTGAGCACAGGCACTGGAACTTCCAGGTGGTCCCACAACTCACAGAATTCCCTCTGGCCTTTTATATGTCAGGGGGGGAAGGATGAGCCCCTGGCAGCCCTGCTCCCAGCAGCTCTCCTTTCCTTCACCCCCCAAAAGAGACAGACTGTCCTTTGCATGCCTCCTGCAGGAACACCACGGGAAGAAAACCAGAACTGGTTATAGGAGAAGCCTGACTAATTCTTGAAAGAATTATGTGACACAGTAAATGCCTGGACGGGTTTCAAGTCTTCAGTTCTGAGCCAGGAACTTCTCTTCCTTCTCCAAGAGTTTTTCATCACCCTTTCATAGCTGCTGGGCCAGCCTGTGTGGGTAGGAATGCTCTCCTCTTGCCCATTTCTGGACCTCAGCAACTTTTCCAGCCCAGTGCACTGATGATGGGAAATGCTTTTCTCACGCTGAGGTTCCCGTGCAGCTCCAGTCACTGCCGGGTGTGACTGGGAGGGTGGGAACACCCCCCCCATCCCAGGAAGGTGCCTCAGGGGTGGTTTTTAGAGAACTCCACTTTCTGTGTGATCGTGGAGCAGCGTTGCAATGAGGCACCTCCCCGTGCAGCTGCCAGGGGGGAGCTCAGCCCAGCAGAGGCTGCTCCAGACCCTCCGGACGGGGCAACATCCAACCTCCCTCAGCACCCCCTGGTCCGGCTCCCCCGGCCCCCCCAGGACATGCAGCAGGCCCCCCTGCCCTGGGCTCAGCCCGGGGAAGAGGGAAGGGTCTCATGCCTCACCGTGCTGCCCTCCACATGGCCCGTTTCTCTGCCTCCAGAGCACGACGTTCAGCCGGGGAGAGCTCCTTGTCCTGGGCACTGAGCAGCTCCGGGCTCTGCATCCGCAGCCGCTCCTGGTGCCGCCGCTCGGCCTTGGCCGTTCGCACCGGGGCCCCCCCGTCCCCTGCCCCCGGGCACGGGGGGCTCAGCCTGGGCAGAGAGAGAGGGAGAGGTCCCACCCAGCCCTCACCTGCTCCAGGTGGAGCATCTGCCTGGGAGGAAAGGCTGAGGGAGCTGGGGCTGTTCAGCTGGAGAGGAGGAGCCTGAGGGGGGGTCTCCTCAAGGCTGAGCAGGATCTGCAGGGGGTCAGCAGGGGGGGACCAGACTCTGCTCAGGGCTGCCCAGGGACAGGCCAAGGGGCCATGGGCACAAGCTGGAGCACAGGAGGGTCAAGCTCCCCAGGAGGAGGGACTTGTTGCCTGGGAGGGTGGCAGAGCCCTGGGCCAGGCTGCCCAGAGAGGCTGTGGAGGCTCCTTCTCTGGAGACACCCCAGCCCCTCTGGAGGCTCCTGTGGGACCTGCTGGGGGTGACCCTGCCCTGGGGGCTGGGAGGGGGGGTCTCCAGAGCTCCCTGCCAGCTCCTGCCATCCTTTGACACTGTGACACCACCTTGGGAGATGGATGGACAGACATCAGAGGTGAGTTTCCCTTAAGCAGGTGGTTCTGGTCACAGTTTCACTGTCTCCACAAAACCCTTCTGCAGGCTCTGCTGAGCAGGAGGAGCCACCTGCCCTGTCCCTGGCAGCTCCTGGGCAAGGGACACTGCTGAGCCACTTACCCAGACATCGAGCTGGTTCTGTGCTCAGGCTTGATCCCATCTTCCAGTGAATTCCTCTGTGAGCTGCTGTTCTCCCCGACCTCAGAAGGCCTAGAGCAAGAGCAGCAGGTCAGCCACGGGCTGCCAGGCCCAGGAAAGGCTCAGAACCCTTCCAAGCCCCCCAGAGCCACAACCAGCTCCGTTTGCCCTCATGAATTTGCTTCTCCAGGGCTGGAAGATGTCCCTGGCCAGGCCAGGAGAGCTCACTCCTAACATAACTCACTTCCTTCATCTGGAGCAAGGAACCACCCACTCCCACACACACACACTCCTCAAAGCTGCCAAGCTCTGGCCCAGCTCTAGCCTGGCTCTTCCCAGCTTCCCTTTTGTGCTGGGTAGCCTGGCTGCTTCCCTTGCTGCGGGCAGATATGGGTACACCTGATGTCAGATGGTGACTGCTCCCAAGGGATGACCCCTTGGGCTGTAAGAGGATGCACATCTGGGCTGTAAGAGGATGCACATCTGGGCTGTAAGGGATCCTGAGTGCTCTCCCACTGCCTGGCACACTGAGGCTTAATGCTCACAACCAAACCACTGCAAAGCTTCCCAGGATCCCTGACTGGTTTGGGCTGGAAGAGACCTTAAAGATCATCTAGTTCCAACCCCCCTGCATGGGGATCCCTCCCACCAGACCCTGAGATCTTGTTTTTACTGCTCAGGTTAATTTGGATTGAATGCCAATGTTCTAGCAGGACAAAAAGCATTTCAAGCAGCATAAATGGAGCCTGCTCCACTGCCTGGCCCTAGTTCAAGCCTGGATAACCATCACCTGGGAGCCAACTGATGGATCCAGCCCTGCTGTCCTGAGCTCCCACACTTAGTACAACAACAGAGGTAACTGGGCCTTCCCCCCAGACCAAGAGGCTGGTCTGCATCTGGCTGCTGTGCTGCCCTGGAGCTGCCCTGTCAGCACTGGAGGTCTCAAGATGTTCGTTATGTGAGAAGTTTCTCAGCAGAGACTGGGCAGAAATAACATCATGAGATTCAAAATCGCAGGATAAGGGTTTTCAGCCTCCATAAGACTGACAATAATAGTGTTTGTGAGAAGAATGTCTGTACCAGAGACCTGGAAGGGAGAGTCAGGTAAGCACAGCTTCAGCTTTATTGTAGTGCAACCTTCTTTCTATCTGAAGTCTTGGGAGAAGCCTTTTCTCATTCCCAGTTCTAAGCCCAAGAATTAGAAAAACATCAAGGCAATCTGGAGGACAAGCCCAGGAGAACCAGGAAACAACAGCCTGAAGAACCCAAACCTGGATGCAGCATCAGGCCTAATCTTGAATTAATGATTAAACTCTCCAGATGTGCAGCTGAAGGAGCTTTTCTTCTGAAAAGAAAGAGCTGGAAAACCCTGCCCGTTTCCATGCTGAGGGAATGCTGGGCATTTCCCTGCCCTCTCCCCTGAACATGGCTGATCCTGGGACACCTCTGGCACACGTGGGTGGCAACAGTGGCATCTTACCGAGCTGCTGGGGGCTGGAGGCTCCTTCCATTGAGCCTTTCAATCTTGTACTCGACCCCTTCGATGATGACACTGGACTGCACGTTCCCCTCAGGCACCTGCTTCACCATCTCCTCCTCTTCTGCCTCCTCCTCCAGCAGAAGGGCACGTTTTTGCTGCAGCTTTCGAGCTGCCAGAAGAAGAGAGACCCATCTTACAGCCCCTGCAGGCACCAGCAGAGCAGCCACCAAACTCCTCCACGCTGCACCGGCCGGAGCTGCTCCCGGGTGATGGCACAACCCTGCTGGGAGAGCCGGGTGCCTGGTGCCTGTGCTCCCCCCTGCCTCCCCGTGGGGAAGGGTCCCCCCACCAGCCCCTCCTTGCACACATCCCAACCCACCTTCCTCTTCCTTCATTTTCTTCAGGTCGTCCTCTCCCACCAGGGAGACGCGCTTGGGGGGCCGGTCCAAGCCACCACAACTCACCTCTGGGGAAGTTCTGGGATTCTCTGTGTTGGTCTGATCAGGTGATTCCTAGAAAAAGAAAGTGAGAGCCTGGCCCAGGTTGCCCAGGGAAGCTGTGGCTGCCCCATCCCTGGGGGTGTTGAAGGGCAGGTTGGATGGGGCTTGGAGCAGCCTGGGCTGCTGGGAGGTGTCCCTGCCCATGCAGGGGGGCACTGGGTGGGCTTTGAGGTCCCTCCAACCCAAACCAGGCTGGGATTCCAGGATACTATGACTTAATACATTTACAGACAGGACTCTGCAGGGTGAGCACCCATAGGACCAAAGGACTCCCATCTTCCAAGGGGACCTCAAGACACCCTTCCTGCAGGACAGCTTGCTTGGGAGGGAACACATCTCAGCCTCCTCCCTGCCCTCACCCTTCCCTCACCCACCAGCAACACTCAACCTTGTGTTTCTGCAACTCCTGCCCAGGCAGCCCCAGGTACCTGCGTGTCCAGCAGAGGGTGGGACAAGGGCACAGCTGCAAAGGTCTTGTAGGCTTGCTTGACGTTGATGGGGATCTCGTCAGGAGAGGGTGGTGAAGGTGGCTTCTGCTACAGGGACAGACACAGAAGGCAAAGGTGACCAGAGGTGCTACAAAAAACCAGACACGGGTCAAACGCAGCACAACCCTGCAAAGCCTGGGGAGTGGGATCCACGGGCAGCTCTGCAGCCTGGGTGGGCAGGGGGCACCACGGGCTCCTCTGCTGCTCAGGCTGGGGAGGAAGGAGCCTCCTGGTGGTACCAGAACCTCCCTGGCTTGAGCAGAGTGTTGGGAATGATCTCTTGGCCGAGGGGCCACGCTGCTGTCATGGTCCTGAGGGATTCCCACCCAGTTCAACCAGCACGTGCCTGCTGAAGCAGTGGGTGCTTGGGGCTGGGACAGGACAGCTGGGTCTGGCCCTTGCTTTGGGCTGAACCAGCCACATTTTGTTGGTTAGAAAATGCAAGATAAACCCCAGCCTCACCTGGCCTTTCTGACTGAAGGGGCCTCCTTCACCAGACAGGATCTGTGAGTCTCATCTGGGTTTTGCAGTGGCTGTTGCACTTCTGGTCACCCAGTGACCAGTGTGCACTTCTACACACCCAGGGCTAATGGTCACTGTCTCCCAAACCAGAGTGGGGACCCAATCACAGGCCTGCTCTCTGCAGAACACCTGCATTTCACCTCCAATTATCTTCCTTTCTGAGAACTCCACTCACTCAGAAACACCTGGCAAGGCCCTAGAGGACCCTCCTACTGCCTGTCACTTGTCTTTGCTGGTCTGTTCCTCACCCCTCTTCCCCATGGCCCCCTGACTCAAGGAGGAAGAAGAGGTGGGATGACCTGCTCAAAGCACCACAGGAGTGAAGAGGAGCAGGGGGGAGTGATACCCCTCACCTTCCTTTCTGCTAGAAAGCAAATCCCTTGAGTTGCTCCATTCCCTCAACCCCTCTGGCTGCACTGACTCAGTTTCAGGCTCTTCTTTGTCCTGGACTGAGGTTAAAGTATCTTGTTTGATAGTGTTCCCTTGTGCACAGGCTAAAGAACAGCACAGAGATCTGAAGAAATGGTCATTTATGTGAACCTTGGGCAATTACATGGATTATTATTATTATTATTATTATTATTATTATTATTATTACAGCTGTTGGCCTGCAAATCAGGTCTCTAATCTGGAGTCATGTCAGACAAGCTCCAACAAAAAGAGAAGGGCCACATGGCAGGCAGACAAGCCTCCTGTCATGACCAGAACACCTGAATCTTTCTCACCAACACGGAGCCCAGGGATTCTGAATCTTTCAAAAACAATCACTTTGCAAGTCGTCAAACTTATTACCAGCAAGATGGAGTTGGCTCTTGCTGCAAGATGCAAGACATGGACAGACAAAGGCTCTGAAGGATTTATGACTCAACAGGAGGCAACTCCTCCTAAATAAGGAGCTAAAACTGAAACTGCCCTGGGGGTTTCAGCTCCTCCAGCTGGACACTGGGTTAGAGAAGACACAGGGCAGGCTGGGGAGGCTCATCTGTGTTAGAAAAACCAGTGTGGTGCACTGAGCACGACCCTGCTGGTGAAGAGGAAGGGTCTTCCCCCAGGCTGAG
Source organism: Chaetura pelagica (assembly GCF_000747805.2). Lineage (NCBI taxonomy): Eukaryota > Metazoa > Chordata > Aves > Apodiformes > Apodidae > Chaetura > Chaetura pelagica. Next base: position 71,200 of record NW_009954180.1, read on the forward strand.
GCACAAGCCAAGGTGTGCGGCCTCTGAACTCCAGGATCCCCCCCTGGGATTTGCCTTCAGCCTTCCTCTCCAGATCAAGCGGCCCCAGAGCAGGCAGGGGCAGGCAGACACAGCTCAGCAAGGAGGGGGTGCAGGCCACTTACAGGGCTGTGGGTCCTGCTGCAGAGCTGGGGCTGCTGGAAGGGGTTGGGGCTGTCCCCGTCCTCGGGACCCTGCGGGGCAGCGCTTTGTCGCAGGCGGGGCAGGGGCTGAATGACCCCCGGCTTGGTCTGCTGGTGTCAGTCCCACAGCAGGGGCAGGCAGAGGGGAAAGGAGAGAAGAGAAACGAGCGGTTAGGGCAGCAAGATGTCAGTGCCATGCAGGGCAGCAAGATGTCAGTGCCATGCGGGGCAGCAAGATGTCAGTGCCATGCAGGGGAGACGGACAAACCCCTGCACCCGAGCTCAGCTCCTTGGGGTGCCGGGAGGCAGAGCTGGAAGGCACCAGCCCGTGCCAGGGGGGCAGGCAGAGAGAGCCAGACAGTCAGGGTCAGGGCAGGATCAGTGGGTTACGGGGCACAAGGAAGAACCTGCCCCACGAGAGCGGCTGCGCGGGGCAGGGCGGGAGCGCGACAGGGCCCGGGAGCGGCAGCAGC
>NW_009954180.1:72585-73391 GCF_000747805.2 Chaetura pelagica
GGGCCCGGGAGCGGCAGCAGCGTCGCTGGGAGCTGAAATGAGGGGACGTCAGCCAGGAAGGGGTCTCAGCAAAAGCTGGGGATGGAAACGAGCGGGGACCCAGCCAGGGCTGCAGTTAGAAATGCTGACAGAAAAGAGTCTGAGATTGACCGAGAAGGCATCACTGCTGCGTGTGTGGCAGTGGGAGCTTCTCACACCAGAGAGAAGCAGGAGCCGGGTGAGGCAGGAATGACACGAGCGAAGGCTGCGCGGGTGGGCAGCAATGAAAGCAGCAAAAATACCCGCGTTGAGTTGTCAAACTGACGAGATTTAAGACTTGGTGCATTTGTACAAACGTGAGGCTCAGTGGGGGACAGGAGGAGCCAGAGCCAGAGCCAAGAGTGAGGCTTGCAGAGCTGCAGTCAGCACAGCCAGGGCAGCTCTGGGTGCTGGGGAACCCGCAGGGGCTCTGCAGGGAGGTCTCCTGGGGGCTGTACTTACTGATTTACTGTCATCCTGGGAGGTAATGAAGTTAATGGAAGCCTGAGGAAGGAAAGGCAGGGGTCAACGTGGAGTCCCCACAGGAGGCCTCCGGGTTACCCCGCTCCACACAAGGAACATCAAATGTCCCCACTCCTCCCCTCCTGGGAAAAGCCCCCCCGTGCCACACTGACCCACCACTCCCGAGCCCTTCCCAAAGCTCTTCTGCTCTCTCGGCTCCCAGGGCTGTGCCTGCATCTCCCGGGCACGGACCCGTTCCCATCCCCGGGCTCCTGCGCTCACCCCGCGCACCCAGCAGCACCGCAGCCCCGGCCGGGCAGCGCCCT
>NW_009954180.1:73598-79357 GCF_000747805.2 Chaetura pelagica
GGATGAAACCAGGTTCTGGAGACACAGGAAGAGCTAGGCCAGACAAACATCAAGTTCTAGTGACACGAGAAGAGCCACAAGGGACAAATCCAGGTTTGGGAAGCAGGGGAAGAGCCCCATGGGATGAAACCAGGTTCTGGTGGCACAGAGAGGACCCTGGAGCAGCAGCAACCCAGCCTGGCAGCAGGGCTGGGGCCAGTACCTGTGTAGCCGATCTTCTCGAAGCTGAGGAGGCTGAAGATGCTGTTGTAAAGCTGCATTTCCTTTTTCCTGGTTTGGTCCATCTCGTCCAGAATCTCCATCAGCTCGTTCCCTGTCTTGGTGGGGTGGGTGCACTCGGCCTCGTGCACAGACAGCTCGTGGAAGGGGCCCTGCCAGGGGCACCCGATCCGCTTGTACTTGCACTGGGTCACCCTGGGAGGGGGCAGGAGGGAAGAGTCACTGGGGGGGCAGGTGGGAAAGGACCTCTGATCATCCCACTGAGCCCCCAGAGCAGGGTCACCCCCAGCAGGTCCCACAGGAGCCTCCAGAGGGGCTGGGGTGTCTCCAGAGAAGGAGCCTCCACAGCCTCTCTGGGCAGCCTGGCCCAGGGCTCTGCCACCCTCCCAGGCAACAAGTTCCTCCTCCTGGGGAGCTTGACCCTCCTGTGCTCCAGCTTGTGCCCATGGCCCCTTGGCCTGTCCCTGGGCAGCCCTGAGCAGAGTCTGGTACCCCCCTGCTGACCCCCTGCAGATCCTGCTCAGCCTTGAGGAGACCCCCCCCTCAGGCTCTTCCTCTCCAACTGAACAGCCCCAGCTCCCTCAGCCTCTCCTCCCAGGCCAGCCGGGCAGGGTGCCCCAACACTGACAGTCTGGGCACCAAACACAGTGGCACAGACCTGTTACTGTCACCAACAGCTTTTGGCAAAAAATACAGTTGCAAAAGTACTTCAACATAAAGTCAAATTCTACCTAAAATTCAAACGAGGAGTAGGGGTGCTTCTCAACAGCAGCAGGAGGACTAGAACAGGACACACTAGGTGCAGAACTAATGATTCCCATCTTGTATCCTACCCAAGCTGCAGGGCTTTCAGGAGCTGCATTCCATAAAAGTTTACTGGTAGGCTCAAGGTACGGCAGATCCAAGGCTCCTTTCCCAGCTGCCGTGCCCCGGAGCCACCCGTGTCCCCACACAGCTCCTTGCTGCCTGCCAGGAAAGCTCCTCTGCCCTCCCTGCCAGGCACACACAGACCCACCCAGCACCTCCCTCCTCCCCCAACAGAAGAACCCAAGGCCAAAGCAAGCCCATCATGGCTCCAGCCTCAGGATCCAGCTTCCCTCAGGAATTCTGCCAGAGCTCTGAAATAAGGCTACGAATTCTGGCTGGGCAACAGGATGTCAAAAGCCAGGAATGCAGGCAAGAAAACGGATGGCAGCAGAGAATCAGAGATGTGTTCCCTTGCAACTTCTGCTCCACAGCAACAACTTGAAGGTCAAGTCTCCTGAATCCCCAGAAAATGTAGAAGCCACAAGATCAGTGATGGCCCCATGTCCTTTGGTGTGTCCTGCTGGGCCTGTTCCATCTGGTGTGACATGAACTGGCAAGAGGGGATCAAAAGAAACCAGGGAATCTCTCATGGCCTACACAGCTGAACAGGGATAAAGGGGAAAAACCAGGAAAAAAGCCATCTAGATGACTCCCTGTGTCACTCAAGCTACAGAGAACTGATGATATACAACAGGCTACAGGTTCCAGCAGGTTCCACAGCAGGGGACCTGGGGCACTCAGCTCACAGCTAGAAAGGCAAACACGTTGCACAAATGCTCCTGTGAGGCTCCTCACTCCACACAGGGCATCAGGGAGACCTTGTTTCTTCTCCTCAGAGCCCAGGGAGGAGGGTGTGAACAGTTTCCCCTGGGAAGTCTCCACTGTCAGAGCAGTGGCTGCCATGAGGACACAAAGCAGTCACCACTGCCACAGGAACTGACTGGGACAAACCATTAGAGTCTAAAGACAAGGAATCTCTCATGGAGCAAGTCCCTCCAAGTCAGAAGAGCAGGGACCTTGGCCCCCAGTGCCAAAACACCAGTAGCCAGAAACATCAGGGGCTCTACGAAGCCACCCATGTCAAACTGGAACGAGGGACATTCCATCCAAATACCAGTTGAATAAAAAAACCCATTTCAGTGAGAGTGCTCAAAGATGGGGGTGGCATCTGGAATGATGTCACCTTCCATCTGTAGAGGTGTTCAACATTTACCTGGCCTTGAAGAACCTGATCTAATTGGACCTGCTCTGAGTGTGACCTCAGACCAGCCCTTCCATCCTAAAGCACTCCAGGAGCAGCTGCCCTGCCTCCCTTGGGGATCTGGGCCTCTTTTTCTCCTGAGAGCTGAGAATCTTTAAAGACAGAGTGAATGAACATCGAGGTCTCTTTCTAGTGTAGAACGAGGAGCATCATCCCCACCCTGTTCCTCCTGCTCAGCTCAAGACCAGTAAGAGCCAGTGGGACCAAGCAGCCAGCGAGCACTCCAAGAGGAATACAAGAGGCACAAAACACCTCTGGGCAGAGCACCAAGTACCATGTTCATTCCTGTCCCTTCAGGAAAACCAGTAACGTGTAATGACTGTGAGGGGAAAACCTAAAAAGACACTAAAGAGCCTTGAACAGGCTCAAGTAACCTGGGAAAAGGGCTGTGATGGGATGGCAGGTGGGAGCAGAGACCCAGCAGGATTTAAAAGGAAAGATCAGAGGGGATATGAGAAATAAGAACAGGAAATGCTTCCAAAAAAAAGTAATATACACAAGTTGCAGGAAATAAAGAAACTTCCCCTTCCAGAGGGCAAGTTGGCCTCTAACCAACGAGCTGGAGAAAACCAGTCCCTATAATCAACACAATTCTCTGCTGCAGGATCCCTCCATTTTCTTCCCAGCAGCTGATGTGGGTTTGCTGGCAGCACAACAGGCAGCTGGGGATCTCTGGGGGGCCTGAGCAGCACTGGTTCAACATGAGTCACCAACTCCTGACTTCTCCACTTCTTCTGACATCCTAGTTGCCAGAATTAAACAGCCCCTGTTCTGGGCACTGGTGAGGCCGTTCCCACCACAGACAGACAACCACCACTGCTCCAGGTGCTCCCCTGCTCACTGCCCTGCCAATTCAGTTCCTCCTCAGAGCAGCAGCTGCCCCTGAGTTCATGAGCAGCCAGGAACTGTATTCCTGGGTCTTTGAGACATTTTGAAAGAGCAGCAGAGAATCAGACTAGTCCTTTAGTTGCCTCCTGTAACGGACACTTCTCCACTTCAGCAGAACCACTTTTGAGGACGGAAGTCACAGAATCCCAGACTGGTTTGGGGTGGAGGGACCTCAAAGCCCACCCAGTCCCCCCCTGCATGGGCAGGGACACCTCCCAGCAGCCCAGGCTGCTCCAAGCCCCATCCAACCTGCCCTTCAACACCCCCAGGGATGGGGCAGCCACAGCTTCCCTGGGCAACCTGGGCCAGGGGCTCCCCACCCTCACAGCCCAGAATTTCTCCCTCCCATCTCAGCTCCAGCTCCCTCTGCCAGCTGGAAACCCTTCCCCCTGCTCCCATCCCTCCCTGCCCTTGTCCCAAGCCCCTCCCCAGCTTTCCTGGAGCCCCTTCAGGCCCTGGAAGCTGCTCTAAGGGCTCCAGTCTCACTCAGCTTCCTCTCCCTGGTGCCTCCTTGCCCTGCCTGTCCCGGGACAGTCTCACCTGCTGATTTCCAGAATAGGGGGTTTCACGCCTGGAATTTCCTGTCCCCAACTCGCCTGCAGGAGCCTGGAAGAGAGGAGACAGAGCTGGATGGTCAGTGAGCAGCAGCAGCTCCCCTGCCTCTCCCTGAGCAACCAGACCAGGAGCAAGAGGCAGCCCTGGCACCACCAGAGAGCAGAGTTAGAACCGGGCGCGACAGCGGCTGCCACGGGGCAGAAACTTGCAGAAAGCACCAAAACAGCAGCCAGGGAAGGTCATCAAACATTGGAACTGAGCACAACCCACTGCCCTGAAAGGCCAAGAACCAGGTTAAAGCCTCTGCCTTGTCAGACATGCCCAGGACTCCTCTCCCCATCACTTCTGCTCAGCCCACACCAGACTGGGCCACAGCCTGAGCAAAGCCCTGTCCTGAAGACTCTGAGAAAAAAGCCACTCCCAGCTGAAGGGGATAAGATCCATCATCCCCAGTCACATCCAGTCCTGTTGGCCTATGGGCAAGACCTGTACAAGCAGCCCAGAATTCCCAGAATAGCTTGGGTGGGAAAGGACCTTAAAGCCCATCCAGTCCCATGGGCAGGGACACCTCCCAGCAGACCCGGGAGCTCCAAGCCCCATCCCACCTGGCAAGACTGGGCTCTCACTCCAGAGCCCATCACCACCACCCCCCAGGCTGAGCCAGCTCCAGCAGCCACGACCAGCAAGCAGAGCCCCACCAACCACCTCCTAAGGAGCAGGATTTTAAGCCTTTCAGATGCCTAAAGATGGAAACGGGTCCTTTGGGATCCACAGCCCTGTTTGAGCACACGGAGGGTTCTGCCCTCATTAATCCCACACCCCTCATTAATCCCACACCCCTCATTAATCCCACACCCCTCATTAATCCCACACCCTTGCACTAGCCAGTCGTGCTCATTTGGTTCAGGTCAGCCTCGGGCAAGGGCATTTCTACTGACCAAGCCAGGAGATGTGCCCTGAAGTTTCCACTGGAGCCCAGAAAACATCTTTGTAGCCCCGCAGTGACAGGGAAGGTGGCAGCACCGAGGCAGCTGCTCCCAGACCTGCTCCTCCAGCTGCTGCCTCCCAGCACACAGCCCTGCACTGCCCAGGGAGCCTCCCACAATCCTGGTCCTCAGGGAGCTCATCCCCCTGAGCCAGCCCCAGCTCTGGTGTGGGGACACGGGAGGGACCAGGCAGGGGAACTGATCCCTTCTGGCAGGCAGGTGGGATTAGATGGGGGCTCCAGCTACCCAGGACACCCACCCCCAGGCTGCTGGCAGCTCAGCTGGAACCTTCAGAAGGCCCAGTGCTCTGGGGCTGCTGGTTTTTCCTCTGCTGGACCCCAAGGCTGGATGCCCCCAGTGTCCAAACCACTGCCTTTGGACTGGTGATCCCCCAGTCACACCCAGAGGTTGGGGAGATGCAGCCACGTGCCTGGCTCTGTGCTCACCTGCCTACACACCTGTGAAGAACAAATTCCCACCAAGGAACCAGGCTAAAAACACCTGTGAGAACTAACTGGTGGTTTGTTTGTTGGGGTGTTTTTTCCCCATGTGTGGGGGCTGCTTGTCTGCAGTTGTGTTGCCCCTCTTGCTTTTCAGACCTCCTGAAAGGCTGAGGAAGGGGAAAGGGGGGAATCCTGTGGTGCTAATCTGGACTAGAATATTTTTGTCTAGTCCTTGCTCTGCCCCAGCTCTTCTGTGGAACAGTGAGAACATGAAATACAAACAGATTTCCCAGAGCAGAAAGTAAAGTTCTCCCTTGAAATTCAAAAGCCAAGCTCCAGTGTCAGGCCAAGGAGCAGCTCCTGGGCTGCAGAGCTGCAGGGCCTCTGGGCTTCCAGAGCTCCAAACACTGTGACTCCAGCCCCTCTCACAGCACAGGACACAGGGAACACCCTGTTCCCAGCCTGGCTCCTGCCTGCCCAGAGAGGCAATGGGGAAGACATAGAGCATGGAATGGTTTGGGTTGGAGGGACCTCAAAGCCCACCCAGTGCCCCTCTGCATGGGCAGGGACACCTCCCAGCAGCCCAGGCTGCTCCAAGCC
>NW_009954180.1:82413-90014 GCF_000747805.2 Chaetura pelagica
CGCAGGTACGCCATCTGCGGGAGGGGAGCCCGGCCGGGGGCTGCAGGGACTGCCTCGGGTTGGAGGGACCTCAGAGCCCACCCAGCCCCACCCCTGCATGGGCAGGGACACCTCCCAGCAGCCCAGGCTGCTCCAAGCCCCATCCAACCTGCCCTTCAACACCCCCAGGGATGGGGCAGCCACAGCTTCCCTGGGCAACCTGGGCCAGGCTCTCCCCACCCTCACAGCCCAGAATTTCTCCCTCCCATCTCAGCTCCAGCTCCCTCTGCCAGCTGGAAACCCTTCCCCCTGCTCCCATCCCTCCCTGCCCTTGTCCCAAGCCCCTCCCCAGCTTTCCTGGAGCCCCTTCAGGCCCTGGAAGCTGCTCTCAGGTCTCCCTGGAGCCTTCTCTTCTCCAGGCTCAACACCCCAACTCTCCCAGCCTGGCTCCAGAGCTGCTCCAGCCCTCCCAGCATCTTCCTCCTCCATGGAAGCTCATCCTCCTCACCCACCCTGACTACCAATGCCAGACCTTTCAAGACCCTGATGATTTCCAGGCCTGACACCCCTGCCTCCCCTCCAGGAGGGGATCCCACCATGCAGCCCTGGCAGCAGCTGGGGCAGGTTAGTGGCAGGAACCCCCTGCCCGCCCGGGGCTGGAGCTGCGGGTGAGGTGGGACCAGCCTGTGCAGGGTTTAGTAGGAAGGGCCTTCCCTGGGGACACGAGGCACACACAGCATGCAGGGGGGCTGCTTGCCTTGGAGTACAGGTTGGTCTTCAGCACTCCCCCCCTGCCATAGCCCAGGGGCGGGCCCCCCAGGCCAGCCTGGCCTGCCTTCCCCCTGCGGTTGGCCACCACGAAGGGGTTCTCACTGAAGAGGATGGGCTGAGAGTCGATCAGACACTCTTGCTCTGGCGTCTCTGGCAGCTGGTCCTGGGGCAAGGGACCACCCGTGGGATCCTGCTTGTCTAGCTGGGGCTTTTCTGCCCCACGGGTGGGCTTCTCAGGTGCTGGAGGGTCCCGAGGCCGGGCGGGCGCCGCGAGGGTCGGACCCGCCGTGTCCGGGGGGCAATCCCGGCTGTCCTGGGCCCCGGGCACAGGCTGCACAGCTGAGTCACCCTCCATCCTGGAGCTGGCCTTATTAAACCAAAGGAGCTGAGAGGAAAACAAAAGGATCAGAAAGAAATGAGGAGAACAGAGTAAAGGAGAGAAGGGAGAAAAACACAGAGCGGCTGCTGATGCTGGAGGACGGGGGAGGAAGGAGAAGCGCGGCACGAACACCCACACGACCGGCCCTTCCCTCTCTGCCTCCACGCTCAGGGCCTCACCAGCTACTTGCCAAGCACCAGCTGCAGGCAGGCACAGGCTCACTGCACAGCTCCAGCTCTCACACACCCTCCAGCCTGCTCTCCAGGAACACGAGCCCCACTGCCAGGACCTGCAGTCCCACCTCGCTGCAGCACAGCCCCGTCTCCGCTCCACCAGCACGTGCCCAACCACCTGCATTCCCACCCCAGAACACTCTCATGGAGCAGTTTGGGTTGGAAGGGACCTTAAAGATCCTCTAGTTCCAACCCCCTGTGTGGGCAGGGACACATTTCAGGTAGTTCCAGCGCTGTCAGGCAGACAAACACCTCCGGCTTCAACACGTCTGCACAGGGTGTCAGGGATCACCACTGTCTGCCCCACACATCCCATCACACCTGCATGGGCAAACATGCTCCCGTGGCCTCTCTCCACCCAAACACACCCTAACGAGCAGCAGCCAATTAACAGCTAACGAAGCACACATCCCTCTGAGCCCCCTCTGAAGGCAGGACCGAGGCAGAGCTCCCGTCCTGCCGAGGCTCAACTGGACCCGTCCAAGATGAAGCACTGACCTTTCCTCCTTGATCACTGTCAAAGAGTTTGTTACCCCCACCAGGGCCTTCTGCAGGGAAGCAGAGATGATCAGAGAGCAATGATCAAACCTCCTTCTACCCAAGTGCCTGCTGGGGAGCAGAAAGGGCTCTTCTGCCCAGAGCACATTCCCCAACTCCCGTGTCGTGGCAGCAGTCACAAAAATAGCTCTCAAGGGCTGGGTGGGCTGGTGACTACAATGGCAGCTGAGAGGCTCAGGAATGTCTGAGGCCCTCCCCTAACCCCTCAACCCCAACCTCCTATCAGATTTCTTCAGACAGTGAAGTGCTGCCCATGGAAATTGGAGTTATTGGAGCAATTCCAGCATGAAAAAACCCGACCAAAAAACTTCCCCCCCCAAAAAACCCACCAAAAAAACACCCAAGCCAAAAAAAAAACAGGAAAAAAAACCAACCCAAACCAAACAAAACCCAAACAAAAAAAAAATAAATATCCTACATTCCAACCTTCTCTTCCCAAAGGGCACCACAAACTGCACTGGCCTGAGCCCCGTGCACAGAAAGTGATGCTGGGCAAGAAGTCCCGTCAGGATCATCTCCTGCTGCCTGGGGGTGCTGCCATCGAGCCTTGCCAGGAACACACCCTCACCAGGGGGGTTGTGGTGGCCCAGCCAGGCACCCCCAGCACCAGTGCCCAGCAGAGCAGCACAAACACCCACCACACACTTTCAGGGCACTGTGGAGATGGGTGTCTCACCAATACTGCTTGAAGGCTGAAAGTCCATTGGGAGCCTCAGTCATGGAATGGGTTGGGTTGGAGGGACCTTAAACTCACCCAGTGCCCCCCTGCATGGGCAGGGACACCTCCCAGCAGCCCAGGCTGCTCCAAGCCCCATCCAACCTGCCCTTCAACACTGCCAGGGATGGGGCAGCCACAGCTTCCCTGGGCAGCCTGGGCCAGGGGCTCCCCACCCTCAATCTCTTACTTTGCCCACGGACATGACTGAGCTCCCTCTGCCCCTCACCTCCCCCTCCAGCCCTCTGCTGCAGCAGCTCACTCCAGAGCAGGATCCCTCACTCCCTCTGCTCCACAGGGGACTATTTTTATCAGACAAGCAATGGTTTCTATTCTGGGGAAGCCAAGATTTTGGCTTCTCCCAGCCCTGCCTCTGCCACTGCCCAGGCAGGACAGTCATGTCTCACCCTGCCCCCTCCAAGGCACGTCCAGGAGAAATCAATTTCCACCACTTTGGCCCAGACACCGACACCAATCTCCTTTTAAATCTAATGAATGAGTAGAGAGAAAGGATCCATGGCCAGGAATGGCAGAGGAACAGATTCAGACTTGAAAGTGCAGCTTGTGAACGAGCTAATGCTGGTGACCTGCTCCTGAGAGATGCAAAGACTTCTCCATTGCTGACACTCCAGCCACAGCAAAATGAGATGGCCAAGGTCCACAGTGATCCAGGCTCATCTAAGCCAGAAAGTAACATCTGCCCCTTTCTTTAGGGGCAACTCCTGGGGAATCCTGGTGATAAATTCCACCTGCCAAGTACAGAGACCTGCAGTGTGAGGAGCAGCAGGTCCTGGAACTGGGGCAACAAAGGATGTGCAGGCACTGGTGAGAGGGGAAAGCACCTGGTGAGAAAGCTGGACAGGAAGAATCACAGAGAGGTAGGGCTGGCAGGGAGCTCTGGAGACCCCCCCTCCCAGCCCCCAGGGCAGGGTCACCCCCAGCAGGTCCCACAGGAGCCTCCAGAGGGGCTGGGGTGTCTCCAGAGAAGGAGCCTCCACAGCCTCTCTGGGCAGCCTGGCCCAGGGCTCTGCCACCCTCCCAGGCAACAAGTTCCTCCTCCTGGGGAGCTTGACCCTCCTGTGCTCCAGCTTGTGCCCATGGCCCCTTGAAAGAAGAAGTACTCTGGGAACTGGGCAATTAGTCATAGAACCACAGAATCATCCTGGTTGGAAGGGACCTTGAAGATCATCAAGTCCAACCATAACCTAAGTCCCCTGACCATGACCTGATTTACCCATTCAGTGCTGAAATCATGTCCCTCAGCACCACATCTACATTTCTCCTGAACACCTCCAGGGATGGTGACTCCACCACCTCCCTGGGCAGCCTGTTCCACTGTCCAGCCACATTCTGGGTAAAGAAATTCTTTCTAATCTCCAGTCTAACCCTCCTCTGAAGCAGCTTCAGGCCATTCCCTCTGGTCCTGTCATTACTCCCTTGGGAGAAGAGCCCGACTCCCACCTCACCCCAACCTGCTTCCAGGCAGGTGTAGAGAGCAATGAGGTCTCCTCTTCCTCAAACTAAACATCCCCTGTTCCCTCAGCCTCTCCTCACAGGGCTTGTTCTCCAGACCTTTCAGCAGCTTGGTAGCTCTTCTCCAGCAGCTCTACCTCCTCCTGGTGATGAGGGGCCCAGAGCTGCACCCAGGAGCCCTCCCAGCCCCCAGATGGACAAGCTGCTGCCCAGCCCTGGGCTCTGCTGCTGGCAGGAAAGGTGCAGCTCCCAAGGGAGCCCAGAGCCTTCCTGGCCCTGGAGCTGAGTCTGGGCAGAGCCCTGGTTTCCAGGAGAGCACAGGCAGGGCTGGGCAGGTGACAGCTGGGAAAGATCAACACGGGCACCAAGGGGACATTTACAGCTGCTGCCCCTCCAGCCCCGCATTCCGGCGGGACCGGCCCCGCGTTCCCAGGTTCCCAGGCATTCCCAGGCATTCCCGGGCATTCCCAGGCATTCCCAGACATTCCTGGGCATTCCCAGGCATTCCCAGACATTCCCGGGCATTCCCGGGCATTCCCAGGCATTCCCAGGGCTGCTGAGGCACAAGCTCCCAGAGCTGCTCTGCTCTGGGTGGCACCAGGGCTGCCCCAGCTCCCAGGTTGCACTCAGAGATGCTAAAAATACAATAAACTTCTTGCTGGTATTTTTCAGCCAGGAGAGAAAACCCAAAAGCTGGGGAGGACAGGGAGGAACAACAGGAGGCAAAGCTGGAGGCAAAGCAGACAGCAAAGCAAGAGGGTCTGAAGTCCATGAGAGGATGGAGACAGGAGAAGGGACCTGCCTGGATGGGATGAGATGGAGACAGAAAAGGCCAAGGAGGGAATGAAACAAGGGACTGGGAATGTGGGATCTGCTGGGGACAGCAAAGGGGGGTCCTGCTGCAGCAGGAGGGAGGGAGTGGAGGTGGAGGGAGAGGATGACTGAAGGAGCAGGCAGAGCCCCAGAGGAACAGGAATGGAGCAGGGAAGGTAACACACAACCAAGGGAAGAGAGGAGAGGTGGGATCTGTGTGAGAAGCCTGGACTGTCCCTCTGCTGAGCTGCCACCAGGTGCCAGGGGCTGAACTGCAGGTCCCAGGGGCAGGAGCAGCCCAGGCTGAGGCAGGGTTGGTCACCACCACCTCTGCAGTCCCAGATGGACCCTGACTTTCCCCTAACACTGCTGGAACCAGCAGCACCCCTGCTCCTCCCTGAACACCCTCCCACAGAGCTCACAGCTACACTGCACACATGGGCACCTCCTGTGCCAGGAGGAACTTTCCTCCTCCTCTGCAGCTCCCAGCACTTGCCCCTTCCAAGACAGACCCCCTGTGCTCTCCCACCCCCACGCATCTCTCTCTTCTCCTCTCTTCTTCCAGACACTCCCATCTATGTCTGGGCAGGGACACATCCCACATCCCTCCCCACTCTCCCTGACCTCCCTCCCTGCTCTCCTCCTCTTCTTTCATTTTCAACTTTTGTGGCTTCCTCCTGTTTCAGGTGGTGCCCAAGCCCACCCAGGGTTCTGCTTCCCAGCTTTCCTCTGCAGGGAGCACTGTCATGGAATCACAAGATGCTTTGGGTTGGAAGGGACCTTTCAAGGTCACCCAGTCCACCCCCCTGCAGGGCACAGGGACATCTCCAACTAGACCAGGTTGCTCAGAGCCCCATCCAGCCTGACCTGGAATGTCTCTCCAGGGATGGGGCCTCCACCACCTCTCTGGGTGATCCTGCTTGAGCAGGGGGCTGGACGAGATGATCCTCAGAGGTTCCTCAGAAACCACCCTGTGACTGGGCAACCTGCTCCTCACCACCCTCACAGTAAAGAACTTCTCCCTGATGTCTCATCTCAATCCTCCTGCTCTGGGTTAGGACCAGTGCCCCTCATCCCAAGTCCCTCCCCAGCTTTCCTGCAGGCCTCACCTCTCACCCCAGGGCACAAGGGAGAGAGCAGGTAGCAGATCCTCTGCAGCTCCCAGCACTTGCCCCTTCCAAGACAGACCCCCTGTGCTCTCCCACCCCCACGCATCTCTCTCTTCTCCTCTCTTCTTCCAGACACTCCCATCTATGTCTGGGCAGGGACACATCCCACATCCCTCCCCACTCTCCCTGACCTCCCTCCCTGCTCTCCTCCTCTTCTTTCATTTTCAACTTTTGTGGCTTCCTCCTGTTTCAGGTGGTGCCCAAGCCCACCCAGGGTTCTGCTTCCCAGCTTTCCTCTGCAGGGAGCACTGTCATGGAATCACAAGATGCTTTGGGTTGGAAGGGACCTTTCAAGGTCACCCAGTCCACCCCCCTGCAGGGCACAGGTACAACTAGACCAGGTTGCTCAGAGCCCCATCCAGCCTGACCTGGAATGTCTCTCCAGGGATGGGGCCTCCACCACCTCTCTGGGTGATCCTGCTTGAGCAGGGGGCTGGACGAGATGATCCTCAGAGGTTCCTCAGAAACCACCCTGTGACTGGGCAACCTGCTCCTCACCACCCTCACAGTAAAGAACTTCTCCCTGATGTCTCATCTCAATCCTCCTGCTCTGGGTTAGGACCAGTGCCCCTCATCCCAAGTCCCTCCCCAGCTTTCCTGCAGGCCTCACCTCTCACCCCAGGGCACAAGGGAGAGAGCAGGTAGCAGATGGACCCCAGGCCCCCCAGCCCAGGGCCCCCCACCTCCCCAGCCCCCACTTACAGCCCGGTTGACCCTCTGCAGGCCAGTGCTGGGCAGGGCAGCCAGGGTCCTGTAGTCCAGTCGCAGAGGTTCACTGGGGACGTTCTGCAGGGGGCAACAAACACACACACCAGGAAAAGATCAGGCCAGAACTCGACTGCATCAACCAGAAAAGCAGCTACAAGGAAAGCCCTCCCCCCAAGTCATAACCCAGGCCTTATCTCCAGACTCTGCAGTCTTCCCCCTGCCTGGAAATGAACCTGGAATTGTCCCTGACACGACAGGGACCCAAGAGAGGGGCTGCAGGGATCCTGCAGGGATCATGTCCCCCTGGTGCACAGACCCCCCAGGGCAGAGGAGCAGGACACACACTCCTGTTCTCCGCATCCAGAGAGGCTTCCAGACCTGGAGACCTTTGAGGGTGCAATTCTACAGCTCCTCTACACTTGTCTTTCCTCAACCTTCACCCACTCTCAGGTAATTTCATTTGACTTTGATTCCCATTTGCATTTCTCTGCCTTTCTACTTCCAGCCCTTGGTTTTCAGTTTTCCTTCCTCAACCACAGCTTCTTAACTCCTGGTGTCTTAAGTCTTTTGGGAAGAGAGGGAACAGAGAAGGGAAGTTCTGGGGAACCAGCACTTGTAGAGATTTCTCTGGCTCTCCAGTCCAGGTCTGGGGGCTTCTCCAACCCCCCCCTCCTGCTCCTCACCTCCACCTCCTCCTCCAGCTGCTGCGTGGCTGCCTCCCGCTCCCTACGCATCCACTCCTTCCAGGAGACAGGACAGAGTCAGAGCAGCATCCAAGCAGCACAGGCAAAGAGAGAGGGAAA
>NW_009954180.1:90166-98370 GCF_000747805.2 Chaetura pelagica
AGGGTGTCCCCAGGGGAGGGGAGGAAAGGAAATGTCCCTGAGACCCTCAGCAGGGTGAGTCCTGGGGAACAGCCAAAGCCCCCCCAGGCACCAGCTGCACCAAGCCCAGGGGAAGGGAGGAGATGGTTGTTGGGAGAGACATCTCAGCAGAGCACAGACTGGAGGGGCTGGGAGGGAGTGGAAAACCCAACCTAGAGAGCACAGGCCTGGCTGCCCCTGAGGAAAAAAGACCTGGAAAAAAAACCCACAGGCTTGTGAACAGCCCCACAGCCCAGAGAGACAGCAAGGGGGTGAGGAGGGGGCAGGGTCAGACCCCCTGCCCAGCCCCCAGCCTGCAGCACAGAACGTGGTCAGTGACCAGGCCCTCATTCCACAGGCCCCAGGCCTGTTCCCAACCTGCCAGAGGAAGGCACTGACATTCCCTGTCTGAATCAGTTGGTTTGGGGGGTTTTTGCCCAGCCCCCGGGTGGCCAAGAGCAGCAGCATCTTTCTGTCCTGCTGCACAAACCAACCCTCCCAACCAGCAGCAACCAGGTGGTCCAGAAGACCCCAGGCTGGAGGGGTGGGAGGTGGAATCTGAGAAATACAGAGGGAGCTGACTGAAAATGACCACTAGCAAAGAAGGTTTTTCAGCCAGAGGGTGGCTGAACAGCAGAACCAGCTCCCCAGGGCAGTGGTCCCAGCACCAAGCCTGCCTGAGCTCATGATGCTCTCAGGCCCACGGGGTGATTCTTGGGGTGCCCTACACAGGGACAGGAGTTGGACTCATGATCCTGATGGGTCCCTTCCCACTCAGCATGTTCAAGGATTCTATGAAATAATCAGTGTCCCCCATCACACTCCCACCTCCAGACAACAATGAGCAACATGAGAAGACACCAGAGCTCTGGGGGATCACAAGACCCCAGGGGATGTTGAGGCTGAATCTGGTCCTGCTATCTTGGACAAGTGTGGTGAGTGCCCAAGCTGAGTGATCTTGTAGCTGATCCTTCTCTGAGACCTTCAAGCTGAAGAGAGGCAAGAGCCCCAGCCAGTCCAGATGGAGCTGAGGAACATTCAGAGACCATCTCTACATCATCTGGGGAGGCTAGGGAAGCTCTGGATTAAAACTAGAAAAATAACTACATGGGATATCTCTCTGGGATAGAGAAATGCACCAGGAATCAGTGCAGAGAGATCTGGAGTTACTGATGTTGCTGCAGGACAGGCAGTGAGGGCAACAGTGGGACCTGGAAACCTCTGCAGGGCTGATGGTGAGTGCAGCAAGGTCAGAATCCTGCCTGCTCCTGCAGCTCACAACCTTCTGTGAGGAGACACGACTGATCTCTGTCCCCTGTGTGCAAAACTGGAGTCAAACCAGAACCCCAGAGTGGGCTGGGTTGGAAGGGATCCTGAAAGGTCCAGACACTGAAGGGTTAAGAGGAAAGGGCCAAAAATGACTCAGAAAGTGTCCCTAGGGATCTGGCAGAGGTGGGTCCCACAGCACTACAATGGTGACTGTACAGAGCTGGCTCCACCACTGACACCCATTTAACCATCAAAACCAGTATGAAAGGCAGAATCCCAGTTTCAGGGACAGGCTAAAAGGCAAGAGCAGAAAAATGTGTCCTTGCTCTTGGGTCTCAGGCTCCCAAGAGACCAGAGGAGCCTGGAACATCCACTGCCACCACCTCAACAGAGGGGACACCAAAACCCAGGGGATGCTGAGAAGGCACAGGTGGTTCTGGAGGGATGTCTGGGTCCCTGAGGCAAAATCCTCAGCCCTGCAGAGGCTGAACAGCCCTGCAACCCCCCTGAGCCACTCAGCCCTGCAACCCCCCAGGGCCACTCAGCCCTGCAGCCCCCCTGAGCCACTCAGCCCTGCAACCCCCCTGAGCCACTCAGCCCTGCAACCCCCCTGGGCCACTCAGCCCTGCAACCCCCCAGGGCCACTCAGCCCTGCAGCCCCCCTGGGCCACTCGGCGAGGAACGAGGCAGCGAGTGGGAACACACAGTGCCCCAAGCACAGGGCACTGCCACCCCGGGGTGCTGCTGGAACCAACACCCAGGTGAAGCAGCCAAGAAGGATGAAGCAGCACTCCTGGGTGCTGCTCAGCCTGCCTGGGGAAGTGCTCACTCCTGCTGGGAGGTGCCCAGCACTGGCTGCACACGCTGCTGGGGTGAGTGACCACGTCCTGCTGAGGGTTTGGCTTGGTTGGGTTTTTCCTTTAAGTTAAACATTTTAATAAAATGCCAAGTTTTCCATTACAAGCTGCTGTGAAACCACCAGTGAGATTCAACCAAAGCTGCATCTCCCACCATAAAGGTTTTTTCTGCTCTTTTGAGAGAGTCTCTGGGGTGTTTTTAAGCAGCCTTAAACCTGGCAGAGCCCTTGCCCACCCAGGCCTGAGCAGCCTGCTGAGACACAGCAGCACAGCTCTGGGGCCAGACCTGCTCCCTGTTTTCCCAGAGCTGCTGGACGTGCTGATGAGGCCTCCCAGCACCTGAAGGCTCCTGGAGAGCCCTCCAGTCCATGTGCCACCCAGGGAACAGTGGCAGGAACAGCAGAGCAAGGAACTGCAAACTCAGGTGTTCTGACACCACAACCAACCACTCTCCCCAGGCAAGGACCAAGACACTTCACAGGGAAAACCTCCAGCTGATGTGAACTGGGCCAAGTGATCTGTGCAGGTCCCTCCCTACCCAAGATGACTCACAGGACCATGGGATGGCTCAGGCTGGCAGGGACCTTTAAAGGCCACCTCCTGCAGGGAGCAGGGGCACCCCCAGCTGGCCCAAGGCTGGAGATCCCTCTCTCATGTCCTTCCCCTGGAGGAACTCCCACCTCAGGGCAGATCTCAAGCACCACCAGAACACCCTGCAGACACCTAGGGCAGGAAGCCCTTGTCTAGGGGTTTGGGGCAGACCCTAACCCAGGCTGCAGGCCAGGGAAGAGCTTCCCAAGGGAGTCTGCAGACCCCAACCCCTTCTGTCTCCCCCAGACTCTGACAGAACTGTGCCCTGCACAGGCCTCTGCAGCCTCTGCAGGAGCCAGAGCAGGATTATAAACGTATAAAAGACATGAATTTACACTCAATGACTGCACACACTGCATGGCTGAGAGGGGACAGGGCCATTTCCTCCTCCATGGCTCTGTCCTCTGGGCCAGTGTCTGCTCAAAACCTCAACAGCTTTTTTCCCAAAGCAGGTAAAATCTCAAGTGTTAAGGACACTACAAACCCCACCTCCATCCAGACCTGCCAACAGAGCTGCTCTCCTGTGGGGCAGGACGTGGCCAAAAAGCTGAGTGGCTGCAGCCACAGAAAGACCCTGGGGAACTGTTGGGTGTAACTGAACTGGAAACCTGGAGAAACACCTAAAAAACGTACACAGACTTCTCTGCCCATGCTGGGGGATCCCATCTTCACTTCCCAAGGAATCTGACTGAACCAAGTACAGTTTGAAGTGGGGTAAGAGGAAACGGCCTCAAGTTGTGCCAGGTTAGATGGGAAGAAACTTCTTCACTGAAAGGGTCATCAAACCCTGTCCCAGGCTGCCCAGGGAGCTGCTTGGATCACCATCCATGGAGGAGTTCCAAAGCCTGGCAGGTGTGGTGCTGAGGGACATGGGTCAGTGGTGGCCTTGGGAGAGGTGGGTTAGGGTTGGACTTGACCTTAAAGGCCTTTTCCAACCAGAAGGATCCTGTGATAATGATCCTGGCAGGGCTGGACTCTGCTGACCTCTTGCTGACCTCGTGGGCAGAGACACCAAATTCTCACAAGGGGTCAGAAAAAGGAGGCTGTGACCTGAGCTGCACAAACGTGGTGGGTTGAACAGCACCACTCTGGGGGCAGCCTGGAGCATTGTGTTCTCATCTTGGCTCCCAAAAGTTCTGCCAGGTCACAGTCTGTGCAGAGGGACCCAGGGAAGGGGGGACCCCTGAGCCCACGGGCCACTTCTCCAGGTGGCAGCTCGGGTGGGAAGGACCAGCAGGGCACAAGGCTGTAAATGACAGGGAGCACCAGCAGGGAGGGAGGCAGGAAGGCAGGACAAAGCCAACAAGCAGCTGGGGCACCCCAGGGGGGCACTGCAAGGAGAGGAGGCCCCAAAGCCCCCCTGGCAGCAGCAGCTGGGCAGGGACCTTGGCCTGGGGGGGCTCAGCAGAACCACCGTCCAGAACAGACTCTGCTACAGGAAAAATCTCTCACCACTTTCTCCATTTCTTCTCTCTCCCACTGAGTTGCTTCTCTCACCATTTCCATCTCCTAGGAGAGACCAAAGTTAGAGCCACTTCCCCCCCTGCTCTCCCCACTCCTGCAGCCTCAGGGAGGTTCCAGAGCCCCATCCTGGCACGTTCCTGACCGGAGGGACCTGCTGGTCCCACAAGAAGCGAGTCCAGTACCCGTGGTGCTGCAGCCTCCCTGCACTGAGGGAGACACCAGAGACCTTCAGGAGCTTTTTCCACTCCACACCTCTCTCCCAGTTGCACTGGAACACCCACCTTCTGGAGGATCTCCAGCTCCTCAGGGCTGAGGTCCCTGTCGATGGACGAGATGCTTTCCAGGCTGTTCTTGCGCCCGATTCCAGCAGCAAAGGGGTTGGCAATGATCCCAGGGGACACCTGCAGGGCGAGCAGGCAGTGAGACACGGGGAGAGGGGCCATAAAAAACCTGCCACATCCTCCCAGAGCACCAGGAGGATCCCAGGAGAGCCAGAACTCCCTCACAGCCTGGAACCTCCTTTCAGCTGCCAGTTCCTCCTGGAGCTGGAGGTCTGAGAAAGAGGAATTGAAATTGGGGATGAGGTGACCTGGGATTGGGTACAATTTTCTAGTGGAGAATAAAAGGGCTTATTTGCTAAGCCTGGAAAAAAGGAAGCTAAGAGGGCAGAGGATGGCAGTGGGTGCCTCCCTGGGGGAAAGGGAGGCTGAGGGACCTGGGGCTGTGACCATGAGCCAGCAATGGGCCCTGGGGGCCAAGAAGGGCCCTGGGCTCCTGGGGGGAGCAAGAAGAGTGTGGGCAGCAGGTCAGGGAGGTTGTGCTGCCCCTCTGCTCTGCCCTGGGGGGGACACCTCTGGAGAGCTGGGCCCAGCTCTGGGCTGCCCAGGGGCTGAAGGCCAAGGAGCTGCTGGAGAGAGTCCAGGGCAGGGCCCCCAAGGTGCTGAGGGGCTGGAGCATCTGCCTGGGAGGAAAGGCTGAGGGAGCTGGGGCTGTTCAGCTGGAGAGGAGGAGCCTGAGGGGGGGTCTCCTCAAGGCTGAGCAGGATCTGCAGGGGGTCAGCAGGGGGGGGGCAGACTCTGCTCAGGGCTGCCCAGGGACAGGCCAAGGGGCCATGGGCACAAGCTGGAGCACAGGAGGGTCAAGCTCCCCAGGAGGAGGAACTTGTTGCCTGGGAGGGTGGCAGAGCCCTGGGCCAGGCTGCCCAGAGAGGCTGTGGAGGCTCCTTCTCTGGAGACACCCCAGCCCCTCTGGAGGCTCCTGTGGGACCTGCTGGGGGTGACCCTGCCCTGGGGGCTGGGAGGGGGGGTCTCCAGGGGTCCCTGACAGCACCACTACCCTGTGACTGTGTGAAGAGAGGGCTGGGATGCCCGTGGTCACTGCACAGCCTGTGTCCTCACCTCCATGGCAGCTGCAGCCCTGGGGTCGAAGCCCTCGCAGACCAGCACCAGCAGCGCGTCCCCCACGGCGCGCAGGATCTGCACGGCTTCCGTGTGTGTCATGCCCAGCAGGCTCTGGTGATTCACCTCCAGGATCCTCATCCCCACCTGCAGCCTCCCATCCCGGGCTGCGGCCCCCGAGGAGCTCACCTGCAGCACGGGGGGACACGGGTGTCACCAGGGGGGCGGCAGGAGAGCGGGGGGAGCAGGGAGGGACAGGAGGGGACGCGGGAGCAGCGGGAGGAGGTTGTGGCCTCGGGTCAGGGAAAGGCCCTGGGAGTTCTTGTAGGAACTGAGGGAAAGGGCAGGAACGTGGCAGTCTGGGGGGGGAAAGGGGTATGGAGGGAATCCTGGAGGAGAGGAGAGGAACCTGGATCTGAAACGGGTCGTCCCGAGGCGAGAAACTGCTCGTTTGGTCAGTGAAGCTGCTGAAAAAGGAAGGCCTCATGTCTCTGCCTCAGGCTCACAGAAAGGGGTCACTTTGGGTTGGGAGACAGAAAATGCAGGTCTGGGGGTGATTTCAGGGGACGAACGTGGTACAAGGACCTTCTCACTGCGTTTGTGGCAGGGACGGGGGGAACACACGACACGTGTCTGTCAGTTCCCACCCCCTCCTTCAGGGAGCTCAGGGTCATTCCTGTTCTCCTTCCCCAGCAAGTCACACAACTGCTGGCCTCGTGTCCCCAGGCTGTGCCCAAGCTGTCCCCAAGCTGTCCCCCGGCTGTGCCCAGGCTGTCCCCAGGCTATCTCCAGGCTGTGCCCAGGCTGTCCCCAGGCTATCTCCAGGCTGTGCCCAGGCTGTCCCCAGGCTATCTCCAGGCTGTGCCCAGGCTGTCCCCAGGCTATCTCCAGGCTGTGCCCAGGCTGTCCCCAGGCTATCTCCAGGCTGTGCCCAGGCTGTCCCCAGGCTATCTCCAGGCTGTGCCCAGGCTGTCCCCAGGCTATCTCCAGGCTGTGCCCAGGCTGTCCCCAGGCTATCTCCAGGCTGTGCCCAGGCTGTCCCCAGGCTATCTCCAGGCTGTGCCCAGGCTGTCCCCAGGCTATCTCCAGGCTGTGCCCAGGCTGTCCCCAGGCTATCTCCAGGCTGTGCCCAGGCTGTCCCCAGGCTATCTCCAGGCTGTGCCCAGGCTGTCCCCAGGCTATCTCCAGGCTGTGCCCAGGCTGTCCCCAGGCTATCTCCAGGCTGTGCCCAGGCTGTCCCCAGGCTATCTCCAGGCTGTGCCCAGGCTGTCCCCAGGCTATCTCCAGGCTGTGCCCAGGCTGTCCCCAGGCTATCTCCAGGCTGTGCCCAGGCTGTCCCCAGGCTATCTCCAGGCTGTGCCCAGGCTGTCCCCAGGCTATCTCCAGGCTGTGCCCAGGCTGTCCCCAGGCTATCTCCAGGCTGTGCCCAGGCTGTCCCCAGGCTATCTCCAGGCTGTGCCCAGGCTGTCCCCAGGCTATCTCCAGGCTGTGCCCAGGCTGTCCCCAGGCTATCTCCAGGCTGTGCCCAGGCTGTCCCCAGGCTATCTCCAGGCTGTGCCCAGGCTGTCCCCAGGCTATCTCCAGGCTGTGCCCAGGCTGTCCCCAGGCTATCTCCAGGCTGTGCCCAGGCTGTCCCCAGGCTATCTCCAGGCTGTGCCCAGGCTGTCCCCAGGCTATCTCCAGGCTGTGCCCAGGCTGTCCCCAGGCTATCTCCAGGCTGTGCCCAGGCTGTCCCCAGGCTATCTCCAGGCTGTGCCCAGGCTGTCCCCAGGCTATCTCCAGGCTGTGCCCAGGCTGTCCCCAGGCTATCTCCAGGCTGTGCCCAGGCTGTCCCCAGGCTATCTCCAGGCTGTGCCCAGGCTGTCCCCAGGCTATCTCCAGGCTGTGCCCAGGCTGTCCCCAGGCTATCTCCAGGCTGTGCCCAGGCTGTCCCCAGGCTATCTCCAGGCTGTGCCCAGGCTGTCCCCAGGCTGTCCCCAAGCTGTCCCCAGGCTGTGCCCAAGCTGTGCCCAGGCTCACCCCAGAAAGCAGCTGTGCAGCACCCTGAGCAGAGGGGTGGCAGGGCAGCCTGAGCCCTGGCACTAAGGCAGGGAGGGACAGGAGGGCTGTTCCTTTTCCTCCCCTTTGGAACGGGGCAAAGTCCCCACAGGACCTGCTGTGGGTACAAAGTGAGAGAAAATAACCCCAAAAAGCCCAAGACCTGCAGGCAGGAGGCTGAGGAGCAGGCAGGCTGGGAAAGTGAGGAGCAAGTGATCAGTGGTGACAGGAGAGAAGAGCAGAAGCCCAGGGTGCAGCTCAGGGGCACCCAAGGGGCACCCAAGGGGCACCATGTTTTCTGCTGGAAAACTGAAGAGCCTGGAACAAAAGGGGATGTGCAGAGAGCCCAGCTGGGCTGCAGGCCCTGCAACATGGACAGGGCTCGTGGGGACACCAGGGCCCAGCAGCAGCTTCAGCCCCAAAGAGAAAGATCCAACATGACCAGGACCATAAATCAAAGGAATTCTGAGGCAGAGCCAGACCAGGGCAGAACAGCCCAAGGGGAGGGGGCTCAATCAGAGCCTGGGGAGCTGGGATGGGAGGGTAGGGAGAGCAGGAGGGGGGTGGGGAG
>NW_009954180.1:98943-100371 GCF_000747805.2 Chaetura pelagica
AGGAAAGGAGGAGGAGAGGAGGAGAGGAGGAGGAAAGGAGGAGGAGAGGAGGAGGAGAGGAGGAGGAAAGGAGGAGGAGAGGAGGAGGAAAGGAGGAGAAGAGGAGGAGGAAAGGAGAGAAGGAGGAGCAGGAAGAAAGGAGAAGAGGAGGAGGAGGAGTAGGAAAGGAGAAGAGGAGAAAAAGAGAAGAGAAAGAAGCCTGTACACCACATATTGTTGGGGTCAAGTCTGACAGCAGAACACCCAGAATGATGGAAGGAGGTGAAGTTACTGTAGAAAAATGTCCTTAATGCCACTTAATGCCACTAACTGCCACCTGTGCTATTGCCACGGAGGGACACTGAGCTGCCCCACTGAGGCAGACCAGGAACATCAAGTTGTGGGTAGAATTTATATCCTTATAGTGTCCACCTTGTAACACCTCATCGAGAAGGTTTTTGAAAGGAAGAATCAGGTTACAACTTGTTGGGCTTTTTAAAATTACAATTAAGGGACTCAATGGAAATGCACATCAAAAGAGCTAAGGAGAAGGAATGAATCAGACACCCAAAGGGGAGGCAGAGCACAAAGCTCTGCTGTGTGTCAGTCACCCTCCTCCCTGGCAGCCCCTGCAGGCCCCAGGCTGCAGGCAGGGCTCTGGTACCTTGGAGATGAAGATGCCTTCATCAGTGGGATCAAAGGGGTTCCCAGCGTGGCCCTTGGCTCCACCACGGATGCTGATGCCCAACTTCTCTCCTGGAGCCTTCTCAATGCATATTTCCTGTGAAGAGAGACAAGGTCTCCTTGCTCCTGGGCCCAGATCAGACTGGACTTGCTGAGGAAACACCCCCAGCAGCTGCAGACTCTCCAAACACCCTGGAAAGGACCCGAGTTAGAGCTCCTGCTCATCTGGCAGTTTGTTCTTTTTGATGAGGCTCTGCCCTCCTGCTCAGCTCTGGCCACCAGGTCTGGTCACTGAGCACAGCAGCACCAGGGGCATGGCCAGAGACCCTCCCGTGCCCTCAGCTGGACACACTTGTCCTGCTTTGAGCCAGGATGGAGCCAATTTTCCTTTTCCTGATTTTGTTTTCCCCTTCAGTTGGCTCTCCCTTAGCCAGCAGCAAGTGCTGCAGCTGGGGGGCTGGGAACACTGAGCACAGGAGGTTCCACATCAACATGAGGAGGAACTTGTTGCCTGGGAGGGTGGCAGAGCCCTGGGCCAGGCTGCCCAGAGAGGCTGTGGAGGCTCCTTCTCTGGACACTTTCCAGACCCATCTGGACCCCTTCAGAGTGATCCCATGGCCCACCAGCCCCATGTCCCACCTGCCCAGTGTGCCACCTCCCTATGTCCCACCTGCCCTGTGTCCCCCTGCCCAGTGTCCCACCTGCCCCGTGTCCCATGTCCCACCAGCCCCATGTCCCACCTGCCCCGTGTCCCCCCTGCCCCAT
>NW_009954180.1:101434-102935 GCF_000747805.2 Chaetura pelagica
CTGAGGCTGCTCTGGCTTCGCCCTCTGCACACAGGGTTCCCCAGAGCATCAGAACCGAGACCTCCCGGCAGGGAATGGAGTCAGATTTGCTCCAAAGTGTCATTTGGGAAGTTGGGGTGTTCAGCCTGGAGAAGAGAAGGCTCCAGGGAGACCTTAGAGCAGCTTCCAGGGCCTGAAGGGGCTCCAGGAAAGCTGGGGAAGGGCTTGGGACAAGGGCAGGGAGGGATGGGAGCAGGGGGAAGGGTTTCCAGCTGGCAGAGGGAGCTGGAGCTGAGATGGGAGGGAGAAATTCTGGGCTGTGAGGGTGGGGAGCCCCTGGCCCAGGTTGCCCAGAGAGGTGGGATATGCCCCATCCCTGGAAACATTCCAGGGCAGTTGGATGGGGCCCTGAGCAACCTGGTCTGGTCGAAGGTGACCTTGCTCATGGCAGGGTGGGACTGGGTGACCTGGGAAGGCCCCTTCCCACCCAAACCATTCTCTGATTTTGTCCCATGATTCCAATCCAACCAGTGTGAAGGTGCAGGACTGTGAAGGAACCACCTGCAGCTCCTGTGCTCCCCCTGACCAGCACCAGCAGGTGCCACCGCTGGAAAGGGAACACCAGGCCAAAGGGCCCTGGCCTGACTGCAAAAAGGTGCTTCTGTTTTCCCCTGCAGTTCCACATCCATCCCACGAGCACTCCTGGGGCAAGGTCTGGTGTCTTGAAACACCTGGATCTTGCCAGGTCTCACAGGAAGGGAACACGAGCCCAGCAGCTTCACACTCTCTCTCCCCAGGCAGCTCAGCACAAACCTGACCTGCCTGCAGGCTCCTCAGGCCCTTGAGATGCCTGCAACAGCAGCAGGATGGCCAGGAGAAGCTCCTGGCACGTGCTCACATCCCTCGTTCCCCTCCTTCCAACCCATCCTCCACTTCTCCCAGTCCTGCCCCAAAACCCTTCACCTCAAGCCCACCCCGGGAGCAGCTCAGGGCTGCCCAGGGCCAGGCTGCTCCCACCAGGCTGTACCTTTGAGATGAAGACTCCAGGTTCATGGATCCCGAAGGGATGGCTGGAATGGTCACTGCCCCCCACGATGCTGAGCCCCAGGGGACCACCTGCTTTTACAAGGTGAATTTCCTTGGGGGAAGAAGAAGCAGGGAACAAGGGACATCACATGAGGACCAGGAACACTGGAGCACACGGAGTCAGTTGGCACGAGGGAGCACAAGGTGAGCACCACAGGACAAGGGGTTCTCCAGCACATGGTGAGGGTGGGGAGCCCCTAGCCCAGGGAAACTGTGGCTGCCCCATCCCTGGCAGTGTTGAAGGGCAGGTTGGATGGGGCTTGGAGCAGCCTGGGCTGCTGGGAGGTGTCCCTGCCCATGCAGGGGGGTTGGAACTAGATGATCTTTAAGGTCCCTTCCAATAGATCTTTCACAGAGTCTCAGTCTGGGACTGGATGGTCTCTGAGGTCCCTCCCCCCCAACCCATCAACTTGTGATTGTTTCAAACCAACCCCCC
>NW_009954180.1:103577-106927 GCF_000747805.2 Chaetura pelagica
GCAGCCTGGGCTGCTGGGAGGTGTCCCTGCCCATGCAGGGTGGGACTGGGTGGGCTTGCAGGTCCCTGCAACCCAAACCATTCTATGACTCTTAACTGGCAAAGACACCTGCTCATTCCCCCTGACCACAATCCTCCTTCTGTCCTCTCACCAGCCCCTTTCCCACCTCCCCTCTACACCTCCAAGCCCTGACAGCAGCAGTCTTGCTCCAGGGGACCATGAATCACAGAGTCCTTTTGGTTGGAAAAGGCCTGTAAGATCATTGAGTCCAACCATGACCCAACTCCCTACCAACTATGACCCAACTCTTTACCAACCATTAACCCAACTCTACGAAGTCAAAGCTTACACCCTGTTCCCAGGCCTCTGACATGCTGGTTTGGCTTGGTGGGTTTTTTGGTAGTGGGGGAAGGGCCCCAAGGGTGGCTCCTTAAGAAGCTGAGAAGCTGCCCCTGCTCCAAACCAGCCAAGGAGCCATGAGAGGGACCACAGATGTGCCTCTGCCATTAACGTAAGAAAGAACTGAGGTAAGAGCTGGGAAGAGGAGCAGGAGAAGGAGCTGAGCTGAAGCAGTGCCAGGGTTGGTGAGGAAGAAGAAGAAGGTGTCCAAGCACAAGTTTCCCTGCAGCCCATGGGGAGATGGCAGCTCTGCCCCTGCATCCATGGGCAGAAGGGCCCAGGAAGAAGGGAGAGGTGGGGTAACATGTGAGCCCTGCTCTGGGTGTGTCTGTGTCCTGTGGGCATCGATTAGTGTGAAATTCAAGTGTTATTTTTCCCCAAGTTGAGTCTGTTTTGCCTGGGACCTTAATGGGTGAAGAACCTTCCTTGTCCTTTGTCTTCACCCATGAGCTTGTGGTTGGGTTTGTCCTCCCCTCCCTGTGTGTGTGTGAGGGGAGCTCAGAGTGGCCACGGGGCTGGTTCTTTGTTGCCAGGTGAGGCCCCAGCCAGGACACACATCCACACGTCTCCTGAAACACCCCCAGGGATGGAGACTGAACCATGAGGATGGAAACTGGACACAGAGACCGTGTGTGATGCTCCCCCTGCTGCAGCTGCAACCCCAGCCCACCCTGGGCTCCCTCACTCCCAGGGGAGCACCTCTCACTCCCTGGCTTCACCTTCCAGCTTTGCTACAGGGTCCTGACCACAGAAGCCCAAGAGGAACGGGTCCATTAAAGGTCCCTGAGAGGAAAGGCCCCAAAGATCTGCACGTGGGCAGAGGCCAAACCCGCAGTGACCTGGCAGCACACGGACGTGCTGCACCAGCTGCTCTGGGCCAACTGTCCTGATCCATCACTCAGCCCAGACACAGGCACTGAGGAGCACAACCTGCTGGGTGACAGGACCTGCCCCCGGGCCAGGCAGCTTGGGGAAAAAAACCTCTGTTTTGAGCCATCAAAATGTGGCCCAGGTGTAAAAAGAGCTGGAAGGACCGAGGAGGAGGCTCTGCTGCCCCACAGGGACTGGCTGGCACCACAGGAGAACCAGAATTCTTCTGGATAAGCAGCTCCCAACAGTGCCAGACTGTTCCAAAAGCACAGCTCCAGTGGTACCAGTGTGTGGTACCAGTGCAGGACAAAATGCTTCAGAGAAAAGCAGCCCTTGCAGGACACCCAGGGAAGCAGCAAAGTCACCCCTGGGATGCTCTGAAGGGAACTCATCTGAAAAACTACACCTGTTCTCACCCTTCCCATGCCAAGATGTAATTACCTGGTGTAACTGAGCAAGATGTGCAGAGAAAAACTCCTGTGACAGGCAGGGGAGCAGGGAGACCTTCCTGCAAACCCAAACATCAGAACATGGAAATGCTCTGGAAATTGAAGGGACCAGAAAGGAGGTGACTGTTCCCCAGGAACGTCTGAGGGGCAGAGTGTTAAGAGGGGGGCAAAGCTCAGAGAGCACTGCCCAAAGGGCCCAACTTGCCATCAAAAAGTTGAAGCTGGAAATGAAAAGGTTTCTAGTCTTTGGGTTCTGGAAAAGCTTTCCAGAATGAATGATGATTCCATGAAAACCAGCCTTGTTAAGTTTGACCAGGTGACACAGCAACAACGTGGCCTTGGGCACCAGGAGAAATTCTGGGCTGTGAGGGTGGGGAGCCCCTGGCCCAGGTTGCCCAGGGAAGCTGTGGCTGCCCCATCCCTGGGGGTGTTGAAGGGCAGGTTGGATGGGGCTTGGAGCAGCCTGGGCTGCTGGGAGGTGTCCCTGCCCATGCAGGGGGGCACTGGGTGGGCTTTGAGGTCCCTCCAACCCAAACCAGTCTGGGATTCTATGATGCCTGTGAAGAGCCCCTGGACACACTGGAATAGGGAAGAGCTGGGGAGTCAGAACCAGTGACTGGTAACTTTGAAGGGAGATCCAGGCTGGGCTCTTCACTCCCTGCACTCCCAGCTCCCCTAGAGAAGGAAAAGGAGCAATTCCAGCCCTTTCCCTGTGGGAAAGTCCAGGATGACTCCGAGAACAGGGGAAGGAGGGAAGCTCTGCTGTGCTTCTGGTCCTCAGGAGACAGGAACTCTTTGGCAAAGGGAGAACTGAGGCACGGCTGGGAGATGATGGTTTAGACACCACCCCATGTTCCAGGGACTCTCCTGCTTTCCCTGGGCAGGCACCAGGAAGCACCTGCACATCCCAGAGTCCTCATATCCTGAAAAGCTTTCCAGTAAAAAACGGGCAACCACTGCTGCAGGAGCTGTGGGAAGCAGGGAGCTCACAGGAGGCTACGTGGGGTCTGCCTGGGATTGAACAGCCTCTCTGACCCCACAGAGGGGGGTCTCCCACAGCCCTGCCCCAGCACCAGATCCCACCAGGGATGGACTGAAACCCACACAGCTGCTCGTGCTGCTCTGCCAGCAGGGAGAGACCCTCGAGGACAAAGAGGAGCAGGTCAGGGTTCTCCTGGAAGATCATGGTTTGTTGCTGCTTCCATCATAACTGAGCACAAGGTCTGAGCTGCAGCTGCTGCTCAGCATCAACCCACACATGGGTGACATCCCTGGGAGCAGAACCACAGGATGGGTCTGGTTGGGAAAGACCTTTAGGATTATCAAGTCCAACCAAACCCAACTCTACCAACCATTAATCTGACTCTAGCCAAGGCCACCACTGCCCCATGTCCCTCAGCACCATCCCCAGGGCTTGGAAACCCCTCCAGGGATGGGGACTCCCCCCCTGCCCTGGGCAGCCTGGGCCAGGCCCTGACAACCCTTGCCAGGCAGGAATTGTTCCCCAGATCCAACCTCAACCTCCCCTGGCACAACTTGAGGCCCAGGGCTTGTTCCTGGGGAGCAGAGCCCGACCCCCCTGGCTCCAACCTCCTCTCAGCAGCTGCAGAGCCAGCAGGTCTCCCCTCAGCC
>NW_009954180.1:107086-108857 GCF_000747805.2 Chaetura pelagica
ATCCAGCTCCCCCAGCCCCTGATCCAGCTCCCCCAGCCCCTGGATCAGGCCTCTCTGCTGTCAGAGGACAGTGGCAGCAGGGCCTTCAGCACAGTGAGAGCTGACAAGGGCCCTGAGCCCAGCAGAGCCTTCTGAAGACCCTGCAATCTATAACCAGGGAATGAGATCTGCTTTTCCTATGAAGCTGCCCAGATACCACAGATATAAATAGAGCTGCTGATGGGGGTGGAGACAGGTTTGACTTGTGACTCTATTCTGAGATCTTGTGTTTCCTCCCTGCCCCAGGTAGGGTGAACCAACTCCACAGGCTGTGTCTGCAGCCTCCCAGGTCGTGTGGAGCATCACAAGAGGAGCAACACCAACATAATTCAGGCTGGTGGAAGCTACCAGGGTCAGGGCTTGACTCTGGGAGGGGGGGGGAAGCCCTGGCAAGGAGGGACAGATGCTGTTCAAGTGTCCTGCCAAGATCCGAAGGTCACACCTGGGCCAGAGCTCCACTGAAATTCTGTGCCAGAGCAAATGGTGGGGAGACCCTGGTCCAGGTTGCCCAGGGAAGCTGTGGCTGCCCCATCCCTGGGGGTGTTGAAGGGCAGGTTGGATGGGGCTTGGAGCAGCCTGGGCTGCTGGGAGGTGTCCCTGCCCATGCAGGGGGGCACTGGGTGGTCTCTAAGGTCCCCCCAACCCACCCCATGACTCCCTGAAAGAGAAGACAGCCCCAGCCTAGGGATAGAGCAGACAGAAGCCAGCACTGACGAGGCTGTATCAGTGTTTACTCACGCCAGCTCTGTGGTAACACGTGCTCTTACCACAGCAGCTGGAGCAGAAAACCCACCACCAGCACCAGGGGCCGGAGCTTCCAGCAGGAGCAGCATGCGAGCTTGGGAAGAGGGTCAGGAGCCTGAGCAGACCCTCCCCACAGGAGGGGGGGAAGTGGCACATCAGGCAGAGAGAGGAGGTTAGAGGCAGCAGTGAGATCCAACACTGGCACAGCCAGGAAGGGAAAGTGGGGCTGGAGTTCCCAACTCAAGGAGGAGGAGACGCGGTGGCCACGGGGGTCCCTCCCCACCCACCACGCTGTGGCAGAGCCCCCAGCCCATCCTGCCAGGCCCTGAGGGACCCCAGGGGAGGCAGGGCTGTCACATTTGTCCCTCTGAGGTCCATCCTGGGCTACCAATGCCATTCCTGTGGGAATGTGCCCACAGGCAGTGCCTGGGGGAAGGGGAGACACGGACGGCACCCACCGCCCGTCCCTGGCAGGGAGAGCCAGCAAAATGAAACATCCCCCCAGGAGGCTGAGGAAAGGACCCCCAAAATCCAGCTTCCACGAGAGGAAAAGCAGCCCCTGGGCGAGGAGGGGCAGGAGCCTGGGCCAGGCCCTCCCTGCAGCCCCACACTCACCGAGATGACCCGGTCCCCGACGTGCAGGATCCCGTCCCGATGGGCTGCGCCTCCCTCCGCGATGCGCGAGATGAAGATCCCCTGGACACGGGCAGAAGGGTCAGAGCAGCTTCCCCTGGCCAGGGCTCAGCTTCCCAGAAGTGCTGCTGGCCCCCAGGCAGGTCCCAGCCCCTGGGCAGACCCCTCCCCTTGCTCTGGCACTTCCCATCTGCTCCTCTCTCCACAGAAACCCCTTTGCTGCTTTTGGAGCCACCTCCAGCAAAGCCCCAACGTGGACCAGAGCCCAGAATATATGCCAAGAGGACAGCAGAGGGATTAAATGTCACTGGCAGGGCCTGTGAGTCCCAGCTCCTCTTCCTGCTGCACTTCTCTC
>NW_009954180.1:108991-109582 GCF_000747805.2 Chaetura pelagica
CTGGGGCTGTTCAGCTGGAGAGGAGGAGCCTGAGGGGGGGTCTCCTCAAGGCTGAGCAGGATCTGCAGGGGGTCAGCAGGGGGGGACCAGACTCTGCTCAGGGCTGCCCAGGGACAGGCCAAGGGGCCATGGGCACAAGCTGGAGCACAGGAGGGTCAAGCTCCCCAGGAGGAGGGACTTGTTGCCTGGGAGGGTGGCAGAGCCCTGGGCCAGGCTGCCCAGAGAGGCTGTGGAGGCTCCTTCTCTGGAGACACCCCAGCCCCTCTGGAGGCTCCTGTGGGACCTGCTGGGGGTGACCCTGCTCTGGGGGCTGGGAGGGGGGGTCTCCAGAGCTCCCTGCCAGTCCCACCACCCTGTGGCTCTGTAAGGACAGACTCTGGAGCTCAGAGCCCTCCTGGCCCTCCCACCCAGGACCCTGTGGCTGGGGCAGACCCCTCTGCTCCCCCAGGAGCTGCACTGACCGTGTCCCCAGCCCGGTAGGGTGTGGAGCCTTTTCCCCCCGCGATGCTGAATCCCAGGCCCTTCTCGTTGCGCATCAGGCAGGTGGAGAATCTCTGGCTGGGGGGTGTCCCCTCGGGCCTGTCCGGGGAG
>NW_009954180.1:109629-110393 GCF_000747805.2 Chaetura pelagica
GCCCCGGCGCCTGCTGCTGGGGGAGCAGCTCGGCCCCCGGGGACGCCCGGAGAGCAGCCCCGAGGAGGGTCTGGGGGTGCGGGGTGAGGAGCCCAGCGGGAGCCCAGAACCCCCCGTGGCCTGGGCTGCGTCCCCAGCAGTGTGACCAGCAGGGCCAGGGGGGGATTGTCCCCTCTGCTGAGCCCCCCTGCAGGGCTGGGGCCAAGACAATCCTCAGGTAACTGCACAAGTGAAGAAGGTGAGTTCTGACAGGCCAGAATGCAGCTTTCCACTCTAATTACAGAGCCCCCCAGCCCCTTGATTGACTCCTGCAGGGTCAGTGCCCCGGGAGGGGGAAGGAACACGATGGAGGCAAATGCTAATTCGTGGGCTGTGGGCAGGAGTGGGTGAGAGGCCTGGACACACCAGAGCAGAACACAGAGCACTTGTCCCTCTCATCTCTGTCCAGCCCTGTGATGACACCTCCTCCCTGCCTGGCACCATCAATCCTGCCCCCAGTGCAGCTCAATCCCCTGTAATTAATTATGTCTTTAAATAACATGAGGACAGGCAAGTATGGCCCGTGCCTGGTTCCCTGGTCAGGGAGTCATTCTGCAAGGTCCACTTTTGCCCCATGCAGGATGTGCAGAGCCTGGGTGCTCTGCTGAGCCCCCCTGCAGGGCTGGGGTCCCAGCACAGGAAGGACACGGAGCTGTTGGAGAGGCCAGAGGAAGCCCCAGAGATACTGGGAGCGCTGGAGCAGCTCTGGAGCCAGGCTGGGAGAG
>NW_009954180.1:110615-111923 GCF_000747805.2 Chaetura pelagica
TGGGAGCAGGGGGAAGGGGTTCCAGCTGGCAGAGGGAGCTGGAGCTGAGATGGGAGGGAGAAATTCTGGGCTGTGAGGGTGGGGAGCCCCTGGCCCAGGTTGCCCAGGGAAGCTGTGGCTGCCCCATCCCTGGGGGTGTTGAAGGGCAGGTTGGATGGGGCTTGGAGCAGCCTGGGCTGCTGGGAGGGGTCCCTGCCCATGCAGGGGGGGCACTGGGTGGGCTCTGAGGTCCCTTCCAACCAACACATTCTGTGATTCTGCTGAGCATCCTCTTCCAGCCTGGGTTCCAAACCACTCCAGAGCTGGGCAGTGAAGGCAGGAGCAACCCCTGCCCTTGTGAAGCAGCACAACATCAGTGGTGACACTGATGACACAGCCAGCTCGGAGCAGGGATGTTGTGTCATGACCCTGCACAGCTCCTGGGGCTTCACTGGGGCCACAAATCAGCAGGATGCAAACAACCACCAAACCCTCTTTCTCCCTCCATTCTCCAGTGGTGAGAAGCCCTGACTCCCCCAGGATAGTGTGGTTCTTACCTCCAGCAGCTTGTCCCCCACACGAACCCCTGCCCGAGCCGCGGGACCCTCTTCTGACACGCGGGAGATGAAGATGCCCTGGGAAGAAAACCTCTTGTTAGAAGAGGTGGAGCCCCTTGCTCAGCCCTCTGAAGTGTGGAGAGACCACAGGACCCTGCCCAGCTGATGGGAAAGGGCAAATCCCTCACCAGTCCCACCCCTGGCTGTGGGACAGGACAGGGACATCACCCCACCCAGGAGGAGAAAGGGGAAGGAAACCCCTGGCAGGGCCAGCCCAGAGGTGACAAAGGGGAAAAGGGAAGGACACTGGGAGCCTTTTCCAGCAGGATGACCCCATGATGCAGCTGATGCCACCAGGTGTGGAAGCCAAGCCTGTGAGTCCTGCAGCTCAGGACAGGGATGAGGAAGAGGAGGCTGTTCTGGTGGCTGCTCTCTGGGGTCAGCAGCAGGAAGGTAGAACCAGTTGTGCTCCAGAGGCAGGAGGAGGCTCAGCCCTGCCCAGGGTGGGCCCAGGGCTGCTCCCACCCTGCTCTGAGAGCCCAGCCACAAAGCTGAGGAAGGGTCTGGAGCACAAGTCCTGTCAGGAGAGGCTGAGGAAACTGGGAGTGTTTAGTTTGGAGAAGAGGAGGCTGAGGGGAGACCTCACTGCTCTGCAGCTCCCTGGAAGGAGGGGCTGCTTCTCCCAAGGGAGTAAGGACAGGACTGGAGGAAACAGCCTCAAGTTGCCCCCAGGAGGTTCAGGTTGGATCTTGAGAAGAATTCCTTTATGGAA
>NW_009954180.1:112102-123713 GCF_000747805.2 Chaetura pelagica
AGGCACCAGCCCTGGAAGGTTTCAAGGAATAAGTAGATGTGGCAGCTCAGGACGTGCTCTGGTGGGCATGGGGGGGTTATTTCTGGGGTGCTCTGGTGGGTTTGGGGGCTTTTGTTGTTGTTGTTTGGGTGGGTTGTGTTGTCTCCCTGCCCCCACCTCAGGGTGGACGGTTGGTGATCTCAGGGGTCTTCTCCAACCCTGATGGTTCTGTGATTCTGGCACCTAAAGACAACCTGCAGTGAGGGAGACCTGACCAAGGGAGACCTTGACCAAGGGAGACCCTGACCAAGGGTGACTCTGAACCAGGGAGCTCCTGACAAAGGGAGACCTTGACCAAGGGAGATCCTGAACCAAAGGAGATCCTGACCAAGGGAGACCTTGACCAAGGGAGATCCTGAACCAAGGAAGGTCACGATCAAGGGAGACCTGACCAAGGGAGATACTGACTAAGGGAGACCCTAAACCAAGGGTGACTCTGAATCAGGGAGACCCCGACCAAGGGAGACCCTGACTAAGGGAGACCCCGACCAAGGGAGACCCTGAACCAGGGAGACCCCAACCAAGGGAGACCCTGAACCAGGGAGGTCATGACCAAGGGAGACCCTGAACCAAGGGTGACTCTGAACCAGGGGTTCTTCAAGGCTGCCAGAGCCCAGGGTCTTACCTCATCATCCCCCTTATAGGGGGTGGAGCCCTTGCCCCCCGCGATGCTGATCCCCAGCCCCCCCGTCTGCCGCACGATTGTCAGCGTCAGCTGGAAGCAGAATGGACACAGGTTATGGGCCCGTGCAGACCAGGAGAACCACCAGAAGGTCTTGAAGAGCAAGGGGTGACCACTCAAAGGCAAAGAGCAGAGCACAGGCTCACCCCTGTGCCAGCTGTGGGATCCACGCTCAAGGGCTCCAAGGTCACAACACGTGGAAAGAAACCAACCCCCTTTCCCAGCTGAGGCCTGGGCCTTTGTCTCCAGCCCAGGAGTCAAGTCTGCCTGGAATGGACAGGCTGGGAGGAGATGCCCAGCACTCAGCAAGCTGAGCTGCAGTGGATGGGGCTGGATAAAGACATGGGGCAGTGGTCACAGCCCAGCCCCACCACTTGGCTCCCTTGGGGTGCAGTTCCAGGCAGTCACTGGCAGACTCAGGGTCACCCCAACCCCAAGCTCAGCACCTCTCCCAGAACACCCCGGACTGGTCCTTGGCTTTGCTCTACTGATGGAAATCAATGTGTGGCTCCACAAAAGCCACTTGCTTTGTCCAGCTGGCTCCTTCCTCTCCTCCCCTCTGCACGGGCAGGCCCAGGATTGTAACTGTGCAGGCCAGAAGCACCTTCTCCTTCCTGTCTCCCACCTCTAAGTACCAAATTCTGCCCATTTCCAACAGCAACACTTTTGGTCAAACTTGCACTGGAATGGTCTCTGTTCAGGGCAGCAGCAGGAGCTGTTCATGTTGGTGAGCAGGTGGCAGGACACAGAGGCAGGAATGGGATAGCCAGGGCTCTCCCCGGGATCTGTCAGGGCCAAGGAGCTGGGGAGGTTAAGTGACAGAAATGCACAGAGAACCAGATCTGCTGCCCTCCAGGTGTCACCTCCCTGGAAACCAAGTCCAGCTCAGAGAGCGGCTGCTGCAGAGGGTCTTACCAGGGCTCCTGGCCCAGGTCAGGGTGTGTGGGGCAGCCAGGGAAGCAGGAGCCCTGCCTTCCTGCCCCCTCTGCCCTTCCTGCCCCCCTCTGCCCCTCCTGCAGCCACAGGGGCAACAGCCCCTGGGGCCTCATCTTCTGATGTTGGAAACCGACCCACGAGCCCCCCCCGAAAGGCAGAGCTCAGAGCTGAGGTCCCTGCCACCCCCTGGAGCCCCTCAGCAGCAGAGCTGAAAACTGCTGGGGCCTCCCCCAGGAGATCCCTGCTCCTAGAGTGAAACCCAAGTATGGAGAGACAAGGGTTGTTCTGGTGAGGCAGGAGAAGGGTGGTTGTCACCAGACAGGGCTGCGTGTCCCTGGATCAATGCCAGGGGGAGATCCCACCAAGGGCTCTGCCATGAGGAGGTGCAATGGGATCTAACTACAAACACCCCTTTTCCCCCTCCCCATCTCACTGGGCTTCAGCAACCCTCTCCAGATTTACATCTATACCCAGCACAAAACCTCCTAAAGACAATGGCAACAACCTCGGTCTCCCGAAGAGGAGCAGAGATCCCAGGCACAGGATCCAGGGATTCCCAAGGGAGGCAGCTGAGAGGTTTGCTGAGAGGTTTGCTCCCTGCCTGGATCCACAGGGCAGATCTGCTATTCCTGACCAGGAGTGAGGAACACACAGGGTCACTGGTGACAGAAAGTTACTCCCAGCTGCACAGTGAGCTGGGCTGTGCAAACCAACTGGAAGATGAAAAACAAACCCCATGGATTTCAGAAACCCACAGAAACCAGACTGGAAATATGGGGAAATCTGCCAGAAAAGTCCACTGGGCTGAGGGTTAAGAACTTTATGTCTATCACACAGGCTGGACAAGATAAACACCAGGGAGGAACCAGACCTAACCACTCGTAGAGACACTGCTAAAACAGCAGCAAAGGGGCTTGTTGCACATCAATATTGTTTAGGCTGGAGAGTCCAAACTTCCAAAGCAAACTGGTTCTCCCACAAACTCAGTGTGCTAAGAAATTGGGGAATGTTTGTTTGAAGTCTGTGAAAAGAATAATTTACAGGAAAATGAACCTGAGAAAGCAGGAACTGGATCCAACAACCTGGACCAGCCTTTCAGCTTTACCTCCAGTATTTCCCTGTCAGCCCAGGGGCTGCTCCTTGCACTAACCAGTTGGTTATTTCTCCCTGAAAGTTAATCTGTCCCAAGGCTGCTCCAGAGCTGCCTTGACTTCCATCATGTCTGGACTGGAAACCCAGCAAAGAGCAGCTGAGCAGCAGGGACAGCACAGCCTGCACCCCCTGCTGCCTCTGACTGCCCTGGGAGTCCTCTCCTCTTGCATTTCCCCCCTGGAGCAGGGATGCAGCCACCACCCACACCAGCTCATCCCTGATCACCCCCCTAGGAACTGATTCTGGCTCAAGGCTGGAGCAGCTCTGGAGCCAGGCTGGGAGGGTTGGGGTGTTCAGCCTGGAGAAGAGAAGGCTCCAGGGAGACCTGAGAGCAGCTTCCAGGGCCTGAAGGGGCTCCAGGAAAGCTGGGGAGGGGCTTGGGACAAGGGCAGGGAGGGATGGGAGCAGGGGGAAGGGTTTCCAGCTGGCAGAGGGAGCTGAAGCTGAGATGGGAGGGAGAAATTCTGGGCTGTGAGGGTGGGGAGCCCCTGGCCCAGGTTGCCCAGGGAAGCTGTGGCTGCCCCATCCCTGGGGGTGTTGAAGGGCAGGTTGGATGGGGCTTGGAGCAGCCTGGGCTGCTGGGAGGTGTCCCTGCCCATGCAGGGGGGCACTGGGTGGGCTTTGAGGTCCTGTCCACCCAAACCACTCTGTGATTCTATGAATCCCTGCAATTACTGCACATGAGGCTGGATTGTCAACAATGACCCAGCAAACTCCAAGAGGAGACAAATCCCCCTGGTCTGTACTTGGGCACAGGCACGAGGACAGACACACATCACATCAAGGTGAGGAATCACTCCAGCAGCAGCTGAGGGATCCATTTAACAGGTTTTTCAAAGCTTAAGGACTTTTCAAAGTTTAAAGGACTGAATAACTTGTGTTCAAGAGCCCTAACAAGCGACTGAGATCTCTGATAAACCTCTAGAGTATCTGTACAGTTCTGGGCTCCTGGTGCCTTGTGCTGTTAGGCAGAGATTACACAGGAAGGTGCCTGGAACCACCAGCTCCTTATCCCAGCACCAATTCCAGAGAAGCAGCTGGAGAACAGGGAAGCCTCTTACCAGGCACACAAAGAGAACTGGACTTATGAAAATGAGGTCTCCCAAGCACAGCTCTGCCTCATTCCAAGACTCCAAACTTGGCTGATAAAGGAACAGCCAAGTTTTAGTGAGACTTCTGTACAAGATGGAACCCACTGTCACAACATGTTCTCACTGCCACGTGGTGCTGGGTTTGGAGTTAACTTACAGAAGGGAAGGAGCAGAGGCCCTGCTGAGACCCGAGTTGGGCCTGATCTTGTTCCACATCACAGGCACTAAAAATGCTCCTCATTCCCCAGGAGAGGAGGGAAAGAGCCTTCAAACAGAGGAGGGGCAGGGACAGGCATCCTTCTACCTTTTTGTTCCATTAATAACTTCATAGGAAACCATCAAACCACGTTTGTAACAGCAGAGGAGTCAGGGAGACCCAGTGGAATCTCAGCAACAGGCTTAAAAATGCTGATAGAAAGGGACCCTGTGGGTGAACCTGCCCTGGCAGGGGGATGGGACAGGTCTCCTGAGGTCCCTCTCAAGCCCACACATTCCATGGAGTTCATTTATTGCCACTAAACAGTGTGGAACTGAAACGTATTAATCAATCAATAAATGTATCATTTAGTCCAAAGGTGGGAAGGGCCCAGAAATCCTGAAGGGCAGGTTGCAGGGACCAGGCTCTGTGCTGGGGTCTGTGCTTCCCAAGCCCTGCAGGAAGCCCCTCACAGCCACCACCATCAGAGGCACCTTCACACACTCACATCACACCCAGCTCTGCGTGTCCTCTTGCCAGGAACACTCTGACAAGCAGGAGGGGCCGGAGGCACCGACCCCCCAGGAAAGATGAGAAGGGCTAAATCTGTCCAGCTTTGTGACTCGTGAGGACAAGGGGAGAGGCCAAAAATATCAGTGAGCACACGGAGGGCGGGGGAGTCACTGCAGGAAGGTTGGGAACTGAGTGAAGAAGGAGCAGGGAGGGAGGCAGATGCAGGAGAGCAGCCTGCTGGGACCCAGCCGCGCATCTTCTGCTTCCTGCTCCCTCCAGAGGGGTTTTTAGCCACCAAGGGGATGGGGAAGTGCAAGGCAGAGATGGGAGGGTGCAGAGCAGGAGTCAAGCACTTCACTCCCTTCTTACTAACCAGGGAGAGCAGCAAAGAGAAGTCTGGGAGCCCCAGTGAGCAAGGGCAGCAGGAGCAGGTGAGCCAGGTCCAGGTCCAGGCCACCTCCAACACTGCACAGCCTGGGATATTCCTGCAGATCCTGGGGCACTCAACAGCTCCTCTGTCAGTGAGGATGGAGAAAGGCTGCCTCTTTAACAATATTCAAGATGATTACTCTGGTACCATAAATAAAAAACCAGGTTCATACAGACACGATTCATCTTGATTTGAAAATGCATCACAGAAGGGTCTGGGTTGGAAGGGACCTCAAAGGTCAGATGGTTCCACCCCCCCAGATGACATAAATATATATATATAGACATGAACATAGAGCTCTCATAGAGACATGAATCTCTTTGCAGTGAGGGTGACAGAGCCCTGGGCCAGGCTGCCCAGGGAGGCTGTGGAGTCTCCTTCTCTGGAGACTTCCAAGCCCCACCTGGACACGTTCCTGTGGGACCTGCTCCTGGTGTTTTTGCTGCAACAGGGGGGTTGGACTTGATGACCTTCAGAGGTCCCTTCCAACCCCTGTGGTTCTATGGTTCTGTGAACACCTGTAGGATCTGTCTCAGCTCAGGGCTGCCCAGGGCAGACAGCACAGTGGGACAGTTTGTCCAAGGGATAAAAGCAGATAAATGGAAGGTTCTTGCATTAAAACTGGAATCATTCATTTTGAACCACAGAGGCAGAGACACCTCCAAGTTCACCAACAGTCTGGAGGACCAAACTCACTGAGGATCTTGATGTTCAGTGCAGAAGCAGAAGCTGGGCAGCTAGAGAGAAAGCCCATCCATGAACAGAAACCACCACAAACCCCAGGGAATTCAGTGAATTAAATCTG
The DNA here is from genome assembly GCF_000747805.2 of Chaetura pelagica. Lineage (NCBI taxonomy): Eukaryota > Metazoa > Chordata > Aves > Apodiformes > Apodidae > Chaetura > Chaetura pelagica. Next base: position 117,947 of record NW_009954180.1, read on the forward strand.
AATAAACTGCCCTGGTACCCAGAGCCAACACACTGAGCTCAAGTGGAACAGGTGAGGGACAAGGCAGTGGGAAACAGGGCATGGAAATCTGTCCTACCAGGGAAAATGAGAAGATCTTGGTTTCTTTAATCCAACAAAATGAAGGCTCAAAGGAGCTGTGACTGAGTGGCCATGAAAATATCCCAAGGACAAACAGACAAGAGGCCAGACAGCAGGGAAGAGACTTTCCAAGATAAAACACAATGAAAACAACAAATTGGAACTAATTGATCTTTAAAGTCTCTCCCTACCCAAACCATTCTATGACTCTATGAATTAACAATTGCCAGTTCAGCTTCAGAGTTCTAGAATCATTCAAGAAATCCAAATCTGGGCAATTGTTTGGTTTCTGCCAGTAGGAGGAACCTGAGTGTGTGTCCACACACCCCAGTCCCAGCACTGCTCCAGGAGTTCTCTGCTGACACAGCCAGAAAACACCCCTGAGCTGCAAACAGGGACCAGTTTTCAAAGCCATGAAAATGCTTCAGCCTCATCAGTCCCTACAGGGCTATTTTAATGTCTAAGCTTTTTGTATGATCTTCCTCCTAAGCAGCAAGACCCAGGAATGTTCCACATGTCCTGTTTTCCTATTTCAAAAGCAAAAAAACCAGGTTCATAGAGGATTCTGTTTAAACATTGTTCTCCCTGGTTACAAACTCCTTCCAGCTGAGGAAGCAGTACAGGGGGTTGTGCCCCTCCTGGGGCAGAAGAAGGAAGCCCTGCAGGTTGTCCTGCCTGTGTCTGAGGAACCACCCCAGTTTGTCACTGGGTCTCTGAGGAAGCTCCAGACCAGGTAGAATTTGCAGCTGACACAGGGTGATGTGTGATGATGAACAAGCAGCAGCCACAGGTAATCTCTGCCACCTGGGGGTGAATCCCACCCCAGCTGTGCTGCAACAGCCCAGGATGCACAGGGAGGGGGGATCCCAGTCCCTCCCTGGGGAGGGTCACAGCACCAGAGAGAAGAGGAAGGGCCCTTCAGCCCCAGGAAAAGGTCATAACAAGATTCCTGGGCAAGAAATTAAAAGCCAGACAGATTCAAAGAGAAACCAGGGCATATTTTTCCTTGCTCAGTGGGAACCTGAGTCATGTAAAAAAATGGAATGAGAGAAAGCAGAGTGTTGTGTCTCCCTAACTCTGAGGACCCTGCTCTGTCAGCAGTGACATTCCAGGCAGACCAGCTGAGCAAAAAGAGGTGGCAGGACCTTCCCTGCACTACACAAGTGAGCTCTGTCAATCTCAGAGTATAACAATTAAAGGTCACATTGCAGGGAAGTCAAACTTGCTAGTTAAGAATTCTCAGTGTGACAATGTCCTGATGAGCACCAGGTGTCAGCCAGGGAACATAATAAAAGAGCAGCAGAATCATGGAATGATCATGGAGGAGTTCAAAGCCCACCCAGTGCCCCCCTGCATGGGCAGGGACACCTCCCAGCAGCCCAGGCTGCTCCAAGCCCCATCCAACCTGCCCTTCAACACCCCCAGGGATGGGGCAGCCACAGCTTCCCTGGGCAACCTGGGCCAGGGGCTCCCCACCCTCACAGCCCAGAATTTCTCCCTCCCATCTCAGCTTCAGCTCCCTCTGCCAGCTGGAAACCCTTCCCCCTGCTCCCATCCCTCCCTGCCCTTGTCCCAAGCCCCTCCCCAGCTTTCCTGGAGCCCCTTCAGGCACTGGAAGCTGCTCTCAGGTCTCCCTGGAGCCTTCTCTAACTGGGCCAACCTTTCCAAAGCTGAACCCTCACACTGGCTGCTCAGGACCAAGCTGTGCAGGGGGGCTGCCCCTGGCAGGCAGTACATGTGGTGCTGAGCACCAGGCCTCCATCCCAACACCAACTGGGATATTTCTGAGCAATTTCCATAAGACACAACTCCTCTGAGGAGAAGACTTGACTCATTTCTGACTCCAGAACAACGGGATTCAACATCTGAGCAGAAGGAGCCGACAGGCTCATTTCTACCTTCCAGCAAGTAAGTCAGAGCACTCTGAACATCTCAGGCCAGCTGAGCTGTTCCCTCGAGAGGTCCATGAGCAGCAGGTCCCTTCTGGCCAGCCCTGTGCTGCTGGGACAAAGCACAGGGGAAGGCAAAGTCCTGGAAGGCTCCTCAGTCAGCAACAGGTTTGCTAGAGCAGAGCCTGTCGTGACCTCATTTTCAGGTGCTGTGCAGAAGATGGGTTGAGCCTGGGCAGATCTTAAAGCTCATCTAGACCCAACCCCCCTGCACGGGCAGGGACACCTCCCAGCAGCCCAGGCTGCTCCAAGCCCCATCCAACCTGCCCCTCAACACTGCCAGGGATGGGGTATCAACAACCTCCCTGGGCAACCTGGGCCAGGGTCCCAGCAGAAACAGCCATTTCTGCAGAGCAGATGGAGACTGAGACAAACCACTGGGCAGTCAGCACTGGAGTTCAGGGATCCACTGTCAGGTACCAGCTGCTTTCCTCATGTTATTCCTTTCCCTGTAGAGGAGTCCCACTGGCACCAAGAACTAAAGGATCTCCACCTGCAAACCCAGCATCAGGCTCCCCACTGTCTGGTGCTGGGGGGCTGACAGACGCCAGGCAGGGGCCTCCAGCTCTCCTTGGGCAGGTTAGTCTTTGGCTTAGGATGATGGTTTTGGCTCAAAGAACATCTTTAGTAGCTCCTTCTCTCCAAGAGCTGCATAAAAATCACACAAGGAACGTGATGGCAGCTTTACAAACTGAAACTGTGCTCTCCAGGGGCACCAGCCTCTCCACTCTGTAATGGAGTGTCCAGTCTGGAGCAAAGGAGGCTGAGGGGAGACCTGCTGGCTCTGCAGCTGCTGAGAGGAGGTTGGAGCCAGGGGGGTCGGGCTCTGCTCCCCAGGAACAAGCCCTGGGCCAAGAGGGAACGGCCTCAAGTTGTGCCAGGGGAGGTTGAGGTTGGATCTGGGGAACAATTCCTGCCTGGCAAGGGTTGTCAGGGCCTGGCCCAGGCTGCCCAGGGCAGGGGGGGAGTCCCCATCCCTGGGGGGGTTTCCAAGCCCTGGGGATGGTGCTGAGGGACATGGTTTAAGCACTGGACTCAGTATAGTTAGGCTATGGTTGAACTTGGTGATCTTAAGAGGTTCTCCAACCATAACCATCCTGTGACTCTGGTTCTGTTCAGCTGTAATAGGCTCTTCTAAAGAACGTGAAATCACCACGGGAAACAACCAGCAGATGCTTTTTCAGGGCTCAGTCACTCCCCAGGCCAACCCTCTGCTCCAAGCCAAGTAGCCTCTAAGGCCCTGCACGTTTCTCCTGCTGTCCCTCCACCTCTCCTGAGAAGCACGTGCTTGTCACAGCTGGGATGGGTGGCAGGGCACCCCCTCAGCACCTGCAGGGTGTCCCAGCTCCCTCAGACCCACAGTTTGTCCTCACTGATGTTTCTGAAGGCTGAACCTTCCATGGGAGCTGCAGCCCTGCTCAGGAGGCCCCTGGCTCCACTGCCCGAGTGGCAGGGGAGCAGTGCAAAACCAACACAAGAAATACTCATCTATGTCTTCCAGTGCTCTAAAGCCAAGAGGGACAGATCTTCAGGACACATGGACACTGGACCCCGGGTGAGCCAGCTCATGATTTGCCTGAAGTGGGAAGGACTTGTCATCTTCCTCCCAGAAAGTTTTACTCCAAAACCAAGGCAGAAAAACCTCCAGTTCACAGCTGGGGAGGTGGCAGAGAGCCCCCAGTACCCACTGGTTTGTGCCCCTTGCCAGGGCCCTCTGCTTCCAGCAGCTCCTTGGAAACACTGCCTGCAGAAGGTCTCCTGACCCCGAGCAGCAACAAGCCTGCCAACATCTTGGAATAACAAATTCAGGAAGCTGATGGTGCCAGAGGATGAGCTCAGGAAGCAGCACACACAGCACCACGCCTGATCCAGGGGCTCCATGGGCCCTCCAGCACCACCTGCCCCTGCCTGGCCTCCAAAGTGCTGAGGGGAGCAAAGACCTCCCAAGGACCTGAGGGGATTCTGCTGCCTGAGGTACATGGATCCTTATTCCCAGCTCACCTTTCCCATGCCATGCAGGCTCCTGAGTTGGATCCTCCTCCCTGTCCCAAAGACCCTCAGCAGGCTCCTGAGGTTCGTGCTCCTCAGGGTCACCCACCCCAACTGTGCATTGATCTTCCACCTTCTCCTTCCCCAGTGCACAGCAAATAGGAACTGAGTTTTCCACCTCAGTCCCCTCTGTTTTGTCGTTGTGGGGTTTTTTTTAACATCTGTTCCATCTCACTCCGGATCTGCAGCAGCCATTCTCACCTCAGGGATGGAGAAGTCGGGAAAGGAGTTGAAAGCAGGGGAGGAAACAATCATGGTGTTTGTGATCGGGCAGGTCCAGAAGCCACTTGACCCAGAGAGACCAGAGTTTCCCCTACAACAACGGGTGAGCCTGGGAAGCAAATCAAGCAGACTGAATGATTCTTTGGTAGAGAGAGAACAGTAGGAGTGGTACAGACCTCTTCCTCCTCAATGCGAGCAGGTTCAATCAGCAGATTATTGGCTTGATCAAACGACACCCCCTGTTAGGACAGGAACCAGCAAAGAGGCATGCGGATTAGTGGAGCATCAACCAAACCCACCACCACGACCACCACCACCCAACACACACACCACGCTCAGCACTCCAGGGCACCAGAGCAGACCCCTCTCTCAGCACTCAGGGGGGTCCCAGCGACAGGCTCCCCCCGAGCCAGAGCCCCTGGGAAGCTCCAGCTCTCAGCCTGGATCCCGGCTGCCCTGGCGCTCCGAGGCTGTGGCCACCAAGCTCACCAGCTGAGCACTAGTTAGCTGGTTTTACCCTCTCTTGTCCCAGGCCATTGGGTGAAGGAGGAAGGATTAAACATCACAGGAGGAAAGCACAAAGAGCCACCCCAGCTGTGGAACGGAGCGTCCTGCCAGACACCCTGGGATCCTGCCCCAAATGCAGGAAACCTTAGAATTTCTCCTGAAAAACAACTGTCTCTGAAAAAAAAACCCAAGCCCCTCTGGCTTAAGGCCTGAACCACCTGCACACCCTGTCCTGCCTCCTTCAATGCAGCACCTCTGCCTTGAGACTCCCCTGCACTGGGACCCTGCTCCCCACATTCCCACCTCAGGAAGGTGACCTGGGAGACCAGCTGATCCACCTGCCTGCATGGAGAGACACCCAGCCCACCAGGAGGAAAGCTGTCATCTCCAGGCTTGCCCAGCACCAAAGAGACCCCTCTGCCAGGCACCACCAAAGCCATGGTGGGTTCAGCACCTCTGCAGACCCCACAGCTTTGCCAGGGGGTCAGGGCAAGCTCAGCTTTCAGTCCTTGACTAAAACAAGCTGTTTTGGGTGAGATAACTTCCCAGTGGTAGGTGTTGGATGGAAGGGACTCAAAATGGCCTCACACATTCTTCCCAGCTGCAGCAACTCCTTTTCATTCTGAAGAGCTTCCCAAACAGGAAGGGAACCAGGTGCCTTGTCCCTCAGGAGCAAGGGAGGAGCTGTGTCAGCCTGGACACAGCAACCACAGAGAGGCTCCAAAGCCAACCTGAGCGCAGGAACCTGCCCTGAGCAGTAGGGTGGGAATGGTCCCCACAGTCTGGAGTGTCTTAACAGAAGGAACAGATTTTACTCCAGCATTTTCCACCAGTTCAGACACCCGTGTCTCCCCACGGGATCTGCTGGTGTTGGGACTGTGAAGGAGGTTCAGCCACCTCCTAATCCCTGCCTCCCAAATACCCCTCCCAAAAACCCCACC
>NW_009954180.1:123724-124083 GCF_000747805.2 Chaetura pelagica
GCTCTAGGCTCACCAGGAGGATCTTCCTCCAGCAAGAACCCTAAAGGAACAGGGTGATTCAGCCCAGGGCCTCCTGTCCCAGCAGCCCCAGAAAGGCCCAGCAGAGCCTCACGGTGAGGGCAAAACTCTCGAGCACGTGTTCCCCTCAATCCCAATCATTTCCAAATCGTTGGGCAGCATCTGCCCTGGGGCAGGCACAGGATGGAGCCAAGGGGACAGGGAAACTCCTGTCTGCTCTCACCACCCACCCCTCTCCAGGAAGGACTGTGGCAGAAGGACAAGTGTGAGCAGCCTGACCACCAGCCTGGGATTAGATCCATCAGGGACAAAGCTCATCCTGCTGCAAATGAGGTGCAACA
>NW_009954180.1:124143-134112 GCF_000747805.2 Chaetura pelagica
ACACCAGACATCCCCCCCACAGGGAGGGTGCCAGGGCTGGACACAGCACAGGGATCAGACACAGGCAACTTGGCCCACCTCTTGGACCACCACAGGACCCCAGAACAAGCTGCAGCTCTCCCACCCTCAGCACATCTCTCCTGACGTGCTGGAGCCTCTTGCCAACCTTTCCAGTGGCCCCACAGTGACCTGGTTGGTGGCTCAGAGGAGCAGAAGGGAGGCCTGGCACCCTCTGGCACCCCCAGCCCACCAGACCTTACCTTCACCGAGGGCTGGGCAGACAAGGCTCCGTTCTTCCTCTCCTCCTCATCCCACACCTCCTCCTGATCCTCAGGCTCTGCATTGTTATTGCAGCCCCCCAGCTCCTCTTCCTCCTTGGGGACCCCCTCGCTGCTCAGCCCCTGCAGAAGTGCCACCACTGCCTCTGGCTTGGGCAGTTTGGTTATCTTAAAGTGTTTCTTGTAGTGGGGCGTGTCCTTGCGGATCAGCCTCTGCTTCTCCACGGGGAAGGGTCTCTCCTCATCCTCGTCCTCGTCCTCGCTCCGGATGAGCGTGTCCTCAGCAAAGTGCACTGTGGGCTGCAGAGGCAAAGCCCCGGCAGGGCCGTGAACCTCAGGTGAAAGCTGCACCTGGGGGCAGCACAGAAACCTGCTGCCCCCCCTCGCTGCTGCCTCTGCGCTGAAGACGCTGCAACACACGTCCCAGATTTGCTGTTTTTTACCCCAACTCCCACACCCAGGCAGCTTCTGAGGGCACTCAAACCTGTCATCCCTGCATCCTTCTCTGGCTCCCACACTGTCCCTCCTGCTCTCCCAGACCCAGCTCCCCCCCCTGCCTGGATCCCTCCTCACACTTGGCTCCCACGGCCCGGGTTTTCCCCAGGGAAGCCCAAACCCCCCTCAGCACACCCAGTTACCCCTTCCTCTGAAACTTTCCAGTCCTCCACAGAATCACAGAATCTTAGGGGTTGGAAGGGACCTCAAGAGATCCCCCAGCCCAGCCCCCCTGCCAGAGCAGGATCACCCAGAGCACATCACACAGGAACGTGTCCAGGGGGGTTTGAATGTCTCCAGAGAAGGAGACTCCACAGCCTCTCTGGGCAGCCTGTCCCAGGGCTCTCTCACTTCACAGGAAAGAAGTTTCTTCTAATGTTTACGTGGAACTTCCTCTGCTCCAGTTTGCACCCACTGCCCCTTGTCCTGTCACTGGACATCACTGCACAAAGCCTGGCTCTGTCCCCCTGACACTGCCCTGAACAGATTTGTGCCCATGGATGAGGTGGCCCCTCAGTCTCCTCTTCTCCAAGCCCAACAGACCCAGCTCCCTCAGCCTTTCCTCAGCAGGGAGATGTTCCCCTCCCTTCAGCATCTCTATGGCTCTGCCCTGGACTCTTTCCAGCAGTTCTCTGTCCTTCTGGAACTGAGGGGCCCAGAACTGGACACAATACTCCAGATGCAGCCTCACCAAGGCAGAATAGAGGGGAAGGAGAACCTCCCTTGACCTACTAACCACCCCCTTTCTAACCCACCCCAGATGCCACTGGCCTTCTTGGCCACAAGGGCATGGGGTTGTTCTTCCCCAGATGCAAAACTCTGCACTTGCCCTTGTTGAATTTCACCAAGTCTCTCCCTGCCCAACTCTCCAGCCTGTCCAGGTCTCCCTGAATGGCAGCACAGCCCCCTGGTGTGTCAGCCACCCCTCCCAGTTTGGTGTCACCAGCAAACTTGCTGAGGCCACACTCTGCTCCCTCCTCCAGGTCATTGATGAAGATGTTGAACAGCACTGGTCTCAGTACTGACCCCTGAGGGACCCCACTGGTCACCCACCTCCAACCAGATCCTGTCCCATTGACCACAGCTCTCTGACTTGCTCCTTTCAACCAGCTCACACCCACGTTCCCATGGCCCTGCTGCAGTTCCTGGAGTCCTACCTCATTGTATTCCACTTCCACATCCTCCTCCTCACGGTCAGCAGGTTCCTTATGCTCCTCTTCAGCCCTAGGCTTCGGCTCCTTCTCCAGGTGCTGCAGCTCAGGCCCCTGCCCGTTGGGGCAGCCCCTCTCCCCACCCTGCTCCCCCCGGGGGTCTGCAGAGGTGCTGCTGCTGGACACGTGGGAGTCCTCGCTGCGGTGGGACGTCCCGCTCAGCCTCTTCTCCTGGGGAGGGGGTTGTGGAGGTCAGGATGGAACCCGAGGCCCAGCTGGAGCCTGACAGGGCTGAGCTGGGACCTGCTCCATCACCACCAGGCGCTGCTCTGTCTGGCTGCATCTCCCCCCCCACCCCCCTCCCCCATCTCTCCAGGCATTTATTCTTAGCACCACCCCAGGGCAGCAAGAAGCCTCCTTTGAGCACTCAGTTCCCATCACTCTTTACTGGGAATATCAGAGACTTCTTTTCTTCTCCCCATCTTACCACAAGAGGGGTACCAATGCACCCATTCCCCTTGTGCCTTCTCTGTCTCCTGGTTGCTCCATCTCAGTGGCTCCATCTCAGAGCACCAGGCAGATCCCAGACACTCCAACATCAGACCCTTCCAGTCCTTCCAAAAGTTCCTTCTGCCCAGCTTAACACATTGTCTGCCCATTCACAGAGTCATCAGGGATGGCAGGGAGCTCTGGAGCCCCCCCCTCCCAGCCCCCAGGGCAGGGTCACCCCCAGCAGGTCCCACAGGAGCCTCCAGAGGGGCTGGGGGGTCTCCAGAGAAGGAGCCTCCACAGCCTCTCTGGGCAGCCTGGCCCAGGGCTCTGCCACCCTCCCAGGCAACAAGTTCCTCCTCCTGGGGAGCTTGCCCCTCCTGTGCTCCAGCTTGTGCCCATGGCCCCTTGGCCTGTCCCTGGGCAGCCCTGAGCAGAGTCTGGTCCCCCCCTGCTGACCCCCTGCAGATCCTGCTCAGCCTTGAGGAGACCCCCCCTCAGGCTCCTCCTCTCCAGCTGAACAGCCCCAGCTCCCTCAGCCTTTCCTCCCAGGCAGATGCTCCAGCCCCTCAGCACCTTGGGGGCCCTGCCCTGGACTCTCTCCAGCAGCTCCTTCATCCCCTGGGAGCTCTCCCCACCCAGGACAGGTCCATGTTCCCCAGGGCCCCCAGCACTGACCTCTGAGCGGGGGGAGCTGGGGGCAGGGTCGGGCTTTGCTGCCAGGGCCTCGTTGCGCCGAACTTCGATCACTTTCTTCATCACCTTCAGCTCACTGGGGTGGGGGGTTGCCCGGCGCTGCAGCCCCTGCAGCGTTGGAAGGGACCTTTAAAGCCCATCCAGTCCCACCCCACCACGGGCAGGGACACCTCCCACCAGCCCAGGCTGCTCCCAGCCCCATCCAACCCGGCCTGGAGCACTTTTCCTTACCCGCCTCTCCCCTCCAGACTCCTCTTCATCATCTACTTTGGGCTCATCCAGGAACTGAATCACACTGACCCTGTTCAGGTTGGTGTCTGTCCAGCTCTCATCCACACTGTTCTGCAAAAGGTTCTCTGGGGAGAGAGAGGGAGAAGACACTGGGAGATACTTTCTGAAGCAGCAGGGTTGTAGGCTTGGATGAAAGACAAGATCTCAACCCACGAGGGCACTTCTGGGGTATCTGTCCATGGCATCAAACCACAGAGGCCTTGAGGACACAGGATGTGGCCTCCAGGTCTTGTCACCCCTTGTACCTCTCCCACCAGATCTTTAGCAGCCTCTACCACAGGACCTGAAAGGTTCAGCTCCAGTACTGCTTGCCCAAGAGCTGAGGAAACAGGTTGGATTGAGGCACTAACACCAAGAACATGATGATGACAGGAAGCAAACCTGACAGACAATTAACTACTCAGCCAATAGGTCACAGCAGAAGACTTGAGGACTAAGCTGCAGCCTCTTTGCCACCCGGCAGAAAAGCACTTTCTCAGTCTCAACAACCCCTGCCTTGGAAAGAGGCCACCAGGTGTGGAGGAGCCAGGTCTGCCACAGGTACCAGGGGGATGAGGGACAGAAGCACCAGGCACCTCCAGGGCACCCAGCCCTGCAGGCAGTGCTCACAGGACAGGCTCTTACCTAGGCTGGGGGAGGGCTGCTGGGGCAGCAGGTAACAGGTGAGGACTTTCTCTCCTGTCTTTTCATCATCCTCTGTTTGGAATTTCAGCATGGGCTGGGACTGATTTTCTGCCAGCCACAGGGCCTTCAGGTTCAGGTTTGTCAGAGCAAATGGCAGGTTCTGCAGCCTGCCAAAGACAAGAAGAAACTGGTGGCTAAAAGTCATGAAGGAACACGAACTCAGCTCCAGAATGTCTCAGCTGCACTGGAGCTGCTGCAGGACCCCTCACTCCCACACACACCAAGGAAGCTGCTTCCTGCTGCCTGAGGCTCTGCCCAGGCCCAGCCTGGACTCCAGTAACCCACCCTGACCAGTTCAGAGCAGGGGACAACTCCCACCAGCAACATGAAAATAAATGGTGAACTCTGAGGAGGGTTTGGAGGCAGAGGAATGATGCTTCCATGGAGCAGCACACAAAGTATCCCAAACAGGAGCTCTGGTCCAGCTTCCAGCTGCCACCAGGACACCAGCCTGGGCTAACAGGACTGCAGCCCCAGAGCAGACCCAGTGCTGCACTGGGGGGTTCTGCACTTCACAGAGGGCACCAGGGCCCTGGGGACTGATGGCACAGAACAACAAGACCCAGAGGAAGGCAGGGAAGCAGGGATTTCCCCTGGTCTGTGTTTCCCAGGAAGAAAAATGCTCCCACACTTAGTTAGAATGGTTTGGGTTGGAAGGGGCCTTAAAGATCCTCAGGTTCCAACCCCCCTGCATGGGCAGGGGCACCTCCCAGCAGCCCAGGCTGCACAAGCCTCATCCAACCTGGCCCTGAACACCTTAACACCTCCAGGGATGGGGCAGCCACAGCCTCCCTGGGCAGCCTGTTCCACTGCCTTCCTGCCCTCATGGGGAAGAATTTATGTCTGATGTCTGACCTGAATCTCCCCTCTTTCAGTTTAAAACCATCACCTCTTGTCCTGCCACTGCCCTCTCTGGTGAAAAGCCCCTCCCCAGCTTCTGCATCAGTTCTACCCCAACCTCAGCTGCAGATACAACTGGTAGGACTCCATGAACTTGCTCTGATTTTACTGGTATAGAAATTATTGGGAATGTAACCACAGCCACCTAAAAACAGCCCATTTTTTTCTGAAGCTGAACAAGACAGGGGAGGTTAAGATGGGGTATTAGGAAAACTGTCCTCCCTGAAGGGCTTGTCAGGCACTGGAACAGGCTGCCTGGGGAAGTGCTGGAGTCACCAACCTTGGAGGTGCTTTAAAGTCATGCAGACGTGACACTTAATGACATGGTTTAGTGGTGGGCCTGGCAGTGTTGGGTTAATGGTTGGACTTGGTGATCTTGAGGGTCTTTTCCATCTAAAATGATTCTATGATTCTGTGTATTCAAGTAACACGGAGAAGGGCTGAACAGGCAAAGCCTGAGAGAGACACCTCCTCTTTGCAGAGCCCTTTGGGGCATCAGGAGAGCTGAGGAGGGACCCTGGACAAGGGCATGTAGGAGGAAGACAAAGGGTAATGGATTAAAACTGTGAGAGATTTAGGTTGGACACTGGGAAGCAACTCTGGGCTGTGAGGGTGGGGAGCCCCTGGCCCAGGTTGCCCAGGGAAGCTGTGGCTGCCCCATCCCTGGGGGTGTTGAAGGGCAGGTTGGATGGGGCTTGGAGCAGCCTGGAATGGTGGGGGTTGCACCTCCATGAGCTTTAAGGTCCCTCCAACCCAGACCATTCCAGGACTCTAAGCAACCCTGGGCTTCTCCAAACCACGAATCCGGCGCCTCCCAGAACGACCCACGGGCCCAGCCCAGGCTGCCCCATCCCCGCTGCCTCCCTGGGGGGTGCCCAGCAGGCTGTGCCCCTGCCAGGGTGGGGAGCTGAGCTGTTCCCAGCCACGTCCAGCACGTGCAGCTCGGTGGTGCTGGCCAGCTCGGGGGGCAGCAGCGCCAGGCGGTTGTCGCGCAGGGACAGCACGTTCAGGTTGGAGCAGCCCCCGATCTCGGCCGGCAGCGCCGTCAGCCGGTTCCGGTCCACGTTCAGGTTGGTCAGCTTGGCCAGCTTCCCCAGGGACCTGGGCAAGGCCTAGGGGGAAGGGGAGGCACTGGGTGCAAAAGGCAGGAGCAGCAGAGGAAGGTACCAAGCCCTTCGTCTGGAGACAAAAGCTCCTCCTGCCTGAGCAGACACGTTCCCTGGGCTGTTCCCACAGCAGCGCTGGGAGACACTGCCCTCCTGACACACCAGCTCTTCCCCACAGCTCATTCCCAGCACCACTGCTCAAGGTTCTCCTGTTCCTCTCTCCGTTCCCAAAACTTGTGTTTTAATAACCAAATCACGAGCAGTTTGGAGCAGGGTCATTTGAAGTGTCACTGCCCCTTGGCAAACGCAGCTTCTGATCTGGTGCTGAAGGCCAAGGAGCTGCTGGAGAGAGTCCAGGGCAGGGCCCCCAAGGTGCTGAGGGGCTGGAGCATCTGCCTGGGAGGAAAGGCTGAGGGAGCTGGGGCTGTTCAGCTGGAGAGGAGGAGCCTGAGGGGGGGTCTCCTCAAGGCTGAGCAGGATCTGCAGGGGGTCAGCAGGGGGGGACCAGACTCTGCTCAGGGCTGCCCAGGGACAGGCCAAGGGGCCATGGGCACAAGCTGGAGCACAGGAGGGTCAAGCTCCCCAGGAGGAGGAACTTGTTGCCTGGGAGGGTGGCAGAGCCCTGGGCCAGGCTGCCCAGAGAGGCTGTGGAGGCTCCTTCTCTGGAGACACCCCAGCCCCTCTGGAGGCTCCTGTGGGACCTGCTGGGGGTGACCCTGCCCTGGGGGCAGGGAGGGGGGGTCTCCAGGGGTCCCTGCCAGCCCTGATGACTCTATGACACCTGCTCCCATCAGATGGGGTGGCCTCCAGGCCTGGCTATCTTAGAGCATCCCAGCTATCCTAGAGAAAAAACCACTGAGAGGGAAAGCAGTTTCCACCAGGGTCTTCTCCAAAGCCTGTGAGCTGGTGAAACTGCATAAGAGCAGAGAGCTGGAGCACACTCAGGAATCCATCCAGAAGATGGGAGAAGGTCCCTGGCACGTGGCTCAAGCAGAGGGCCCAGGAGAGGCAGGGGCTGCTGGTTACTCACTGTCAGCATGTTCTCTGTCAGGATGAGCTCAGACAGATTTTCACAGTCCCCAATGGCCTCTGTCACCTCTGTCAGTCGGTTCTGGTCCACCTTGAGGATGGAGAGCTGCTTCAGCTGACCTGGCCAGGGCAACAAGTGAGGTGTGAGCTCAGCCAGAGGTAACAATGCTCCTCTGCCCCAAACCCTCCCAGCAGGGCTCTCCTGCTCTCCCCACCTGCCTTGCTCACAGGTTTCACTCCTGCACGAGGCAGGTCAAGGACCTGATCTACTCCTGGAGGGTTCTGTTCACCAGTATCACCTGCAGCTCCTGCATTCAACTGCTCTGCCTGTGTCCCCAGCCCCAACAGCTCATTACACTCACTCTGGCCACAAGCCCCCAGGCAGGGAGCCCAGCACAGGCAACAAACTGTCTGGTGATCAAGGCCCAAAGAGCTGTGGGGAGTGGAATGAAATCCAGTGGGTGGCTGGTCACCAGTGGTGTCCCCAGAGCTGTGTTGGGGCCAGTTCTTTTTTAATGTCTTCACCCATGATCAGGATGAGGGGACTGAGAGCCCCCTCAGGCAGTCTGCAGCTGACACCAAGTTGGGAGGGAGTGTCCATCTACCTGAGGGTAGGAAGGGACCTGGACAGGCTGGACACCTGGTTTGAGGTCAATCTAAGGAGGTTCAGTAAGGCCAAGTGCCAGATCCTGCCCTTGGGTCACACCAAAGCCCCAACACTCCAGGCTTGGGGAGGAGCAGCTGGGAAGTGCCCGGGGGAGAAGGACCTGGGGGGGGTGGTCAACAGGGTCTGGAGATGAGCCAGGGTGTGCCCAGCTTGGCCACCAGCATCCTGGCTTGTGTCAGCACTGGGGTGGCCAGCAGGAGCAGGGCAGGGATCATGTCCCTGTGCTGGGCACTGGGGACACCTCAAACCCTCGGGTGAGGTTTGGGTGAGAAAAGGGACACGGAGGGGCTGGAGCATGTCCAGGGAAGGGCCCTGGAGCTGGGGAAGGGGCTGGAGCAGAAGGAGAAGGGGCTGGAGAATTTGTGAGGAGCAGCTGGGGGAGCTGGGGGTGCTGAGCCTGGAGCAAAGGAGGCTGAGGGGAGACCTGCTGGCTCTGCAGCTGCTGAGAGGAGGTTGGAGCCAGGGGGGTCGGGCTCTGCTCCCCAGGAACAAGCCCTGGGCCAAGAGGGAACGGCCTAAAAAAAAGGGGGGGAGTCCCCATCCCTGGGGGGGTTTCCAAGCCCTGGGGATGGTGCTGAGGGACACGGGGCAGGGGTGGCCTTGGCAGGGCTGGGGGAATGGATGAGCTGGAGGATCCTAAAGGGCTTTTCCAACCCAAAGGGCTCCCAGATTCTATGACTCCTGCCCCCTCCCCACCCCACCACACTCACCAATCCCATCAGGGATGCATTCCAGCAGGTTCTGGGACAGCAGCAGGTCAGTCAGGGCTATGAGCCCACTGACCTCGTTGGGCAGCTGCTCCAGCTTGTTCTCCGACACGTCCAGGCAGACCAAGCGGCGGAGGTTGCCCAGCTCCTGGGGGCAGAAGGGAGACACCAGGGCTCGAGGGAGCAGCTGGGCAGGGTGGGAGGTGGTGGGGCCAGGGGCTGGGCAGGGTGGGAGGTGGTAGGGCCAGGGGCTGGGCAGGTACTCACTGGAGGCAGGGCCGAGAGCTGGTTCCTGTCCAGCCAGAGCTCACGCAGGTTCGGGAGCGCTCCCAGGGTGTCTGGCTGCAACAGAGCAGGACAGGGAAGGCATCAGTCCCTTCCATGGGCAAGGAGCTGCTCTAGGATGCCACAAAGCACACCACACCTCTGCCAAGCCACACTGCTGCTGCCTTCACACCTCCTAGGACCCTTCACCACCTGGTTTGTGAAGGTCACGTCCTGCTGTGCCACAACACGCCTGGGAAGGTCTGGGAGGGCAGCGTGGCTGCAGGAGGTCCATGGGAACATGGAACACAAGAGCCAGGACTGCCTGGAAGCAGGAAGGCAGGAGCTAAACGGAGCTTTGGGAAGTCTGGCCTTGTGGAAGAAGTGAGTCTTTCTCCTCCTTCCTCCTCTGAGACATGAGAGCAGTTACAGGGGCCAACTTGACGTGACAGAGCAGCAGCACCAGGTGAGCACCTGGGCTTGGGGCTGAGGCCCCAGAAGGGCAGCTCCTTGGTCAGAAAGCTGCTCTCCCCAGGGAGCTGCACAAGCTCCTCTGCCTCCCAGCTCAGGTGGGTTCTGCCAGAAATCATCCCAGGACGTTCAGAGCAGGATGCAGGAACAGTTTAATCCAGGGCTGCAAAATTGAAGGACATCACTGGGTGTCCCTGGGTGTCAGGACAAGCTGAATGCTGAGGGTGTGCTCTCCCAGCACACTCTCACCCACAGCCCCCCGTGGGCACCCCGGGGCAGGGGGTCCATGCCAGGCTGACCTCACTGCCAGGAACACCAGGGAATGGTCCTGCACTTTGCAGTAACTGAACCAGAAGGAGGGAGGCAGAAAGCTGGCCCAGCAGGAGAGGACAACAAAGCTGGGAGGGGAGCAGCACAGCAGGGAAAGGAAGTGCCAGAGAGTCTCACTGGAAAGGGAAGATCCTCAGGCAGCCACTTGCAAGGACCTCCCTCCCAGAGCACAAGGCTTGGAGAGGGCAGAGCAAGCTGTGCACCAGGACAGCAGGCAGCAAGACACAGGGGCCAAGATGTGAGGAGAAGGTTGTGCTGGGAACCATGCCTAGGTTGTGGTGGGCAGAGCAGAACCTCCCCAGCAACCCCAGGCCTGGTCCTCTGCATTTCAGGTGAAAACCCACTTGTTCCCACTGAAGTCCAGGGTTCTGCCCCAACCACCCACCCGTATTTCCCCCCCCCCTTCCCTCA
>NW_009954180.1:135232-165999 GCF_000747805.2 Chaetura pelagica
AAAGAGGGAACAGAGGGTTAGCATCTGGGACACACACCTCACAAACTGCAGAACTGGCTCCTAAACCAAGTGGGGCAATCCTGGCCTCTCCCACAGTCCCTCTGAGCTGAGCAGATCAGGGACTCGGTGCCCTTCCCCAGCCAGGCCCCAGCAGGGAGTTGGGCTCAGCAGCCCCACAGTGGCCCCTTCCCCCTGGCACCCACTTGCCTTCTCCCCCTCCCACACTAAGAAATTCTTGGAGCAAAAACGTGACAAGGGAGAAGCCCCCCCTGGCCACTGCTGCCCGGTTCTGCAGCCAGGATGGAGGACAGCAGCCAGCAGAGGACAACACGGATGGCAAGGGGAGAGCAGCTGCAGGGAGAGGCAGGAAGGACAAATTCAACAGCCTCAGTTTCCCCAGAGGGGAGGCTCATGCTGCTTGAGAGAAAGGGAGGGACAACAGTGGCACGATGGCTCAGAGAGGTCAGGACGTACAAGACAAGAAGCTCATGAGGCAAGATACTGTGAGGAGCCTGCAGGGGACCCGAGCCTGCCAGCAGGGGTGGCCCAAGGACCTGCCCTGAGCACCCAGACACCTCACCAGACAAGGCTGGACTCTGCAGCCCCACAGAACCAGGATCAAGTTCTTCTGACACTGCACAGGTGTTCTGAGTCCTCAGCTCTCAGTCCTGCACCATCAACTCCCCTTCCCCAAGCAGGGGTGGTTGTTTCCTGTTTTACACCAGGGCAGAACTGACACCTCAGCCCTGCCCACTTCCCTGGTACAGTCTGCAGTTCAGAGGATCATGGAATGGTTTGGATTGGAGAGACCTTAAAGCCCACCCAGTCCCACCCCTGCATGGCAGGGACACCTCCCAGCAGCCCAGGCTGCTCCAAGCCCCATCCAACCTGCCCTTCAACCCCCCCAGGGATGGGGCAGCCACAGCTTCCCTGGGCAACCTGGGCCAGGCTCTCCCCACCCTCACAGCCCGGAATTTCTCCCTCCCATCTCAGCTCCAGCTCCCTCTGCCAGCTGGAAACCCTTCCCCCTGCTCCCATCCCTCCCTGCCCTTGTCCCAAGCCCCTCCCCAGCTTTCCTGGAGCCCCTTCAGGCCCTGGAAGCTGCTCTCAGGTCTCCCTGGAGCCTTCTCTTCTCCAGGCTCAACACCCCAACTCTCCCAGCCTGGCTCCAGAGCTGCTCCAGCCCTCCCAGCATCTCCGGGGCCTCCTCTGGCCTCTCCAACAGCTCCGTGTCCTTCCTGTGCTGGGGACCCCAGCCTGGCCCCAGCCCTGCAGGGGGGCTCAGCAGAGGGGACAATCCCCCCTGGCCCTGCTGGTCACACTGCTGGGGACACAGCCCAGGACCTTTTCATTCCTCCCATCAGGAGCTGTCCCAGGACAGAAATCACCCTCTTTCTCTGGAAATGGAGCTCTGCACCTCAACACCACCCAGAGTCAGGCAGCTGGGGCTGCAGCTCTGTCAGGAAGCACTAGGAAGGACCTGTCTGTCTGTCTGTCTTGCTCAGGGCAGGCTGGACAAACACTTGTCCTGCCCAGGAGAAGCACATTCTCACCTCATGTGGTGGTGGATTTTGAGATATGACATTAACTCAAGGAAGGGTTTATCCACAGGGTCATCAGAAGGATTCTGTTGCACAACAGTCTCCCATGGTGACTGTTCATTTGCTCTTTGCTTCTCTGGAGGGTGAAGGAGCCTTGGCTGTCCCTTCACACCTTCACAGGTGGAATTCCCAAACCAGGGACAAGCGAGCTGTGGAATCCAGGCTGACACACAAGGTCTTGCCAAGTGCCTCAGAACAGATCACCCTGCACCAGCCAGAGGGTCACAGAAGCCCAGGCTGGAAGGGATCATCTCCTCCAACCTCTCCTGGCAAAAGCATGATGGCAAAAAGATGGTCCAGGCCCTGCCCAGCTGAATCTGAGGAGTGTCCAATGCTGGGGAACCCACCACTTCCCTGGGAGATCATCCCATTGGCAAGTTCTTCTTTCAAAATATTTTCCTCTTGAGTTCAAACCAGAACCTCCTCTGGACTAACTTGTACCCATCACCCTTTGTCTTTTCCATGTGACCCCTTGTGAAAAGGGGGTCTCCATCCCTGTTCCCACCCTTTCCATACTAGAACATGGGATCAGATCCATGGTGTATTCCACAAGAATCCTTCAAGGAGCCCCTGGGAGGAGTGATGATCTCCTCCACCACACAAACTGGTCCAGAACTCAGTCGACAGCAGAAGACAAACCAATGAAATCACATGTTGAGAAGTCAAGGTCCTGGCAAGCTGGACCTTCTAAGCAGCTCAACAACTAAACTCCAAAGGACACCCACACCTCACTCATCCACAGGGTTGAAGCCCATTGACCTCCCAGGCTCAGTGACCTGGAAAACTGGAAACACCATCCCCTTCCATGGCATTCTGCTCTTTGGGAAGATCACTCTTTAGATTCCACAGAATCACTGGAGTTGCCAGGGGCTCCAGAGACCCCCCAGCCCAACCCTGCTCCAGCAGGATCAATGCAGCACATTCCCCAGGGCTGCACCCAGGGCTGGGATGTCTCCAGAGGAGGGGACTCCACACCTCCCTGGGCAGCCTGGCCCAGGGCTCTGCCACCCTCACCACACACAAGTTTCTCCTCCCCTTTCAGGGGCACTTCCCAGGCTCCAGGTGTGCCCGTTGCCCCTCGTCCTGCCCTGGGCACTGCTGAGCAGAGTCTGGCTCCATCCTCCTGCACCCACCCTCAGGTACTCACAGGCATCAACAAGGGCTCCCCTCAACCTTCTCCTCTCCAGGCTGAGCAGCCCCAGCTCCCTCAGCCTTTCCTCAGCAGGGAGATGCTCCAACCCCCCTGGCATCTTTCTTGCCCTCCCTGGACTCTCTCCAGCAGTTCCCTGTCTCTCCTGAACTGGGGAGCCCAGAACTGGTCCCAGCTCTCCAGATGTGGCCTGACCAGGGCAGAGCAGAGGGGCAGCACAACCTCCCTGACCTGCTGCCCACACTCTTCCTCATGCAGCCCAGGATCCCACTGGGATCCCACCAGGGCACGTTGCTGGCTCATGGATCACTGACCATCTCCCAGGACCCCAGGTCCTGCTGCCCAGAGCTGCTCCCCAGCAGGTGCCCCCACCCTGTGCTGCTCCAGGGCTTGTTCCTCCCCAGCTGCAGGACCTGCCCGTGCCCTGCTGGAACCTCAGCAGGTTCCTCTCTCCCAGCTCCCCAGCCTGCCCAGCTCAGCCCCCTGGGGTGTCACCACCCCCTAGTTTGGGGTCACCTGCAGCCCTGCTCGGGTCACACTCTGTCCCCTCCTCCAGGTCATGAAGATGTTGATGAAGATGTCGAACAAGACCAGACCAAGCCCTGACCCCTGGGGACACCCCTGGGTACAGGCCCCACCTCGACCCTGCTCCCTTGATCACAGCCCTCTGAGCTCTGTCCCACACCAGCTCCATCCACCTCCCTGCCCACCCATCCAGCCCCTCCTGCCTCAGTTTCCCAAGGAGGATGGTGTGGGACACAGAGGCCTGGCTGCACTCAAGGTAGGTGACATCTGCTGGTCTCCTTCATCCAGCTGTGTCACCACAGAAGGCTGGTGGATTGGTCAAGCATGATCTAGCCTTGGTAAACCCATACTGACCACTCCCAATAACTTCCTGTTCTTCAACATACTTAGAGATGACATCCAGAAGGAGTCACTCCTGCCCCTTCCCAGGGACAGAGGGGAGACTGACCTGCCTGTGGTTGCCCTTTTGAAGGCTGGAGTGACACTGGCCTTCTCCAGCCCTCAGGCACCTCTCCTGCTCTCCATGACCTTCCAGAGATGATGGAGAGTGACCCAGCTCTCAGCACTCATAGGTGCATCCCATCAGGGCCCACAGATTTATGGATGTCCAGTTTGGCCAGTTTTCCAACTGGAGCTCCAGACCTGGGCAGGGTACCTGACAGCACCTCTGAAATGTCTTTGGCTGTTGATTTCAAGCTCATATTTGACAGACAGATCTGATGCAAATTGTCTTGCCTTTCAAGACCCTCCTTCTACTTTTGGAAGTCATACACAAGTAGACACTGGGGAAAAATGAAGGGAAGCTGGAATTGCTCTGCAGAAGGAGTATCAAGCCTGGACTTCTCCTCCAGTGAGACCCCCCACACTGAGAGCATGCTCCAAGTATCTTGCTGGATGGCAGACAGATCCAACAGAGGGAAATGATGGAGCACTGGGCAAGACAGAGCTCCCCAGAAACCACAGGGCTTTGGGGACAGACTCAATTCTCACACTCCAGATACTTGCTGGTTCCCAGGTGATGAAAAGCCATTGGGACCACTCTTCTCTGCAGTGTGAAAGCCCAACTTTGGCTGCACCTCTTCATGTACGTGGTGTGTCACAGTGGGGGCACCTGTCTGTGTGAACACAGAGAACACATGGAGCAGAGAGCAGTGGGCCCAGCACCTGGACCCAAACACCTCCTGCCTGTTCCCAGCCTGGCAGGAGGAGCTTTGGCTCTCATGTTCTCCCTCGTGGCCACATCCCATGTGGGGCCCTGACCCCTGGGGACACCCCTGGGTACAGGCCCCACCTCGACCCTGCTCCCTTGATCACAGCCCTCTGAGCTCTGTCCCACACCAGCTCCATCCACCTCCCTGCCCACCCATCCAGCCCCTCCTGCCTCAGTTTCCCAAGGAGGATGGTGTGGGACACAGAGGCCTGGCTGCACTCAAGGTAGGTGACATCTGCTGGTCTCCTTCATCCAGCTGTGTCACCACAGAAGGCTGGTGGATTGGTCAAGCATGATCTAGCCTTGGTAAACCCATACTGACCACTCCCAATAACTTCCTGTTCTTCAACATACTTAGAGATGACATCCAGAAGGAGTCACTCCTGCCCCTTCCCAGGGACAGAGGGGAGACTGACCTGCCTGTGGTTGCCCTTTTGAAGGCTGGAGTGACACTGGCCTTCTCCAGCCCTCAGGCACCTCTCCTGCTCTCCATGACCTTCCAGAGATGATGGAGAGTGACCCAGCTCTCAGCACTCATAGGTGCATCCCATCAGGGCCCACAGATTTATGGATGTCCAGTTTGGCCAGTTTTCCAACTGGAGCTCCAGACCTGGGCAGGGTACCTGACAGCACCTCTGAAATGTCTTTGGCTGTTGATTTCAAGCTCATATTTGACAGACAGATCTGATGCAAATTGTCTTGCCTTTCAAGACCCTCCTTCTACTTTTGGAAGTCATACACAAGTAGACACTGGGGAAAAATGAAGGGAAGCTGGAATTGCTCTGCAGAAGGAGTATCAAGCCTGGACTTCTCCTCCAGTGAGACCCCCCACACTGAGAGCATGCTCCAAGTATCTTGCTGGATGGCAGACAGATCCAACAGAGGGAAATGATGGAGCACTGGGCAAGACAGAGCTCCCCAGAAACCACAGGGCTTTGGGGACAGACTCAATTCTCACACTCCAGATACTTGCTGGTTCCCAGGTGATGAAAAGCCATTGGGACCACTCTTCTCTGCAGTGTGAAAGCCCAACTTTGGCTGCACCTCTTCATGTACGTGGTGTGTCACAGTGGGGGCACCTGTCTGTGTGAACACAGAGAACACATGGAGCAGAGAGCAGTGGGCCCAGCACCTGGACCCAAACACCTCCTGCCTGTTCCCAGCCTGGCAGGAGGAGCTTTGGCTCTCATGTTCTCCCTCGTGGCCACATCCCATGTGGGGCCATCACAGCTGGTCTTTTAAAGCCACCTTTCCATGGCAGGGTGTTAATGCTGCCCATGTCTGTGCTGAAAAGCTCCAGTGCCTTTGGCACCAGAGATGACAGTGACAATCTGAGCTCCTGCCATCCCCAGCCAGGAAGCTGAGCAGTGCAGACTCTTCCAGGTCCTCTTTGGAAGTGCCTTGTCCTCTGTGCCAGAGCTGACACATGGATTCTATAAGCAGACACAACTGCTGTCACACGAAGCCTGTACCTGCAGGTCCCAGAGGAAAACACCCACTGGGAAGAGCTCCTGAGTCAAAGCAACATCTGGCAGTGAGGGAGCCGTGGCCAGCACATAAGAAGCAAGACCCTGACTGCTTGGAGTCCCAAAGCCTTGCTTGGCCACTGGATCAGCAGGTGCCTCCTTTGCTCTCTTCTTTAAACCAAGCAGAGGAGCAAGGGGGGAAGCACAGGCAGCCAGACCAGCACTTGCCATGAGCACTAAGAGGCTGCTGAGGGAAGGGAAGAAGAGCTGCACGCTTCACACCTTCACTGAGGAGCTTGTGTGGCCCCAAAAGACACTGCTACTCACACAGAAGTCAGGTAGGATCCCTTCCAACTCAAGGAAGACTGAGGGACTCATCACTTGGAGGGGTAAGCAGGCAGAAAACAAGCTGGCAGAGACCAGGCAGGTGAGAAACCTCAACAAACAACACTCCTGGGCTCCAAATCAGAGCTCAATGTATAGACTCGTTGGTCCTCCACACCCCAGCCACCTGACAGCAGCAGCTGTACCAACCAGCTCCTCCAGGAACTTACCTCTGGCCCTGACTCTCTGCACCACTCAACAAGACTTCCCTCTTCTCCCTCCCTGCCTTATTTTGACTGCTGTGGAAAAGCCCCTTGTCCCATCCAATCCCACAGGCTGCTCCACCACAACCAGAAGGGAAACTCAAGAAAACAGAGATGTCAGAAGCCATGAACATCTCGAGCTGCATTCTGCTGCTCCTCAGATGATGAACTTCCCTGGGTACAAACTTCTCCCTGTACCCACATCAGGACATTTTTCTCTTTTTTTTTTTTCCCCCAAAAGATTCCATCACCTGCTCCACCTCTCCAAGAAAAATGTTCTCCTCATTTCCAGCAGCTTCACTGTGGAGCTCTGTCTATTCCAAATCAATCCTGACACAGAAGCTGAGCACAAACTCTGAGCATCCTTCCCTGCTTTCAAGCCCTGCACCATCCCTGTCCCACCTCACCCAGCAAGATGATAGGATCATGGAATGGGTTGGGTTGGAGGGACCTCAAAGCCCACCCAGTGCCCCCCTGCACGGGCAGGGACACCTCCCAGCAGCCCAGGCTGCTCCAAGCCCCATCCAACCTGCCCTTCAACACCCCCAGGGATGGGGCAGCCACAGCTTCCCTGGGCAACCTGGGCCAGGGGCTCCCCACCCTCACAGCCCAGAATTTCCCCCTCAAGTCCAACCTGCATCTCCCCTCTTATGCAAAGCCTTGAGCCCACCCAAGTCTGCACTACAGAAGCAGCAAGTCCCTGAGGAACCAGCAGAACCCAGCAGGCAGGAGACTCCTGAAGCCACCAGGCAGACACTCACGTGGGGAGAGTCTTCAGCAGGTTCTCACGTAGCTCCAAAGTCACCAGGTTTGCCAAACTGCAAGAGAAAAGGGAGGGGAAAGCCAGGGTCACTGGACAGGGCTCCAGGGGTACAAGATGTTTGTGTCCCCTCCCTTGGGACCACCCCTCGTGGCCTGCACACAGGGATGGAGGGGACAGGGAAAGACTAAAAACAAAGAAGATCTTCAATGACTTGTGGGGAAGGTGGCTGCTTGTTGCAGAGTCATGGGGAAACAAACCCTGTGCCCAGGGCAAGGGCAGCTGGGGTCACACTCAGGCCTGTCTGCCCCAAAGACACAGAACCCTCAGGTGCAGAAAGCCCAATCCCATGGGAAGGACACTCATGGGCTTTGCCTTGGCCACCTGCCAGCAGGACAAACCACTTCAGCAGACCCCACTGGTCTGGAAAGGGACAAATGGGAATTACAGGAAGGCAGAGGACTGGGGAAGCCTGGATGCACCTCTTGCCTGTGCCACTGGCCATGGAGGAGAAGCAGCCAAGACCAGGAAAAGGACCTTGCTAAAAGGTTGTCTTCTCACAAGAACCATGCCCAGAGGTGCTCAGGCAGCACAGGGCAAGCTGTAAGTGGGGTGTGATGCTGCCCCCCTCCACACCCTGCTATGTCCCCACCCCTGCCCCCTCCCCATGAGGAACTGGGCCATACTCACTTCCCAATGTCGTTGGGGAGGCTCTGCAGGGACACATCATTCAAGGCCAAGTGGCCCAGGCTGCGGAGCTGCGTGAAGCCCTCTGGGAGCCTGTGGGCAGAACACACCAACATCCATTCTGTGCACAAAACAAGCCCTAAAGTCCTCACTTAAATCCCCAAAAATCCAGTCTTGCCCCAGTCAGTATCAATCTGTGGAAAGGAGGAGCTGAGGAACTGAGTCCCACCCTGGCTCCTGCTCCAGGACGTGTCCTGTCTGCAAGGCAATGCTCCTTGCTCCTTGCACCAAGGCCATGTCCAAGTGTCCTGACGTGGCTCTGTGGTTCTCCAGCACAAACCCCAGACTCACTTGTGCCACGTGATCACTTACACTTGGAGGCAGGAAGGGCCACCAAGTAATCCAGACACCCATCTGAGGATACTTCTGCAGAGGACACAGGTTGCCTAGGGAAGCTGTGGCTGCCCCATCCCTGGGGGTGTTGAAGGGCAGGTTGGATGGGGCTTGGAGCAGCCTGGGCTGCTGGGAGGTGTCCCTGCCCATGCAGGGGGGCACTGGGTGGGCTTTGAGGTCCCTCCAACCCAACCCAGTCTGGGATTCTGTGACACTGCAGCATTTCCTGGGACCCAACAGCACCATCACAACAGCTCCAAGGTGCAACAGAAGAGGGAAAGCCCCATGAAGAGGAGAAATCCTTTGGTGTTCACAGGCAGCTCCTGGAGCTCCCCAGCCCCACTGCTCAGCACACACATCTCACAGCTCTGGGCCACAAAAAGACCCTGAGAAATAACTTCTGGTGCAGAAGTGCTGGTCCCTCCTGGGGTGGAGGGATTCCCTCCAACTGAATGGCCTGTCCCATCAGATGGGCAGTGGAACAGGCTGCCCAGGGAGGTGGTGGAGTCACCATCCCTGGAGGTGTTCAGGAGAAATGTAGATGTGGTGCTGAGGGACATGATTTCAGCACTGAATGGGTAAATCAGGTCATGGTCAGGGGACTTAGGTTATGGTTGGACTTGATGTCATCTTCAAGGCCCCTTCCAACAAGAATGATTCTATGGTTCTATGATTCTACCCTGGCAGAGTCTGGCTCCACCAGAGGGAAGCAGAGACTTCCAGCTTGGAGGGCCCAGCAGCAGGAAAGGCAGCAGGTACCAGGAGTCAGGCTGGCACCCCCAGAGCCCTGGCACCCCCAGAGCCCTGGCACCCCCAGAGCCCTGGCAGACAAGGCACCAAGACTCCAGTGCCAGAGTGTGTGGGTCACCAAGGCAGAGGAGCCACCCTCCCATGCCCAAAACATGGATTAAGAGCTGCAGAGCCAGAAGAGACAAGGCAGGGACCCCTGTCCTTGGACACAGCTCTGAGCACTGAGGGGTCAGGGCAACCAAGCAAGGAAGGAGGTCAAGGGATGGTAACCCTAAGTTAGACAGAAGACAGAGAGCACAGCAGGACTGACAGAGCACAGGACAGCAGGCAGGCCGTGCTCTGCTCCTCTGTAGTACAACAAGGCCACCTCCATTCTGGTTTGTGCACCAGGGAGAGACAAGCTCATCCCAAGAGGACAGAAGTCCTCACCATTCCCACCAGTGTAACTAAAGGCTCGTCCATCCAAGAAGAGGCAGCAGAAACCAGCTCCTCCCTATGCTGAGTGTTCCAGCTGCCAGGAGAGCACCTGCAGGTCTTGGCAAGGGCTGGGTGGCCCCAGACAACTACCAGATGAAGAGCAGAGAAAGCTCAGGAGGATGAGGAACTTCAGCTGGAGAAAAGGGTTGCACAGGCCTTCCTACCTGGAGAGAGGGTTCCCGCTGAAGTCAGCGATTTCCAGGGACTTGCAGAATTTGATGCTTTCAGGAATTTCTGGAATGTCTGGAAAAATACAACAAACAAACAAACAAAAAAAAAGAAAGAGGTTTGAGAAGAGGCCAGAAAGGGTGGCCAAGCAGTGGGGACAGCCTGAGAGACAGTCAGACAACCTGACTTTAACCACTCAGGACCCAGCAAAGCTCACTGTGCAGGGCTGTGGACAGACACCTCCTCTTCCACAGCACAGGGAGGTGGGACCACACGGAGGGAGGCCCATGGGGCAGCAGAGCCAGCCAGCTTGGACCTACCATTACGGGAGATGTCCAGCTCCACCAGCTGCATGAAGTTGGCAACCTCGGGGGGCAGCCTCTGGATTTCATTGTCACTCAGACCCAACTTGCGCAGGTTCAGGAGCCGGAAGAAAGGCTGGAGAGGAGAGAGCAGAGCTGGGTCAGCAGCAGTTCTGGGGGAAACCTGAGCGCCCACCCCTGGATACAGCTGCCTTTTCTCATGATCTCTGCCCTGGA
Organism: Chaetura pelagica; assembly: GCF_000747805.2. Classification (NCBI taxonomy): domain Eukaryota; kingdom Metazoa; phylum Chordata; class Aves; order Apodiformes; family Apodidae; genus Chaetura; species Chaetura pelagica. Next base: position 145,546 of record NW_009954180.1, read on the forward strand.
GGGGTCCTCCAGGTGCAGGGGATGCACAGGTAAGAACAGCAATTGAGATCTACAGGAGATCAGGGTGAAAGAAGAAAGGCGACGATGAGCTCGGCTGGATGATGAATTTAACACCTCTACAACTTCACTTCTCTTAGAACCACTGAAACACCAAATGTAAAGCCCATCTAGATCCAACCCCTGCATGGGCAGGGACACCTCCCAGCAGCCCAGGCTGCTCCAAGCCCCATCCAACCTGCCCTTCAACACCCCCAGGGATGGGGCAGCCACAGCTTCCCTGGGCAACCTGGGCCAGGCTCTCCCCACCCTCACAGCCCAGAATTTCTCCCTCCCATCTCAGCTCCAGCTCCCTCTGCCAGCTGGAAACCCTTCCCCCTGCTCCCATCCCTCCCTGCCCTTGTCCCAAGCCCCTCCCCAGCTTTCCTGGAGCCCCTTCAGGCCCTGGAAGCTGCTCTCAGGTCTCCCTGGAGCCTTCTCTTCCCCTTTCCTTGCAGATACACCATGGATGTTCCTAAGACACTGCAGGGCTCAGGAGTCTGATTTGGAGAAGCCAACAAAGCAGGAGCATGAGGGAACTCCCAGAGCATGGTCCTGTTTCTGCTGTCACACACATCTGCACCTTCTGTCAGGCCAGCAGGGACAGGTCCCTCCAGCAGCATTTGTGCCACTTGTGCCAGAGAAGGAACAGGCTTTAAACAACCTGTTTGTTTAAACGTGAGGAGCCCAAGGAACAAAGAATCATAGAATCACAGAATCATGAAGGTTGGAAGGGACCTCCAAGATCATCCAGTTCCAACCCCCTGCCATGAGCAGGGAACGCTCCCACTAGACCAGGTTGCACAAAACCCCATCCAACCTGGCCTTAAAAACCTCCAGGGATGGGGCATCAACAGCCTCCCTGGACACCACATCCCAGCTCCTCACCACCCTCAGAGGGCAGAATTTCTTCCTAATATCTAACGTAAATCTCCCCTCTCTCAGTTTAAAACCATCACCCCTTGTCCTATCACTGTCTTCTCTGATGAAAAGAACAGGAGAAGGAAAGAAAATTCCCTTCTAGAAACACCACAGTTGTACAAATACTGCCTGGAAGGGTCTCTCGAGGTCTCCTAGGCTGCCAACCCCAAGGTCCTCACCTCCCCTTCTCAGACACCAATTACAGCTGCTGCAAATGGAAGGCTACAAGATCCATCCATCACACACTTTCTAGACATCAACAGCCTCCCAGCAAGTTCACAGCAAACAACAAACTATAATTATCAACTGAGCAAATCTTGCAGCTGCCTCTGACTATTGTTGGACACGGGACAGGATGGGAAGCAGGGCTGTGGTGTTGGCTCCATTTCCTGGATCGTTCCAGAGCCTGGGAAACACAAACAAACCACGCTGGGCCACGGCAGAAAATGAGACTTCTAAGAAGTTCACCCAGAACCATCTGAGGAACCTGAAGGTACATAAATCCATGGGATCTGATGAGATGCGTCCACAGGTCCTGAGGGAATTGGTGGAAGAAGCTGCAAAGACACTGCCCATCATATCTGATGAGTTGTAGTGATCCAGTGAAGTTCCCACTGACTGGAAAAGGAGAAACATACCCAAACTTTCAAGAAGGGAAAAAGGAAGACTCTGAGAACAACAAGCCAGTCAGTCTCACCACTGTGCCCAGCAAGATCATGGAGCAGAGCCTCCTGAAGGTGCTGGTGCCCAGCAGGACCATGGAGCAGAGCCTCCTGAAGGTGCTGGTGCCCAGCAGGACCATGGAGCAGAGCCTTCTGAAGGTGCTGGTGTCCAGCAGGACCATGGAGCAGAGCCTTCTGAAGGTGCTGGTGCCCAGCAGGACCATGGAGCAGAGCCTCCTGAAGGTGCTGGTGCCCAGCAGGACCATGGAGCAGAGCCTCCTGAAGGTGCTGGTGCCCAGCAGGACCATGGAGCAGAGCCTCCTGAAGGTGCTGGTGCCCAGCAGGACCATGGAGCAGAGCCTCCTGAAGGCTCTGCACATGGATAATAAGGAGGCCATTGGTGACAGCCAACATGGCTTCACTAGGGGCAAATCCTGCCTGACAAACTTGGTGGCCTTCTACAACAGGGTTACAGTTGGTGGGTAGGGGAAGAGCAACTGATGTCATCTACCTGGACTTGTGGAAAGCATTTAACACTGTTCAGTGTGGCATCCTGGTCCCTAAATCAGAGAGACATGGACGTGAGGGATGGAGCACTCGGAGGATCAGGAACTGGCTGGGTGTTGGCACTCAGAGCTGTGCTCAACAGCTCAACGGCCAAGTGGAGATTCAAGTTGCTTCACATTTATTGGCGACATGGACGGTGGGTCAAGGGCACCCTCAGCAAGTTCCTGGTGGCACCAAGCTGTGAGGTGGGGTCAATATATTGGAAGGGAGGGGGACACCCAGAGGGACCTGGACAGGCTGGAGAGGTGGACCCAAGCAAACTGCATGAAGTTCAAGAAGGTCAAGGTGAAGGTTCTGCACATGGGGCTGAACAATCCCAGGCACAAATCCAGGCTGGGCTGAGAAGGGATGGAGAGGAGCCCTGAGGAGAAGGGCCTGGGGATGTTGGGTGAAGAGGAGCTCAAAATGAGCCCAGAAACCCCCCTGTGTCCTGGGCTGCATCCCCAGCAGTGAGACCAGCAGGGCCAGGGGGGATTGTCCCTCTGCTGAGCCCCCTGCAGGGCTGGGGCCAGGCTGGGGTCCCCAGCACAGGGAGGACACGGAGCTGTTGGAGAGGCCAGAGGAGGCCCTGGAGATGCTGGGAGGGCTGGAGCAGCTCTGGAGCCAGGCTGGGAGAGCTGGGGTGTTCAGCCTGGAGAAGAGAAGGCTCCAGGGAGACCTGAGAGCAGCTTCCAGGGCCTGAAGGGGCTCCAGGAAAGCTGGGGAGGGGCTTTTCACCAGCAGGGGCAGTGATAGGAAAAGGGGTGATGGTTTTAAACTGAAAGAGGAGAGATTCAGGTCAGACATCAGGAAGAAATTCTTCACCACGAAAGTAGGAAGGTCCTGGAATAGGTTACCCAGGGGGTTGTGGCTGCCCCATCCCTGGAGGTGTTCAAGGACAGGTTGTGCAGCCTGGGCTGGTGGGAGGTGTCCCTGCTCATGGCAGGGAGGTTGGAACCTGATGATTTTTAAGGTCCCTTCCAACCTTCACCATCCTATGATGAGGTCTGAGAATCTAACTTGAGAAGTTTCCCTTCTGTAGATCAAAACCCCTGCAGTTTCCCAAGGAAATGTCTCCATCCAGAACCACTGCTGGGTGCTAGAGCACCTCTGAGGGGCTCAAAACTCGACTTATTTAGCAGTTGAGTAAGGAAAAAAGGTGGAAGAGAAGTCCTCTTGGTGAGGAGCAGAGCACGTTCTTTTTGCTGCAGCTGATCTAATGCAAATCAGTTTAATAGGAAAGGAAGTAGGTGAAAGTCTAAATGACAACAAAGGTTCAAACCAGAGCAGGAGGTTTACAGACTTGATTTGCTATTGTTTCCTAGATCCTCCTCCTAATTTTAGAATGCAAGGAAATTCCAAGCAAGACATTGTGTTGACCTGCTGGAGCCTACAAGCTGGATAACAACCAAGGGCACAGAAGATCCATGGCCCAGGCTTCAAACCCTGCTGCTCCCACACTCAGGCTGTCTCAAAATACACCTGTACACTTATTTTAAAAAGTGTTTTAGCCTAAAGAGGAATAAAATCATGCTAAAACTTACACTGCAAGCATTTATTGACACAGCAGAGATGCAGAAGCTCAACTATCTGTGGGGCAGGCTGGTCCTGTGGATGCTGCAGTTTTGCCCACAGGGAAGTTCTCCTTTCTCAGCTGGGCCATCAAAGGCAAAACCAGCACTTCTGGGGCACAAACATGAGTCCACCAGCAGAACAAAGTGCCCAGCAGGCCCTGAATGGCTGCCCTGCTGAAAGGATCAGAGCCCAGACACACACAGACCTGCTGGTGAAGGCAGCTGCAGAGCAAGCCCCAGAACTCGGCTGCCCTGACAATCCCACAAACCTTCCCATCAACTCACCTCACTTCAGGGAGACTTCTACTAAATATAATCATCTAATTATGAAATGGTTTGGATTGGAGGGACCTTGAAGACCACCCAGTGCCACCCCTGCATGGGCAGGGACACCTCCCAGCAGCCCAGGCTGCTCCAAGCCCCATCCAACCTGCCCTTCAACACCCCCAGGGATGGGGCAGCCACAGCTTCCCTGGGCAACCTGGGCCAGGCTGTCCCCACCCTCACAGCCCAGAATTTCTCCCTCCCATCTCAGCTCCAGCTCCCTCTGCCAGCTGGAAACCCTTCCCCCTGCTCCCATCCCTCCCTGCCCTTGTCCCAAGCCCCTCCCCAGCTTTCCTGGAGCCCCTTCAGGCCCTGGAAGCTGCTCTCAGGTCTCCCTAGAGCCTTCTCTTGTTCCAGAAGACCTTACTTTGTAGGCTACTTCTTTATATCAGTTAAAATAACATCATTTCTTCTCCCCCAGCTTTGTCTTTTTTTTTAAATTAAAGGTAACCTAAACCTGCAGCCCCCCCAAAGCCCACAGACCACAACCTGGTGTGTGCACAAATTCCCCTTCAGCAAACAGCAGGATCAGGACACCCCACTTCTTCAGTTAAGTGAACAAAATATTTGGATGTGACAAAAATCCAAACCAGCCACCAGTGGAGGTCACAGAAAACAAATGCAGAACTACAGAATTCCTGGGCAAGAATATTTTATCCTTGAAAAAAAACCAACCAGAACCAAAAGCAAATGAAGCAGAATCTAAGCCAGGCACCAATTCCTGTTAATTATTAGTTACCAGGCACTGACTCCTCATCACAAACCTCTCCCAGCAGGACTGTGCCAGTGAGAGGCTGAGCTGCAGCACAGACACACCAAGGAGTCTGGATTTTCCCTTGTTTCTTCCCAAAGTTCTTCCCTCCACTTCAGGACTGCAGAGAACGTGATGCAAAACAAGGCAACGTGGTGTGATCAGGAGCTGCTGAGATGCAAACCCTGCACCTCCCGTGACACACAGAATTCCCAGCTCACTGTTTGGTGAACTCCTGGGTCCCAGCAGCCAAATGTACAGAGTCAGGGACCCACCTGAGACACTGGAAAAGGAGAACAGATTAATTTTAATTGTTACTGGAACTAAAAGTGAAAACTTAATCAAACGCCTCCTCAGAGCCTGGGAATTGTCCCTCATGTGATCAACATTAACCTTGTTCCGTGCAGCTGCCAAGAAAGTCGCAGATTTAGGTCTGTGCTGATCTCCCTGCTGAGATAAAACAAGCACAATTTCAAGGTTTTCTGAATATCAAAAAGGGAAACAAATAGAAGTCACCAAATCCACACCACTTGGATCTTTCAGGGTTGAAACTGAACTGGTAAAAGATCCAAAACAGAAGCTTGAAGAAAAAAAAAAAAGAGCAGTGAGCTTTCAGTGTTTGCTGACACATCAGGAGCCTGAAGAGCACGGGGGGAGAACATGGGAAGGACCCTGGAGCACAGGAGTTCTGCCAGGTCAGGGCACCACCAGCAAAAAAAGGCTCAAGACAAAGACTGGAAGGACACTGGTAAATTAACAGTTTGTTGGGAGACGTGGGGGGAAAAGCCTTTTAAGTTAGAATATACCACAAAGACATTCTACTATTGAAGCATGTGAACACCAAGGGATGGCCAAGCTGGAAAACTACAAAACTGTCCTGAAAATAAGACTCTGGGGCCTTAAACTCTTCCACAACCCAGGGCAGAGCAACTGCAGAGAAGCAGACTGGAAATGCAAAGGTCTTTGCTCTCACTGGTGCATCGACTGGCTGGAAATCACCAACAGGTCCCAAGGGACTGTAACTGCTCCAGGAAAACAGAACCTTGCAAATAAAGACAAGAGAACTGTGCAGCACAGGCCCTGCACCTGCTTTCAGCTGTGCCATCCTCTCCAGCAGCCCCTCCAAAGACAAAACCAAACATGGGAGAAGCTGCTCCAGAGTCAGTTTCTCATTCCTGACCCAACATGGAGTTCCTTCCATCTCTTTGTAAGAAAAGGGCCACCTGGATCCATGATTTTTTCATTTAGAAGGGACCATGAAATAATGTTCTTCTAACCCTCTGGACATCACAGACCTTGACCACAGAATCATGAAATAATTCAGGTTGGAAGGAATCTTGGGAGGCCTCTAGTCCAACCTCTTGCCCAAAGGAGGGGGAGCCAGGAGGTCAGACCAGGCTGCTCAGCCCTTTGTCTAGTCAAGCCTTTCAAAACCTCCAACAAAGGAAGATCCAAAAGTCCTTTGGGCCCCTTGGGCCATCCACCCATTAATGGAATGGTTTGGGTTGGTTAAAGATCATCTACCCCAACCCCCCATGGGCAGGGACACCTCCCACCAGACCAGGGTGCTCCAAGCCCCATCCAACCTGGATTTGCACATTTCCTGGGACAGGGCCTCCCTGCAAGGAGCTGGACTCTGAGCACATGGACTGAGGCTGAAAGCTGAGCCCTTCTAGCCCAGCATCCAGCAGGAAGAGCTGAGAGGAGCTGCCCATGGACCATGGACAAAGAACCTTGCCAGCAGTGCAGGTCACAGTAAGTCAATTCACAGGCCCATTTGCATAACCAAATAAAAAGCCTCCAACGTCCCTTTTTGCTCTCAGCAGGCAAATATTCCAGTGTGCAACCAACATCAGCAATGGGAGAGAAGATCAGAACCTGAGGAGACCCCTGACTGTGCCAAACCTTTCACAATCAGACCACACCAGTTTGGAAGCTCCATGAGCCCAAGTCAGGCAGCTACCTGCTGCAGGTGGGTTGGGTTCCCAAGAATCCCAAACCAACCTCCCCAGACTCTCCACTGTGTTCCTGTGCACCACACCTGCCAGCCTGGACCAGCTAACCACAACCCAGCTGGACAGACCTCTGCTTCACCTGACTGATGTCTCAGCAACTTCAGGAGACAACTTCAGTAACAAAATATGATGCTACAACCTAAAGTGAGAAAGGATGAAACACTTGTGCAATTACTAACAAGCCTCTTGGTCCAGACCCCTGCCTTGGGAGTGATTTTATAGAAGAAAATGATGATTCCAACAGAGCAGAATCAGTGTGACAATGGTCAGAACTATCCTCACTGCAAAGGGGAAGAAACACAAGCTTCACATGGAAACCTACCAGCCAAGCAGAGAGTGACCCTGACCACACAAAGCTGAGTTCTGCTCCAGGAACACTTCCCAACAGCACCTGTGGTTTTCTCAGGGTTCTCCAGAGAAATAGTAACAGCATCAGCCAGTTTATGGGAGCAAGAAACCCCAGGAGCAGCAACCACCAGCCCCATCTTTGGCCTCTGCCAAGGAACCTGTATCTTGAGAAAGTCCTGAGCCACACGTGCTGGTGGTGAGAACCTCTCATCTGGGACACATTTCTTACTGATTATAGAATCACAGACTCATAGAATGGCTTGGGTTGGAAGGGACCCTAAAGCCCATCCAGACCCACCAGCCCAGGTGCTCCAAGCCCCATTCCAACCTGCCCTTCAACACTGCCAGGGATGGGGCAGCCACAGCTAATGACAATGTAAGGATGCTCAACACTCCACCATGCAGAGCTTCTCACCCAGTGAGGTCCAGAGGCACAGAAGTACTTGATCCCATGGAATTCATGTAGGAGAAAGGGACCTGGGGTCCTGGTAGACAAGAGGATGCCCATGAGCCAGCAATGTGCCCTTGTGGTCAAGAAGGCCAATGGCATCTGGGGTGCATTAGAAAGGGTGTGGTTAGTAGGTCAAGGGAGGTTCTCCTCCCCCTCTATTCTGCATTGGTGAGGCCACATCTGGAGTATTGTGTCCAGTTCTGGGCCCCTCAGTTCCAGAAGGACAGGGAACTGCTGGAAAGAGTCCAGGGCAGAGCCACAGAGATGCTGAAGGGAGGGGAACATCTCCCTGCTGAGGAAAGGCTGAGGGAGCTGGGTCTGTTGGGCTTGGAGAAGAGGAGACTGAGGGGCCACCTCATCCATGGGCACAAATCTGTTGAGGGCAGTGTCAGGGGGACAGAGCCAGGCTTTGTGCAGTGATGTCCAGTGACAGGACAAGGGGCAGTGGGTGCAAACTGGAGCAGAGGAGGTTCCATGTGAACATTAGAAGAAACTTCTTTGCAGTGAGAGTGACAGAGCCCTGGGCCAGGTTGCCCAGAGAGGCTGTGGAGTCTCCTTCTCTGGAGACATTCAAACCCCCCTGGACACGTTCCTGTGTGATGTGCTCTGGGTGCCCCTGCTCTGGCAGGAGGGTTGGACTGGGTGATCTTGAGGTCCCTTCCAACCCCTAAGATTCTGTGATTCTGCACACATGAAGGGCTTGATTCCTAAGCCAGCTTAGCCCACAGCTCCAACATGGTCAGTGGTGGCCCTTGCCCAGGGAAGTGGAGCAAACCCAGGCAGGAGGAAATCCCTGACTGAGCAATGAGCTTCTGGCCTGTCCTCAACATGTCCCAGCTGCTCCCAGCAAGGCAGGTGGATGGCACTGGAGGTGGTGCTGGCCAAAACTGAGAGAGGGAGATGCCCAGCTCCAGAGCGGACAGTCTGACAGTCCTGCACCCCTTCCTTGTCCACCCCTTGAGGAACTCCCACTGGCTGATCAGCCACCTCCTGCTTCTGTTGCCTCCCCACCCAGCCTCCAACAGCAGGAACCTCCTGCCTGTGGACACTGGCACTGAGCTTCCAGCCAAGGGAAGGAAGCAGAGCAAGCTTCTGGAAAGCCTAGGTCTGCAGAACAGCCAAGGAGTGGGCAGCAGGACAGCTGGGGGGGATGCAGTCTCCCTGGAGCCTTCTCTTCTCCAGGCTCAACACCCCAACTCTCAGTAATAAAGCCTCTTGTAAGCCCAGTCTCTGGTCTGCAAGAGGCCCTAGCAGACACCTGAAGGAGGTTCCATGCCCCTCCCTGCAATCATTGTGCCTCCAATGAAGTTGTCTTGAGCTCACAGACGTGATCCAAACCTGAACCCTGCCTCCTGGCCTGTGGATGTTCCTATCTGTGAAGCTCCCAGCCTCACTCCTGAGGCCGTGGCAAAGCACCAAGACATGAAAGGGAGGTTAGTGGAGCTGCTGGGTTAGCCTGGAGAACCACAGCTCTCAGATAGGGATGGTGGGAATCTGGACACCCCCCCAAGGGCTTCCTTTTGTGCTGCAGAGCAGTGTTGGCAGAGCCTCGACAGCTCCGCTGCTCACGGGCTCACTCAGATCAAGAGGTGGAAAATGAAACAAGGAGAAAGGACAAAGGATAAAAGGATCAGAACAAACCTCTGAGCTGCTGCTCAGTGACCCCGTGTCCCAGAAACAACAAAATTCTGAGGGCAGGCCTGGAAAGCCAACTGCTCCCAGGATGGGACTGATGGCCACAGAGCCACCCCCTGCTCCTCCAGGAGGTCTGATGGGTCTGTCCCCTGCTTGGGCAGGATGGAGGGAAAGGGCTCAGGCCCCAGAGGATCCAGGGAGCCTGATGGTGCCTGGCAGGGCCAGGAACACAGATCTACCTTGGAGAGAGTCCAGAGGAAGCCCTGGAGATGCTGGGAGGGCTGGAGCAGCTCTGGAGCCAGGCTGGGAGAGCTGGGGTGTTCAGCCTGGAGAAGAGAAGGCTCCAGGGAGACCTGAGAGCAGCTTCCAGGGCCTGAAGGGGCTCCAGGAAAGCTGGGGAGGGGCTTGGGACAAGGGCAGGGAGGGATGGGAGCAGGGGGAAGGGTTTCCAGCTGGCAGAGGGAGCTGGAGCTGAGATGGGAGGGAGAAATTCTGGGCTGTGAGGGTGGGGAGCCCCTGGCCCAGGTTGCCCAGGGAAGCTGTGGCTGCCCCATCCCTGGCAGTGTTGAAGGGCAGGTTGGATGGGGCTTGGAGCAGCCTGGGCTGCTGGGAGGTGTCCCTGCCCATGCAGGGGGGCACTGGGTGGGCTTTGAGGTCACTCCAACCCAAACCAGTCTGGGATTCTGAGATCTTAAGCACTGCCCATGGAGAAAGCAGACAGTGCTGTGGACTCTGCAGGAACTCACCTGCCTGCCCTTCCAGTCTTGGAGACCTACAGAGAGAACTGTGAAGACCTGGGATCCCTCCTTTTCCATCTCTGATGACAGAAGGAGCTGATTCAGTCAAATGCCTTTGGGGACAACCAGCTCCACGAGAGGGACTCAAGAGGAGCTGGGATCAGAAACTGCAAAGCAAAACACTGGGGAGCTGATCAGCTCTAAGGCCTAACTCAGCCTTTCCGAGTTCCTGTGCCCAAAGAAAACACCTCCCAGGTGAGGCCACAGAACCAGAAAGTCCTCTCTGGCTCAGCAGGGCAGCGTGGGCAGGAGGCCAGCCCCAGAGGCTGCACAGCTCCCCTGGCAGAGCAGGATCAGTCCACTTGAGCAGAGCCAAGTGCCTCCAGGCAGCAGCAGGTTGCATCACCAGAGCAGTGAACTCCAGACACACCTTTCCCTGCATCCAGAGGAACCACCCAAGCAACATGTATTCCCAGAATAGCTCAATTCAAGAAGAATCACAGAATCAATCACAGAATATTAGGAGTTGGAAGGGACCTCAAGAGATCACCCAGCCCAGCCCCCCTGCCAGAGCAGGGGCACCCAGAGCACATCACACAGGAACGTGTCCAGGTGGTTTGAATGTCTCCAGAGAAGGAGACTCCACAGCCTCTCTGGGCAGCCTGGCCCAGGGCTCTGTCACTTCACAGGAAAGAAGTTTCTTCTAATGTTCATGTGGAACCTCCTGGGCTCCAGTTTGCACCCACTGCCCCTTGTCCTGTCACTGGACATCACTGCACAAAGCCTGGCTCTGTCCCCCTGACACTGCCCTCAACAGATTTGTGCCCATGGATGAGGTGGCCCCTCAGTCTCCTCTTCTCCAAGCCCAACAGACCCAGCTCCCTCAGCCTTTCCTCAGCAGGGAGATGTTCCCCTCCCTCCAGCATCTCTATGGCTCTGCCCTGGGCTCTTTCCAGCAGTTCCCTGTCCTTCTGGAACTGAGGGGCCCAGAACTGGACACAATATTCCAGATGCAGCCTCACCAAGGCAGAATAGAGGGGAAGGAGAACCTCCCTTGATCTACTAACCACCCCCTTTCTAACCCACCCCAGATGCCATTGGCATTCTTGGCCACAAGGGCACATTGCTGGCTCATCCTCCTGCTCACCAGGACCCCCAGGTCCCTTTCTCCTCCCCTGCTCTCCAGCAGCTCAGCCCCCAACCTGTACTGGTACATGGGGTTGTTCTTCCCCAGATGCAAGACTCTGCACTTGCCCTTGTTGAATTTCACCAAGTCTCTCCCTGCCCAACTCTCCAGCCTGTCCAGGTCTCCCTGAATGGCAGCACAGCCCCCTGGTGTGTCAGCCACCCCTCCCAGTTTGGTGTCACCAGCAAACTTGCTGAGGCCACACTCTGCTCCCTCCTCCAGGTCATTGATGAAGATGTTGAACAGCACTGGTCTCAGTACTGACCCCTGAGGGACCCCACTGGTCACCCACCTCCAACCAGATCCTGCCCCATTGACCACAAAGAACCATCACTTCACCTGACATATAGTGGAGATAACAGACTTAATGGAAGAAGAAGTCAAAAAAGTGATCAGCACAGCTGAGAGGTGAGAACAACAGGTTGATGCCCCAGGGGAGAGGCACCCAAGGGGTCCTGGTGCCACAGGAAGGGCACCACTACCACCACCCAGGTGGGCCCTTGCTCCTGGGTGATCCTCAGAGATCCCTGTGTTTGGGTCATCCAAGCAGGCGTGGGACAAGACCCCAGGCAGTGGATGCAGACCCATCCACCAGCACAAACCAGGATGGGATCTTCCCCCAGTAACTGACCCCAGCTCCAGCAGCTTTTCATTCTCCACTCCTCACAACGTTTCCCACAGACACTGAACTGGCTTTAGCCTCCTTGGCCACAAACACCTGAAGGGCAGCAACACAGCAGAGCCCCAGGAAGGAGCAGCTGATGTTCAGCCAGGCTGGGCTCTGCATCCAGGGCCCCACAGGCTGGGCACCACCCCGGGCCTCATGGGGATGGGGTCTCCTCCCTGCCAGCCCACCCCAGGCAGACACATGGCAAGGAGGAGCTGCATGGATGGGCCTGGCAGGAGTGCTGGGCACACTGAACATTAGCAGCTCCACATCCCAGAACTCCAGACTGGTTTGCATTGAGAGGGGTTAAATCCTCTCCAGTGCCCCCCTGCATGGGCAGGGACACCTCCCACCATTCCAGGCTGCTCCAAGCCCCATCCAACCTGCTCTTCAAAACTTCCAGGGATGGGGCAGCCACAGATTCACTGGGCACACAAAGCCCCATGCTGCACGTGGCCCCAGAGCTGGGAGGGAGGTCACCAACCTCCCTGGCTGCCACCCCAGCCCCCCCAGACTGGCCGGATTTCCAGCTATTTAACCCCCGTATCAGCCCCTGAGGAATGTATTTCAAACATATAAAGGTACTTAAGCAGCAGGAACACCTCCCAGCAGAGGCACAACAAGCTCCCAAGACTCCCCAGCTGCCTCTTCCCAGGAATGCAGGCTCCTCTGGGGTCAGAGGCAGCAACTGTTCCGCTGCCGAGAGGGCTCCCTGCTCCAAAGGGACAGCTTGGGAGAAAGGGAATCCCTGAGCCACAACAAGGCCAGGACACCCTGGCTCCCCATCCTCAAGAAGCAAAACCTGATATACCCCAGGGAGACCTGAGAGCAGCTTCCAGGGCCTGAAGGGGCTCCAGGAAAGCTGGGGAGGGGCTTGGGACAAGGGCAGGGAGGGATGGGAGCAGGGGGAAGGGTTTCCAGCTGGCAGAGGGAGCTGGAGCTGAGATGGGAGGGAGAAATTCTGGGCTGTGAGGGTGGGGAGCCCCTGGCCCAGGTTGCCCAGGGAAGCTGTGGCTGCCCCATCCCTGGGGGTGTTGAAGGGCAGGTTGGATGGGGCTTGGAGCAGCCTGGGCTGCTGGGAGGTGTCCCTGCCCATGCAGGGGGTTGAATCTAGATGACCTTTAAGGTCTCTTCCCACCCAAACCATTTCATGGCTCTATGAAATGCCAGCAACAGGGAAAAAGGTCAGGAGTTACAGTATTACCAGTTGCAGTTGTTTCAAACAAGACTGTGTTTTCTTGAGGCAGAAATCCTATCTCCCTGTGAGCTCATACCCAATAGATTAATCTCCAGCACTGAGAAACACACATACACCAAAGGAAAAAACCCACAAGCAGCTCTGCTCCTGAAAGTGGGAAACCAAGACAAGGCAGAGGAGATCCAGGTAATTAGCTGGTTCAGAGCAAAGTGTTCAGCCTTACAGCTGGCTGCACCCTCGGGGTCCAGGGAAGCACATCTGGGGGACTGGAAAAGTATCCAAGAAGAGGTGAGTGTCCCTGTGTGGATGGTGGCAGCAGGAGATTCTCAGACACTCAAGGCACAAACAACTCCAGTGAACAGGAAGAGCACAAAGCAGCTCCCCAGGGAACAGCTCAGACATGCACCCCTAAATACCCTGAACTAGAAATGGAGACAGGAGGAGTCAATCTGCAGGGCAGGAGCTTTGTGGACCAGCACATCTCCCTGGTCAGCAGGGCCTGTCCCACTTCAGGCTCTGCCACCCCTGCCCCATCCCGTGTCCATCGCACAGAAGGTGCAACAAGGCTATGAAACCCAGAACACTCAGGGGGACACACGTAACAGGTCAGGGGAGACCTGAAGAGGTTAACCTGGTTCTGCCTTCACCTCTAACCATCAGCGAAACACCACCTAAACCATTCCTGACCGGTGTGCAGCCACAGCCAAAGGGAATCAGGAGAGATCTTGGAGCTGCAAGCAGATCAGGCTACAGAACCACAGAGAATCACAGTCACAGAGTGATGGGGCTGGGAGGGACCCCTGGAGATCCCCCCTCCCAGCCCCCAGGGCAGGGTCACCCCCAGCAGGTCCCACAGGAGCCTCCAGAGGGGAGAACACTCAGGGGGACACACGTCGGGGAGACCTGAAGAGGTTAACCTGGTTCTGCCTTCACCTCTAACCATCAGCAAAACACCACCTAAACCATTCCTGACCGGTGTGCAGCCACAGCCAAAGGGAATCAGGAGAGATCTTGGAGCTGCAAGAAGACCAGGCTACAGAACCACAGAGAATCACAGTCACAGAGTGATGGGGCTGGGAGGGACCCCTGGAGATCCCCCCTCCCAGCCCCCAGGGCAGGGTCACCCCCAGCAGGTCCCACAGGAGCCTCCAGAGGGGCTGGGGTGTCTCCAGAGAAGGAGCCTCCACAGCCTCTCTGGGCAGCCTGGCCCAGGGCTCTGCCACCCTCCCAGGCAACAAGTTCCTCCTCCTGGGGAGCTTGACCCTCCTGTGCTCCAGCTTGTGCCCATGGCCCCTTGGCCTGTCCCTGGGCAGCCCTGAGCAGAGTCTGGTCCCCCCCTGCTGACCCCCTGCAGATCCTGCTCAGCCTTGAGGAGACCCCCCCTCAGGCTCCTCCTCTCCAGCTGAACAGCCCCAGCTCCCTCAGCCTTTCCTCACCGGGCAGATTCTCCACCTTAAAGCACAAAACCACTTCTGTGTCCCTCTTTCCTGTTCCCTTGTGTGTCTGTCCAAGAACTCTATGCCCAAGAGTTTGACTTGCTCTTTTTCCCTCAGCTGAGCTCTGCTGCCATCACTCCAGCACAAATTCTAAATCCCCCTCATCACCACCCAGGGTTTAAGACAGTTACTGCACAGAGAGAAATGGGTGAGGGTGAAACAGCATCTATTTCATCTTCTGGGCAGCAGCACATCCAGAACAGCTGGGTTTTGGAGCAACAAAACCACATCCATCTGTACACACCAACTCAGAGGGCTCCCGAGCTGCTGGAAGGAAGACAGAGCTGTGCCAACTCTGTGCACAGGTCTCCCAACAATCAGGTGAAACCAGTTTCTTGACTGGTTTTGTTAAACAAAGGCAGCCTGCAGTTTTGACACAAGGAACTCCCATGCAGGACCAGCTCTGGTGCCCACCACCCTCAGGCCTCCATGGGCACCAGAGCTTGGCTCAGTCTCCAGGGAGAACCACAGGGGACTCCAGTCACTGGGGATTCCCAGTTTCCCCGACTTTCTCAGGGAAGAGCTATTAGCATGGAGAGGTTGAAAGGAGCAGCTTTACTCCTCCATGGAAGTAAATAAAACCCCAGATCCTCCCTGCAGGCTTCAGATGCCAAGAAATTAAAAGCTGCTCTTAATTAGCTTGGCCAGGCCCCACCTCGCCCTGGGAAAGTGACACACACGGCGCTCGGGTTTCGCCCTGCTCAGGGCAGCAGGATCCCAGCACAAAGGACAGGGATGCTCCAGCCCCAGGCCAAGAGCAGCCAAACAGGAGGAACCCTGAAACCCTGGCAAAGAAATGGCCGAGATGCAACCAACAACGAGCCAGAACAGGAGGGATCTGCACGGGGCCCAGAGCTCCTCTGGCCAGGAGCCCACCCCTCTGGCCCCCCAGTGCAAACCAGCAGCAGCTCCCCAGGCTGGAGGGAAGGGAGATTTCTGCACTGGGCCAGGCTGGTTGAGGGAGCTTCAGTGAGCAAAACTCAGAGGAACTCCAGCCCCTCCAGGAGACACCCTAAGGCTTGCCTCTCCAGCCCCTCCATCCCCCAACACCTGCTATCAGAGCCAGCTCTTTGATTGAGAATCATAGAATGGTGAAGGTTGGAAGGGACTTGAAAGATCCTCAGGTTCCAACCCCCCTGCCATGGGCAGGGACACCTCCCACCAGCCCAGGCTGCACAAGACTCATCCAACCTGGCATTAAACACCTCCAGGGATGGGGCTTCCACAGCCTCCCTGGGCAACCTATTCCAGTGCCTTCCTACCCTCATGGTGAAGAATTTCTTCCTGGTGTCTGACCTGAATCTCCCCTCTTTCAGTTGAAAACCATCACCCCTTGTCCTAGCACTGCCCTCTCTGGTAAAAAGCCCCTCCCCAGCTTTCCTGGAGCCCCTCCAGGCACTGGAAGCTGCTCTCAGGTCTCCCTGGAGCCTTCTCTTCTCCAGGCTGAACACCCCAACTCTCCCAGCCTGGCTCTAGAGCAGAGCTGCTCCAGCTCTCCCAGCATTTCCATGGCCTCCTCTGGGCCCTTTCCAGCAGCTCCATGTTTTCCCAGTGCTGAGGGCTCCTGAGCTGGACACAACACTCCAGGTGTTGTGCAGAAAGCCCCCCTCTCTGGCTAACGCCCCACCTTCACCACCCTCACTGCCCAGGTGTCCCTCCAGCAGGACTCCAACAGCCTGTCCCTCTGGATCCTCCTGCTGACACTGAGGTTCCCTTCCTCCTCCCCAGTGACTTGCTCATAATGTTCAGTCCCTGCTCAGCTCCACCCTCTCCCTCCTACACCAGGTCCTTCAAGCTCTGCTCCACCCAGGTTCCTTCTGACCTCTCCCTTTCCCTTCCCATACTCCAGCCCTGGGCACTCCTCTGAAAACCCTCTGGATCCCTCTTGAACACACACTCCTGGGCTGCGACTGGCTCCATCCACACCTCCAAATTCCTGCTCTGAATTCCAGGCTGTTCATTCCTTCCTGGTGAGACCTGCACCTCTGAAGTGCTCAGGAAGAGTGGACTAAACAAGTCTGGTGAATTCTGCAGCTCTTGTGTCATGATTTATCAGGATGTGTCCTTGAAACCTGCCCCCCTACCTGAAGGGGCTGCTTATTCTCCTGCTGCTGAAGGGTGCTCCATGCTCATGGTCCTGCAGGAATGACTTCATGCAAGCCAGGTGGAACAGAAGCAGGCAGAGAGCAATTTCTCCTCTGGAATTCACCTTCCTGAAGAGCATGGGGAACTTATCAAAAGGAATTTATCATTTGCCATTAAATCATGCTGGATCACCCTGGCAGCAAATCCCTGCCACAAGGCAGCAGATGCTCCCAACACAGATTTAATCTCTCACCTCAACCAAGCAGAGCATGGCCAGCCACCCCTCCACTCTCCTGCTTCAAACATCACCTCCACACGGACACCTTCCCCCAAAATCCTGCTTGAGCCCTTAAAAAACAAGCTTGCTCTGGGCAAACATGCTACCAAAGACTGTCCATGCTCCCTCGCTCAGTTTTTCTATCTGATCTGCTGCTGCTCTCTGCTCCTGCCCCTGCACACACTCCTCTGCACTCCTTTAAACTCTTCCCCCAAGGAACAGGTACCCACAGCCCCATTCCATGAAGCCAGCACACTTCCCTGTGCCCCACCTTCCCCCATGGTATGCATCAATCCTCCCCCAACCTCTCTCTCCCACAGGAGATGTTTCCATGAGGAGCTCCTCAGCTAGAGCATCCTCCCTACCCCAGCCAAGGGGCTCTACCATTGCCCTTCCCCAAGGACAACATGTCCCCAAACCCAGCATTGCTGTCCTCTCCTTCCCTACTGGAAGGGCAATTTATTTTCAGTTTTCATCCCATATCCACCTCCTGTAACACTCAGGAATGTGTCCCTACCCACACAGCCCTAACAGTAACAACCCCCAGTGATGCTCTTCCTGCACCTGGTTTGTGTTCTGGGACTGAGAGGGCACCTCTTCACTGCCCAGGTCAGCTCTGTTAGCACATAACATCAGGACACACACTGGGACAAAGCCCAGGTGGATCTAACCTTGCACCCTGGTCCCACCAAGCTGGAACCTCCTCACCAGAACCTCCAGACCATCCAGCACCACCTGGAAGAAACCCAGGGGAGCTGGAAAGGGGAGAGAACATGGGCCCTATTTCTGCTCTCCCTGCCATGTCTCCAAGGCACAGCACCTCTAGGCAGCACCCACCAGCTCCCAAGATTGTTCAGGAGCAGTGACCAGGGTGTTCCCTTGTTCCCCCCTCCCGTTCCCCAGCTGCATGGATGTCATTCCCACATGGCTCCATGGAGAGGGCATGTAGGTTGTGCTGGGGATGGGCTGAAACCTGTCACCACTGGAGAAAGGCCACAGCAGCTGCAGACAGACCTCGACAGAAAGGCAGTACCCCAATATGAGAAGGACACAGAGCTGCTGGAGCAAGTCCAGAGGAGGCCCTGGAGATGCTGGGTGGGCTGGAGCAGCTCTGGAGCCAGGCTGGGAGAGTTGGGGTGTTCAGCCTGGAGAAGAGAAGGCTCCAGGGAGACCTGAGAGCAGCTTCCAGGGCCTGAAGGGGCTCCAGGAAAGCTGGGGAGGGGCTTGGGACAAGGGCAGGGAGGGATGGGAGCAGGGGGAAGGGTTTCCAGCTGGCAGAGGGAGCTGGAGCTGAGATGGGAGGGAGAAATTCTGTGCTGTGAGGGTGGGGAGCCCCTGGCCCAGGTTGCCCAGGGAAGCTGTGGCTGCCCCATCCCTGGGGGTGTTGAAGGGCAGGTTGGATGGGGCTTGGAGCAGCCTGGGCTGCTGGGAGGTGTCCCTGCCCATGCAGGGGTGGGGCTGGGTGGGCTCTGAGGTCCCTCCAACCCGAGGCAGTCCCTGCAGCCCCCGGCCGGGCTCACCTCCTGCAGATGGCGTACATGCGGTTGACGGTGGAGATGCGGAAGGGCTCGTTCTTGGAGCGGGTCAGGCTGCTGCTCAGCGTGCCCAGCCCCAGTTTGGTTGCTTTCTCTCTCATGAACTGATCCACTTCTTTCCTGAGCTCATGTAAACACTGAGCCCCCACAGCATCTCACTGCAATTAGTTCCACACTTCACCCTAACTATGTTTTGCATGAAAAATGATGTTGTTTGTTCTGAGCTGAGCCCCTTCTGGCTTCCCTGCCTGCCCTGCAGCCCCGGTGCAGGAGGGAGCAGTGGTCAGTCGCCTTCCCTCCAGGCCTCTCTCCTGAGGGAGGAAGGGCACTATCTTTTCCAGACAGATTGAAGGGATCTTGTAAATACTTATTTTCCTTGTGCCAAAGCTGTTGTGGATCATGTCTGCTCACACCATTTTCTGCTCACCATCCTCTGTCCTTCTTCTGACTTCACCACATCTCCTCTAAGACCGGGGAGCAGAACCTTCCCTGTCTGCTCTTCCTCTCTTGCTCTCCTAGTAATTCTTTGCTGGAAGAACCTAAAAATACGGGGAACTCCAACACCAGAAAGGAACCCATGATCCCAGGACAGGTCCTGGCAAGAGCTCTGAAGGTCCTGGGCTGAACAGACACAACATCTGGAGTAAAACAAGAGGGTTCACAGATACAGGCCCTTGGGGTGACAACAGGAAGGAGGGACAGAGCTAAGGCCAGACACTCAGCACCTGCTTCCACAGGCAGGACTGCACCTCTCTGGCCACAGAATACATCAAATGCCAGTATGAAATTTACATGAATAATCCAGCAAGGCAGGAAGGAGCACAAGGATCAGACATGTTGCCATTAGCCTCTTCTGTGGGGAAAACACTCGTCCCTCAGTCCTGACCTGCCCTTAACACCCATTTTCCAGCAGGGAGAGGAATATCCTGCCTGCAGTACAAGGTCCCCAGGTACAAGATGGGAGAGCTGCTCCAGCATCCATCCCTGGACAACAAGCCCTCCCACCCAAATCCCACAGGCAGCCCAGGAAAAACGAGCAGAAAAGGCAGAGAGAAGATAAACATACCAGAGACACCAGGAGAGCAGGAATCTGCCCTTTCCCAACCAGGGAATCTGCTCAGGTGGGGAAGCACAAATTATACACTTAAACTAAAGCTTTTGGTTTGCATGGCTTTTTTTTTTTTTTTTCCAGATTTCATTAAAAGTTTCATAAGTCTCAGTAACTCAAAAAGAAACTCTTGAATCAAAAACTAATTACCATATTCTCATTCTTTTTTTTATATATAAAGAGGTGAGTTAGCCAATGTTCCCTGACAAGCACCTTTCCAAACATGCTACAGTCAAACACTTTCTCTCTCTAGCACAAGTAAGACTTCACCAATTTTAAAAAAATGGTACAATTTCCATGGAGGATGTCATGGCATCATAGAACCATGGAATGGTTTGGGTTGGAAAGACCTCACAGCCCACCCAGTGCCCCCCTGCATGGGCAGGGACACCTCCCAGCAGCCCAGGCTGCTCCAAGCCCCATCCAACCTGCCCTTCAACACCCCCAGGGATGGGGCAGCCACAGCTTCCCTGGGCAACCTGGGCCAGGGGCTCCCCACCCTCACACCCAGGAATTTCCTCCTAATGCCCAACCTAAATCCGCTCTCTTCCACCTGAAAACCACCACTCCTGCTCCTACGTGGCAGGACTTGCTCCAGAACACCCTACAGCCCAGTCCTGCCCCAAGGCCTCCTCCTTCCTGAGAGGCAGGTTCAAACTCCAGCCCGTCAGCCGGTGCTGCCCAGCACCTGGGACAGGCAGGGTCCCCCCCCCGCCCCGCTCAACGGCCCTTCCAGCAGCACCTACCCAGCCCACCTGCCCAGGTCCCACACGGGCACAGGTCCCTCCCCAGCAGCACCTGAGCAGCTCCTGCCCAGGTACCACACGGGCACAGGTTCCTCCCCAGCAGCACCTGAGCAGCTCCTGCCCAGGTACCCCACGGGCACAGGTTCCTCCCCAGCA
>NW_009954180.1:168273-171336 GCF_000747805.2 Chaetura pelagica
CCTGTGAGGGGTCCCGGGGCTCCAGGGGGGTTCCCGGGGCTCCAGGGGGGGTCCCGGGGTCCCCCCCGCTCTGCCCCGGGAGCTCTTCATCCTCAGCCGCGAGCAGCGTCCTGAGGCAGGAGGGTTGTTGTGTTTGTACATCGGTTGGAGGGGGGTGTGAGCGCGGGAGGGACACGGAGCTGCGGGAGAGGCCAGAGGAGGCCCCAGAGATGCTGGGAGGGCTGGAGCAGCTCTGGGACAGGCTGGGGGAGCTGGGGGGGTCAGGGAGAAGAGAAGGCTCCAGGGAGAGCTGAGAGCAGCTTCCAGTGCCTGAAGGGGCTCCAGGAAAGCTGGGGAGGGGCTTGGGACAAGGGCAGGGAGGGATGGGAGCAGGGGGAAGGGTTTCCAGCTGGCAGAGGGAGCTGGAGCTGAGATGGGAGGGAGAAATTCTGGGCTGTGAGGGTGGGGAGAGCCTGGCCCAGGTTGCCCAGGGAAGCTGTGGCTGCCCCATCCCTGGGGGTGTTGAAGGGCAGGTTGGATGGGGCTTGGAGCAGCCTGGGCTGCTGGGAGGTGTCCCTGCCCATGCAGGGGGGCACTGGGTGGGCTTTGAGGTCCCTCCAACCCAAACCATTCCATGATTCTATGATCTTTCTTCCCTAGTTATTTCTGCTCATTCATCACCTCTGGATTTCCCAGCTCCAGCCCAGCTGTATCACCCAACCATTACACCCTCCTCCTCTTCACACAGGATTTTCTGTCCCAGCAGTTCACAGAATCACAGAACATCAGGGGTTGGAAGGGACCTCTGGAGATCCTCCAGTCCAACCCCCCTGCCAGAGCAGGATCCCCAACCTCCTGCACCCACCCTGAAATACTTTCAGGCACTGATCAGGTCTCCCCTCAGCCTTCTCCTCTCCAGGCTGAACAGTCCCAGCTCTCTCAGCCTTTCCTCATCAGGAAGATGCTCCAACCCCTCAATCATCTTTTTCCCCCTCCCCTAGACTCTCTCCAGCAGTTCCCTGTCTCTCCTGAACTGTGGTGCCCCGCTCAAGTGACAAGAGGCCGATTCCAGCCTTGCTCACAGGTCTCCACCTCCACACCACTCCTTGGGGTGGAGCTTTGTCTCCCAGTAAAACTTCTGGAGAGGAATTGCTGGTTCCTCAGCCCAGGAAGAGCCTGGGCCACCAAGCAGCAGAGAAATCCTGCCCCAGCAGCCCCTGGCCCAGCAGGGTCTGCAGCAGGGACCACGGAGGCACCCGGGGGGAAAATGGGGTGGGCACAGGAACTGGGAAAGAGATGGGAAAGCTGGGATCAGGAAAGGGAATGAGGATGTTCCAGCTGTCAAACCAGCTGTGGACATTTGTCCCAACATGTAGGGATGGCCCAGTGACACTTCTGAGAAAGCAGAGGGGCAGCATAAGGAAGGAGAACCGTGTTGGTGAGGGTCTCATGGAGGGGCCTGCCCGAGTTTCAGCACAAGTGCAAGGTTGTGCCAGAGACAAAAATGGGAATTTGGGTGATGTGAATGTGTGGGAGAAACAGAAACGATTCCCCCAGAATAAAAAGCAGCCCAAAAGGGGTGTCAGGCAGGGAGCTGGAACCTCCAGGAGTGCCTGGAAGTGACACCACGCCCCCCCCCATGATGGTCACCTGGAGATCAAGAAGAAAATGAGCCTGGAAATGGTGTTCAGAGCAGCTTTTGGAACCATCAGAATAACTGACAGCTCTTAAGGAAGGAGATTTTATAAATTTGATTCATTCAAGGCCACTAAACACCAGTAATAGCAAGAAAAGATGTTCTGTGACAGCTCACAAATAAGGGCAAAATAAAAAAAAAGACCCATCTAAGCAAGATGAGGGTGTTAACCCGAGAGCAGGTCTTTCTTCCCTAGTTATTTCTGCTCATTCATCACCTCTGGATTTCCCAGCTCCAGCCCAGCTGTATCACCCAACCATTACACCCTCCTCCTCTTCACACAGGATTTTCTGTCCCAGCAGTTCACAGAATCACAGAACATCAGGGGTTGGAAGGGACCTCTGGAGATCCTCCAGTCCAACCCCCCTGCCAGAGCAGGACCAAAACCAGGGCAGATCCCTCAGAAAGGCATCCAGATGGGTCTGGAAAGTCTCCAGAGAAGGAGCCTCCACAGCCTCTCTGGGCAGCCTGGCCCAGGGCTCTGCCACCCTCACAGGAAAGAAGTTCTTCCTCATGTTGAGGTGGAACTTCCTGGGCTCCAGTTTGAATCCATTGCCCCTTGTCCTGTCACAGGACACAAGTGACAAGAGGCCGATTCCAGCCTTGCTCACAGGTCTCCACCTCCACACCACTCCTTGGGGTGGAGCTTTGTCTCCCAGTAAAACTTCTGGAGAGGAATTGCTGGTTCCTCAGCCCAGGAAGAGCCTGGGCCACCAAGCAGCAGAGAAATCCTGCCCCAGCAGCCCCTGGCCCAGCAGGGTCTGCAGCAGGGACCACGGAGGCACCCGGGGGGAAAATGGGGTGGGCACAGGAACTGGGAAAGAGATGGGAAAGCTGGGATCAGGAAAGGGAATGAGGATGTTCCAGCTGTCAAACCAGCTGTGGACATTTGTCCCAACATGTAGGGATGGCCCAGTGACACTTCTGAGAAAGCAGAGGGGCAGCATAAGGAAGGAGAACCGTGTTGGTGAGGGTCTCATGGAGGGGCCTGCCCGAGTTTCAGCACAAGTGCAAGGTTGTGCCAGAGACAAAAATGGGAATTTGGGTGATGTGAATGTGTGGGAGAAACAGAAACGATTCCCCCAGAATAAAAAGCAGCCCAAAAGGGGTGTCAGGCAGGGAGCTGGAACCTCCAGGAGTGCCTGGAAGTGACACCACGCCCCCCCCCATGATGGTCACCTGGAGATCAAGAAGAAAATGAGCCTGGAAATGGTGTTCAGAGCAGCTTTTGGAACCATCAGAATAACTGACAGCTCTTAAGGAAGGAGATTTTATAAATTTGATTCATTCAAGGCCACTAAACACCAGTAATAGCAAGAAAAGATGTTCTGTGACAGCTCACAAATAAGGGCAAAATAAAAAAAAAGACCCATCTAAGCAAGATGAGG
>NW_009954181.1:0-4288 GCF_000747805.2 Chaetura pelagica
CCCCCCCCCCAGTCTCTCCCATTTAACAGCCCAACCCCCTTGCACAAGCTCCTGGGTGCCCCCCACACACCCAGCACCCAGTTCCCACAGCATTCCCAGAGCCTTCTCCTTCCCAGGCACAGAGTTACAGGTTCAAACACACTTCACTTCTGCAGAGCTCAGGGACATGCTGGTTTGTAGCACAGCAGGGCTCTTTTTCTATTTCTTTCCACTCCCAAAGGTCAGTAAATATCAGGGTTTGATTTTGCTCTCACCCCCCCCCAAGCCTGAGCTGGGGGTTTGGGTGAAATTGCAACGTTTAGGATTGATTGGGAATTGGCAGAAATTTAGAAATGTTTGCCCAGGGAAGAGCTGAGGTGCTGGGCAAGGGGAGATCAGGGGCAAAAATTGTAACTGGTGATAAATCTGGGGAAGGAGGGACAGGATCAGTATGAGCAAGGACACAGCCCAAATGGAAGTGGAAGGGGGAATTGTTTGGTGTTAACGTGTCAGGATGATGGAATTTCCTTTCCCCCCTCTCTTTCCAGATGAAACCACCCACTGCACTGGTCCTGCTGGTCCCTGGTGTGTCCCCAGCAACCCCAGCAGTGACCAGAGCAGTGTCCCCGGGGCTGGGGGTGAACGGATCCCCCAGGAAAGGCCACTTGGTTTGGGAGGTGACATGAGCACCAAGGCTGGGAGGTGACATTTCCTCCTCCTGCCACCGCGATGTGCCCTTGCTCCACTCACTGCCCAATGGCAGCTTGAAGGGGGGAAAAACCACCCCAAAATCATACCTCTGGGATTTACCTATTTTTAGTTATTAGTATTTTTGCTGTGCCCTTCCCCTTTCAAAGGGGGTTTCACCTGAACGAGCTCCTGCCCCTTCTTGAGGCTCTTGCCTGGCCCAAGCTCCCTGCAGAGCTGGCATCACCTCCTGCCTCAGCATTCCCTGCTTTTGGGGAATTCTCGCTGGTTTTTACCCAGCCAGGGGCTCGGATCAATTCTCAGAGGGGCTGGCAGAGGAACCTGAGGGGTTTTTTCTGGCCTTGCATGTGTTTCCTTGGCCAAGCCCTGCCCCAAAGTGATGCCTTTGCAGGGATGTTTTTGCTCTCTGCTGATAGGCATGTTGGATTTGTTCCTCTGCTCCTTTCTGCCATCTGGCAAACTCCTTCCTAGATGCCTTTGCAAGGGAACAGGGTGTTTGCATGAACCAGGTCACGTTTCCAGCAGAGTCCAACCAGTCCCCTGCCATCTCCTTTGATAATTCCCAGTTTGTGACTCTCTAGGACTCTTCTTACTCCCCGTTCTGGCCATTACAGCTGCCCACAGAGAGGAGTAAATGGAGCTGACGGTAGTTTGGAGGCAGCTGTGGGTCTTTTCCCCCTTCCTATGTCCTGGGGAGGCTTTAGTATCTCCCCAGATTTGGGGTGCAGGTGATGGGTAAGTCCTCAGTGGCCAAAAAACACCAAGAAGGGAGGATGTTCCAGAGCATTGCTGGGTGCAGGGGGGGCTGGTGTGGCAGAGCTGCTGCCTGTGGCACCTGGGGGAGGTGGCTCATTGTGGAGGGGCCAGGACACTTCAAATGTGTGTGTGTGTGTGTGTGTGTGTGTGTGTGTGTGTGTGTGTGCACCCATCTCCCCTGCAGATAATTGACCATGGCAGGTGCCCCATTGCACAGCAGGTCTGACCCAGCCATGGGTGGGTACCAGGCAGGGGGAAGGAAAATGAAGGGTCATTCTATTGGGAGACACATGGAGTGTCCCAGCCAGGGTCCACACAAACCTCTGAGTCTGGGTGAGAGCCCCAGGCAGCTTCCCAGCTTGATTTCCCGTTTTCCCTCATGCTAACACTGCAGGCAGCCTGTGCAGCTCATCCCTCTGGGTGCATGGCCACGTGGCAGGTGACTCTTCACTCCTCTGCCAGCACATGAAGAGGAGGGAACTCATTTCCTGGCTCCAACACTCCATCATCTCCCCCATTTCTCCGGGTGATTAATCCTGAGCTCTTCCCAAGGCAGTTAAACACATCATTCCTTTTTCTCCCCACCACACCCTCCAGCCTGCATCTCACACCCCATCCTTGGAGGCTGCAGGTACCAAGGAGCACAGCATCTCCCAGAGGCCACCTGGAGGTATTTCCTAGAGCAGCAACCTCCTACTTTCCTGCTCATTAAATAATTATACATTAGATCTGACTATTCTTAACATTTTTTTAAAATGTTTTACTGGGAAATGGTTGCTCTAGACCACTTGGAAACGAGTAGCTTTGCTGAGGGTGGGTTCTGTTGAAGCCCCAGCTCAGGGATGGTCTTTACACTGCACGAGCAGAGGTGATTTGTTTCCTTAGAATGAGATCCACCCCCACACCCCGTGGTTTCATTCTGCAAATATTTGAGGGTGCAAATTTCCGGGTAGCCAAGAAACACCAACGTGACACAGGCAAGGGTTCAGTGGGGACACGTTTCCATTTCTGTCAGGTTTCACTTCTAGTGAAACTGCCCTTTGAGATGAGAGGAGCTGTGGGATTTATGTACCAGCTCCAGCAACTAATGACCAAGATTGATTGATTGATTTTTCGTGGCTGTTTTTGATGTTTCAGTTGCATTTTTGGACATTCCTTGTGTTTTTTCATGAGTTTGCACACAGAGGCAGCAACTCCCCTGTTGAAAACCTGTTCATGTTTCCAGACCCTTCCTCTCAACCCTTATTTTCCTCTCATTTATTTCACAACCTCAGCTTCAGGTGTCAGGGTTTTTTAGGAGGTAAAACCTCCCACGTGCCTGGGGCACCCTGGTTTATTCTGATTTATTCCAGGACATTGATAAAATTAGAAGGGGAAAAAAAAAAATGCCTGCAGCTTGGCTTTTGCACCTGGAAAACCTCCCATGGTTTGGGCACCCAAACCCACCTCAGATAACTCAGTGATGAGAAGATACTTGTGGGATTCTTCCTCCCTCCCAGCATCACCCACCTCTCTCAGCAGTGAAAAAGGGTGAATTAATTTTTACAAGAAGTCACCTGTTTTTGAACAGCCTTGAGGGGCAGGGGGAGGGAATAGATTTTATTTTAATTAATAAAATTAATGAGAATTAAAAAGACAGGGGGCTGCCAGAGAGCTCTTCTCACCACAAAATCATTTATGAAATGCAGTGAATGTATTTAAAGCATTAAAATTTGCCTCTTTTTTTGCTACAAATTCCATCTGGCAGGTGTATTTGCTCTCAGTGATGTCAGTACCTGCTCTGCTCCATAAAAATGAGCTAAACCCAGGGCTTTTGCACAGAAGGCTCTGTCAGAGCTTCTCTTACAGATAGCAATAATAACACTTACCTCTCTCCCAAGGGTGTTGTGGGGGTTAATTATTTAACATTTGTAAAGCACTTGCAGGGCTGGATCTGAAAGTGGAAAGTATTATTAAGAATAAACTATGTTTTATAGGAGGCCTGGTCAGAAAAATTGCCTTCAGAGTTGAAATATGGGTTATGAGTGGGGATCCCTAGAGAAGCATCCATCACAGCCTGGGAAGCCTGGAAAATGAAGTGGTCCAGAGAAATTAAACCCTGTTTTGGGCTGGTTTGTGGCTGGGGTTGTGCCCAAGGGGTGCAAGGAGCTGGGGTGGGGGGTGGTGCCCCAGGCAGCCCCCCTGGCCCCCAACAAGGTGGGTGATGGGGGAGCCTGATAGAAGGAAATTTAACCAATTGTGGTGAAATGTGAGGAAATACAGGCTGGGGGCTGGTGGGGGGATAAAATGCTTGAGACAGTTTTTCAAGTCAGGAGCTCACAGGTGAGTTTTGGGGGAGAAAATTGTGAATTGGGTGGGTTTGCCCAAGGGTCTGGGTTTTTTGTTTGGTTGGTTTTTTATGTGCCCAAGGTTATATTTTTCCTCCTGCCAGGGTTCCAGGGAGGCTGGGAGTGCCCAGGCTGGCAGGGAGGAGGCAGGTGCTGCAGGCAGGGGAGGAGCCCAGCTCACCTGGGCCAGGTCTGGCAACGGGATCACCCGGGCAGGTAAGGACCTGTTGGTGGGATTGGCATGAGGAAAGGGGATTCGTGTTGGGAAGGGGCTGGGGCTATGGGGGGAATGTCACCCCAAAGGCTGGGAATGTCACCCCAAGTGGTGGAAATCTCCCTGTGAAGCTGGGAGGGGAAGGGATCCCTCCATCTGCCCACTCTCTGGGGGAGTGGGCAGGTGGGGAACCCACAATCCAGCACCCAAACCAGCCTTGTAGGGAGAGGAGAGGGGCTGGGGGGAGTGATCTGGGATCTGCTCCCCTTGGGAAAGTGAATTTGGGGGGGGGGGGGAAAAGGGG
>NW_009954181.1:5089-9056 GCF_000747805.2 Chaetura pelagica
GGGGGGATAAAAGGAGGGGGACTGGCCTATGCCCTTCTGGACCCAGGGGGTGGGGAGGGTGGCAGCCCCTGCCAGGCTGGGCTGGGGGACACAGGATTTTTGTCCCCCCCTGGGTGGGACACGATGGGGCAGCGACTCTTTCCAAGGAGGAAGTTGAAAGAATAAACACCCGAGGCTGGGAAGTTGGCAGAGACCAGGGTGAGGAAGCCCCGGGGACACCCCAAAAAGCTCCCCAGCCCCTTGCTGCCTGCCTGCAGGGAGCCCTCAGCACCTCCCTGCCCTGCTCCCACCCCAGCTAAAGGCAGAAACCTCTGCACTGAGCCAGAAAGGCTCTCCCCACCCTCCTCTCCCAGCAGAATTGCCCAGAAAGGTCCTTTCGTGCCCCAAAAATGGGCAGTTAAGAGCTAACCCAGAGCTCAGGGGGCTCTGCTGGAGACACAGTGTCTCCCTTAGCTGCTGGGATGGGGTTTTTTCCATCTCCCTACCATTTTATCATGTAAAAACTAATGACATCTCACTTGTGTGGTAGCTGAGGCTCAGATTTGAGTCGAGCAGCCCCAGCCAGGTGATAAACTGAGGGATGGCCCCAGTCCTGGGGGCACTGGTAAATAACTGCATCTTTCTGGGATGTATCACAGTGGAAATGACTTCTTTTGTCACTCAGCGTGGCCACTTCTCCCTGCAGGATGTTGAAGGCAGCTGGGAGGAGCATTTAGCCTGTATCAGGTGGATTTTAGGACAAGTCATTGTCTCATCTTTGGAAAATCCTGATCTTTGTGACGGGTTGGGGGTCACTGCTTTGGGTCACTGGTTTATGTCACTGCTCGTGAGGTCATGGGTGCTGGTGGAGTCAGGGCTCTTCCATCATCGTGGCACAGAGGAGAAAGTTGGGTACAGAGAGTCCCATGGCAACCACCACTTTCAGAAGGCACTTTAATCACTCAGAGGTGAAGAGAAGCGGCTCTTGAGCCGCGTTTCCCAAAGCAGATCATACTTCAAGTCAGACCTCCTTGCCTTAACACCACAAATAAACAAACACAGGTCACGAAGAGAAGCAAAAGGATGATGATGGACTTAGTTTGATTTATTTCTCAGCTGGGCTGCAACTGGGAGCTGCCTCTTGCTGCACAGGCAGGGATGGAGAGTCCGAAACAGGGATTTGTAACCAAGAAGGTGAAAGGAAGGAAGTTTTCCAGTCTCCCTCTCCCCCAGTGTCTCTTTTCACCTGGGTCCATTGAGTCTATTAAACAGCCCTCAGGTCCAGCACCCCAAATTTGAAGCTTTCATCCCAGCTTGAACTTCCCTGTGGGATTTTCCCATGGCTGCAAGTTGTTTCTGGAGGAGCTTGTGAGTCGTTCGGGAGCTCAAGCTCCTGAGGCACCTGATGCTCCTGCAGCTGCTCCCCAGAAACTGAGCCTGATGGGCTCCACTGGTGATGATGGTTTTTAACTGAAGACTGAAACCCCCACAGATCCTTTTGAGACAGAGGAGTGGCTTTCCTGGTTTGGCAGAGGTGTCTGGGCTGGCCAGGGTCAGTGATGATGAGATTGCTGGTTCCCCAGCACAGGTGGAGGCAGAGAGAGGAGAAAAGCAGAGGGTAATGGGGTGGGATGGATTGGCTTGGAGTGGGGGGTCAGCCTGGCATTAGTGCCCCAGGGATCCACGTCCCAGGGGAGCTAATGGAAGTGTCACTGTGGTTAGAGGTGCCAAATCAGGCAGGGCTGGTGATGGACCAAGGCAGAGCTTGGGTTTGTAGGTGAATCCTCTCCTGATGTCTCCTGGTTGGCCTCTCTGTCATTTGTGTGTCCACAGAGGTTCTCTCACTTCCTTCTCTTCCCAGTTGGCAGACCTTCCCTCCCAGGTGGGGGCTGAGAGCTTACATTGAATTCAGAGGTGCCCATGGAGATCCTGAGGGGCTGGTGGAGGAGGTTGTTTTGGCTGCAGCACCTGAGCTGCTGTCAGTCTGTAGGTCTGGGCTGGGTGCTCTCCTGCAGGCATGAGGAGACCCTCAGAGGGTTGGAAATAGCCTCATTACTTCCAAACTTGCACCTCAGGGCCATGTCCCTGCTCAACCTTTTTGGTTGGATTTTTTTTTTTCCTCTTTTTGCAAGCCAAGACATTTCTGCTCTTCCCTGAGTCAGCCTTTCCCCAGGGATCATCCCTGTCTCTGGGTGAGCAAACCAGCCCTGGTGTGTCTGAGCTGCCTGATTCGTGGAGGTCAGAGGGCAAAATGAATTGCAGGGGTGATGGTTGGGAGCTGCATCCAGTGGTGAACTTCAGCCTTTCATTCCTGAGCAGGGGAAAATGGAAATGATGCCCTGGCAGAGACATTATCCATGCACTGATGAAGCCTTTATTAAAATTAAAAAATAAAATATAAATATATATATTAAAGGGCCCAGGGTTTGCTGAAAAGAGATTATTTTCTGCCTTGGTGAGGCCACATCTGGAATATTGTGTCCAGTTCTGGGCCCCTCAGTTCCTCAAGGACAGGGAACTGCTGGAAAGAGCCCAGGGCAGAGCCACAGAGATGCTGGAGGGAGGGGAACATCTCCCTGGTGAGGAAAGGCTGAGGGAGCTGGGTCTGTTGGGCTTGGAGAAGAGGAGACTGAGGGGCCACCTCATCCATGGGCACAAATCTGTTCAGGGCAGTGTCAGGAGGACAGAGCCAGGCTTTGTGCAGTGATGTCCAGTGACAGGACAAGGGGCACTGGGTGCAAACTGGAGCACAGGAGGTTCCATGTGAATGTCAGGAAGAACTTGTTTGCTGTGAGAGTGCCAGAGCCCTGGGCCAGGCTGCCCAGAGAGGCTGTGGAGTCTCCTTCTCTGGAGACATTCCAACCCCCCTGGCCACGTTCCTGTGTGATGTGCTCTGGGTGCCCCTGCTCTGGCAGGGGGGTTGGGCTGGGGGAGCTTTCCAGGTCCCTTCCAACCCCTGGGATTCTGTGATTAACTGTAGGGCAAAAGGAGGAAGTGAAAGCCCAACTGGGCCCCTCACCATCCTTCCTGGTGCTCCAGCTGGTTGGGTGCATTAGCAATAAACCAAGGGGAACCCAGCTCCTTTGGAAGGTGATAAGAGCAGAAGAAGCAGTAAATCATTAAACCAGCACAATGCAGGGGTTTCCAATAAACAGGGAACAAAGGGCATTAATTACAAGCCAGCAGGGACTTGGGCACCTTATCAAAGGTGCAGGTTGGGTGCTGGGGGAACGAGGCTCTGCAGGGATGCCCTGGAATGGTGGTGGTGGGTGCCCACCCCAGCCTCAGCTGGACCTTCTTGTCCACAACGTGGTTGACCACAGGCACTGAGAGCCATGGGGATCAACCTGGGCTGTTTGCTCACAGCTGCAAACATGATTGGTTTGGGGTTCCCCCCCTTTGCGTGTTTTCAGGGGAGGAAGAGAAGCAGGAGAGATAGTTCACCTGGTGACACATCCCAGATAAGCAGTTCTGCTTCCTGCTAGTGAGCAACCAGCACAGTGCAGGTGGCAGCAGCCCCAAAAGAGTCCCTGTCACCCCCCAAAATCACCCCATCTCACTGCAGGGTGGAGGTGCCAGCCAGGTGGTGGGAACTGCACTGAACTGACTTGTGAGCTTCTCTCCTTTGATTGCTCAGGGCAGCCTTTAGGTCCTTCCATTCTTTACTTCACCCATCCTGTGGGAAACCATCGGGTCCCATGAAATGCCTGCCTGTCAAACATACCTGCTGGGGCTGGGTCCTGGAGGTCCCTGATGGGCTGGGAGGGGGGTGTTCTAGTTCCAGCATTGCTGCAGCTCCTTGTGGCTGCAGTGGCTCTTCTCACAGGGTTCAGGGATGGGGTTAGTTCTGCTTTCATTCATTATCCTGATGTCACAGACTCACAGAATATTGGGGGTTGGAAGGGACCTCTGAAGATCATGGAGTCCAACCCCCCTGCCAGAGCAGGGACAAACCCAGGCAGGTCACTCAGAAAGGCATCCAGACAGG
>NW_009954181.1:9120-12868 GCF_000747805.2 Chaetura pelagica
CCTCTCTGGGCAGCCTGTCCCAGGGCTCTGTCATTCTCACAGCAAAGAAGCTCTTCCTCATCTTGAGGTGGAACTTCCTGGGCTCCAGTTTAAATCCATTGCCCCTTGTCCTATCACAGGGCACAAGTGACAAGAGCTTGTCCCTGCCTTCTTGGTGCCCTCATGTATTAATAGACATTAATTAGATCCCCCCTCAGGCTTCTTCTCTCTGGGCTGAACATCCCCAGGTCTCTCAGCCTTTCCCCATCAGACATGTATGTGGTGGGATTCCCTGCTCACCCAGAACAGAGTGAGTTTCCAGGCATTTCCCCAGCTTGGCTCTGCTCCCTAAATCCCAGGGATACAGGTGGATGCTCCTATTCCCTGGTTGTCCCTTTCCAAGATCCTATTGTATTAACCCACTGGGCTGTGTCAGCCTTGCTGGTCAATGGCTCCTGGCTTTGATTTTGTGTTTAATCACCCAGTGCACCCATTGGCAATAAATCTGGCCTTTTAAGTCATGAAATAAGGCAGATCTCTGCAATGCCACCAAGACAGGCAGGAACTGCACAGCTTTCCCACTCTTGGATTAAATCTTTCCTAACTTTGTGTGCATGGAACCTACCATGGGTTTTGGTGCCTGCAAAGGCATCAGCCCTGTCTGCTCCTGCACAGGATGCTGTTTGCAGGAGGAGGCAGTGATGGCTCACCTCGAGGTGCTAGTTGAGTTAACCCAGTTTGGATCAGGCTGGTTGGCTACTTGGCTTTAGCAAGTCTGATCTCAGCAGGTGGATTTTCCTGCTGCCTCTGGGAGATGGTATCTGCACTCAGCTGAGCTCCAGGGGCTTAACGGGGCGAAACCAAGTGTCCCCAGGGCAAACCAACCTGAGATCAGATCTTCTTGAAGCCAAACAACCCCTCTCAGAGGCTGGTGCTCAACCTCATCATCAAATTATCCTTTGTGCAGAAGATGGGCAGCAGCAGAATAATGAGAGCCTGGCCCAGGTTGCCCAGGGAAGCTGTGGCTGCCCCATCCCTGGCAGTGTTGAAGGGCAGGTTGGATGGGGCTTGGAGCAGCCTGGGCTGGTGGGAGGTGTCCCTGCCCATGCAGGGGGGTGGAACTGGATGATCTTTTGGGTCCCTTCCAACTTAAAACATTATATGAAATAACTGCATGTATTCTTTTCCCCCTATGAATTTGCCTTCTCTATAAGCCCAAAACTGCAGAAGGTGGTTCAGGGAAGGTTGGTGGGATGGGGTGTCAGGTCCACACAGGCCTTTCTTCTGGGCACTGGGTGGCATCTGTGCCATGAAAGCTGGTTCCTGCCTGGCACTGAGCACAGAGAGGAGCCTTGCTGAATGGGGGAGGAAGCTTCTGGCACCAGCAGAGCAGCCTTTGCCATCCATTTCATCCAGAATAATCCCAACTGACCAGCCTGACACAACCACCCTGTGATACACCAAGGCAGCCCCCAGCGTGTGCTGGAGCCCACAGCAGAGACCTAATCATTTCTCCACCTAATTAAGCAAACCAGCAAATGGCAAACAGGAGCTGGCTGGGTTTTAATTGCTGGGATTCTCCTAGAAAACAGGTCCCCAGGCTCTGCTCCCAACCCTGCTCCAGCATGAAGGGGCACAGAGGCTCCAGCATCCCTGGGCTCTGCAAATCCCAGTATGGGGAAGCTCCAGAGGGAGAAGCAGGGTTGGGAGGAGGTGGTGATGCAAGGAGTGAGTTGGTTTCCTTGCCCAGAACCAATATCTTTTGTTTCCAGCAGCTTTTGGGGCATTTTCACAGCTACATTTTTAAATGAAATGGAGGGGGAGGTGGGTTGGGTTGGGGGGGTTTCCCACAGAGTAGGCTGGAAAAAAAGGACAGAAATTTTAAAAATGTTTGGACATAACACATGAATTCTGTGTCTGTGGAAGGAGCTAGAGACCCACTGGTGTTTATCCCTGGAGCTTTCTGTTTTCCCAGTCTGCAGACTGGTCCCAGTCTTCCCCTCCTCCCTGCAGCCAGTGCTCTCACTCCCACCTGCTGAAGGGCAGGAAAAGCAGGAGCAGCTACTGCTGGGAGGGATCCTGGGGGATACAAGGATCAGGCTGGGATCTGTCAGAGATTGCAGCTGATATGAGACCTCTGCCAAACTTGTCCAGGCTCCAGCATTTCCAGACACTTCCCAGTCCTCACAGAGATCCCAGATGTTCCCATGTCTCACCATTGGAGGGTTTACCAGTGCTCCTTCCTATTCCACTGTGCCTGGTCAAGCCTTTTCCCGTTGCCCCTGCAAGGCAAATCCCATCTTTTTTCCAGTATTCCATCAAATACCAGGTGTAAGTTACACAATGATGTTGTTTTTCTTTGCCTTGTAGCCCGGGGCCGTTGTCAGGATGGCAAACTTCAAGGGTCATGCACTTCCAGGGACCTTCTTCCTCCTCTTTGGGCTCTGGTGGTCTGTGAAATACCCACTGAGGTACCTGAGCCAGAAAGCAGCCAAGAAATCCCACAAGATTTATGTTTTCCAGCGTGTGGATGCCATTGAAGGGAGCATCAAAATCATCTTTGCTCTGATAGGTAAGGGTCATGTTTTATTAACTGTGCTGGGAAGTTCCCAGCCTGAAGCCACAGCTGGACTGGAGCTCTGACTCCAGGGAAAGTGGTTTGGATGTGGAAGGATCTGGCCTTGATGTCCATCATGTGTTGACCTCTATTAGAGGTTGATGTCAAATGACCAAGTCATCATAGAATCATAGAATGGGTTGGGTTGGAAGGGACCTTAAAGACCATCCAGACCCAACCCCCCTGCATGGGCAGGGACACCTCCCACCAGCCCAGGCTGCTCCAACCCCACCCAACCTGCCCTTCAACACTGCCAGGGATGGGGCAGCCACCTTGAAGATCATCTAGTGGATCATCTGGGTGGTCTTTCACGTCCTTTCCAACCCAAATCATTCCATGAGCTAAAGACCATCCAGACCCAACCCCCCTGCATGGGCAGGGACACCTCCCACCAGCCCAGGCTGCTCCAAGCCCCATCCAACCTGCCCTTCAACACTGCCAGGGATGGGGCAGCCACAGCTTCCCTGGGCAACCTGGGTCTCCTCACCCTCGTGACCCCTCCCCAAAGCTATGCAACCATTAATTTTGCATTAGTATATCCAGCCTTTTCCCCCTAACACAAACCCATCAGCTCTCCCTTCAGCACCTCCCCTTCCCCACCCCACGAGCAGCACCAACCACCCTGGTGTACGAACCCCCCGCTCCTGCTGCCCACGCAGGGATGTTGGCCGAGCAGTTTGTCCCGGATGGGCCCCACCTGTACCTGTACACGGGGGAGAGCCGTGCCTGGGTGAAGCTGATGAACTGGCAGCACAGCACCATGTACCTGTTCTTCGGGCTGGCGGGGGTGCTGGAGGTGCTGAGCTGCCTGTGCCCCGGCGCGGCGCCGCGGGGGCTGGAGCGCCTGGCGCTGGCCCTGGCCCTGCTCGTGGAAGGTCAGTACGGGGTGAAGATTTAAGGGGTGTTGGAAGGGGAGTTGGGGAGGGACAAACATTTGCCAGGCTGTGGTTCTGCTCTGAGCACCTCCTGAAGCATGAATGGGTTGGGAAGAGTCTTAAAGATCATCCAGTCCCACCCCCCTGCATGGGCAGGGACACCTCCCACCAGCCCAGGCTGCTCCAAGCCCCATCCAACCTGCCCTTCAACACTGCCAGGGATGGGGCAGCCACAGCTTCCCTGGGCAACCTGGGCCAGGCTCTCACCACCCTCACA
>NW_009954181.1:12942-15824 GCF_000747805.2 Chaetura pelagica
TTCCCCCTTGTCCTCTCCCTCCCTGCCCTTGTCCCAAGTCCCTCCCCAGCTTTCCTGGAGCCCCTTCAGGCACTGGAAGCTGCTCTAAGGTCTCCCTGGAGCCTTCTCTTCTCCAGGCTGAACACCCCAACTCTCCCAGCCTGGCTCCAGAGCAGAGCTGCTCCAGCCCTGGGATCATCTTTGTGGCCTCCTCTGGACTGTCTCCAACAGCTCCATGTCCTCCTTGTGTTGGGGAGCCCAGAACTGGACCCAGCCCTGCAGGGGGGTCTCACCAGAGTGGAGAAGGGAAGGAGAATCCCCTTCCTGGCCCTGCTGGTCACACTCCTGGTGATGCAGCACAGGACACAGTTGGTTTCTGGGCTGTGAGTGCACAGTGCTGGCTCATGGTGAGCTCCTCATCACCCAACATCCCCAAGTCCTCCTCCTCAGGACTACCCTGAATCCATTCTCCACCCAGGACACATCGTTGCTGATACATCATCAAAGCAGGGTCTGCAGCAAGATGGCAAACACAGGCAGCAGGAGGGTCCTGGCTGGGGGTTGGGAGTGACAGTGGCAAAAAGCACCAGTCTCCTCATGATGGTAGATAATTGTCGTGGATGCAGCATTTCTCTTATACCTACAGAGCTGTTTGTGTGCCCCATGGTCCCCTGAGAGCCATGAGCTGTGCTGCAGGCATCCCCATCCTCATCTGCTTGCCTGGCACGTGGCAAACCCAGGTGACTTCTGCACATCATGGATATAATTTGGTCTCTGGACTGCCAGGATCTCAGACCCCATCCTGCAGGAAGAAGGCACCAGGAAATGAAGATCTTGCTTATACAAGAAACCCTCAATAGAGGCAAATCTCTTCTCTTCCCTTCCCTGATGGGTTTTGAAGCAGTTGCAGGGGCAGCTCAACAGGTTTAATGGAAGAAAAGAAAATCAATCCTTTCCAGCTTCCAGGCCAATGGTGAGGTCTGGCCATGGACAGGCAGGAGGCAGCAGGAGCCTGGCTCCAGGGAGAGCTGGAAAGGTGACACCAGGGACACGGGAAGGAAACCACCCGTTCATTGTCCTCTGCCCTTGCTGCCCATCTTGCTCAGATCCTCCTGCCCCACGGTTGGTCATCTCACCCCTCCAGTGTGGTGGGATGCCAGGAGAGCTGGAGAGATGTTGCCTCATGGAGCCCCTTATTTTTGTGGTGACCTGTCCCCACACACCAGCCGGGCTCTGAGCCCACGGTGGGTGTCCCTGGTGTCACTCTCAGCTGGGCTCATCTCTTGGCAGGTTGTCTCTTTTATTACCACGTCCTTCACCGCCCCATGCTGGACCAGCACATCCACACCCTGCTGCTCATTGCCATCTTCTCAGGGGCCTGCAGCACCCTCCTGGAGGTTTTCCTCTGGGACAACATTGTCCTGGAATTGTTCCGAGCCGGGGTCACCATCCTCCAGGGAACGTGGTTTTGGCAGGTCAGTTCTGTCTTCTCTTGTGGAGCAAAGCACCAAGGCAGGAGAGCAATGGGAGAAAGAGGGGGGTGGAAAGCCAAGCACCACGGATCCACCACGTGTCCCTGGAGAACAATTTTGCCAGGTGGGCTTCATAGAAGAGAATGGAATCATTAAGGTGGAAGGGACCTTAAAGATTCCAGCCCCCCTGCCATGAGCAGGAACCACCAGACCAGGCTGCACAAAACCTTGTCCAACCTGGCCTTAAAAACCTCCAGGGATGGGGCATCAACAGCCTCCCTGGGCAAACCCATTCCAGTTCCTCACCACCCTTAGAGTGAAGAATTTCTTCCTAATATCTCACATAAATCTCCCCTGACTCAGTTTAAAACCATCACCCCTTGTCCTGTCACTGCCCTCTCTGGTGAAAAGCCCCTCCCCAGCTTTCCTGGAGCCCCTTCAGGCACTGGAAGCTGCTCTAAGGTCTCCCTGGAGCCTTCTCTTCTCCAGGCTGAACACCCCAACTCTCCCAGCCTGGCTCCAGAGCAGAGCTGCTCCAGCCCTCGGATTATCTTTGTGGCCTCCTCTGGACTCTCTCCCAACAGCTCCATGTCTCTCCTGTGCTGAGGGCTCCAGAGCTGGACACAGGACACCAGTGGGGGTCTCGCCAGAGCAGAGGGGCAGAATCCCCTCCTGGCCCTGCTGGCCACACTTCTTTTGTTGCAGCCCAGGACACAGTTGGCCCTCTGGGCTCTAGCACTCACTGGTGGCTCATGTCAAGCTTCTCATCTCCTCCCACTCCCAGGTCCTTCTCAGGGCTGCTCTCCAGCCATTCTCCCCCCAGCCTGGACTTATCAATGGTCCAGAATGAAAATTTACTGATCACAGGTCATCTCTGCTGAGTGCTCCTGCTGCAAGAGCTGTTTGTCCTGGCTTATGGCTCCTCTGGGGGCACCAGAACCAGGCAGTGAGCAAGCACCATGTCACAGCACCTAACCACCAAGCCCTAAGCCTCTGGCTGGCTGGGAAGGTGGGGACCCCACCAAGCAATAAAAAAGCAGCCATCTGATGGCTCTGGTGGTAGCTGGAGAAGCAAATCAGTTGGAGGTAACCAATCCCAAAACTGCTGAAAAGAAAGAGAGCTCCCCTCATCCTTCTCAGCTGTGCCACCTCAATCTGTTTATTCAGAGATTAAAAACTGGCCTGAGCTTGTCAAATGTGGAGGTTTGAGAGGGTGGGTCAGTGTCTGCAGTGCAGAGGGACAAATGTGTCTGGGGATTGTACAGAAAAAGAGACACAGCAGGCACAGACCTGCTTCGTGTGGCCTCTCATTGCATGGCTGGACTTCAAGGAGACCAGCAAAAACCCCACTGTCCCTCAGTGATGACCAAGATGGACAGAGGGGTGCTGGGGGCCTTCAGTACATTGATTTGTTGTTTCTCTCCCCCCCCC
>NW_009954181.1:16278-25188 GCF_000747805.2 Chaetura pelagica
CTTTTTTGTTTTTTCTCCCCCCCCCCCCCCAAAGGTAATAAATTGTTTGTTCTGCTCAGATCGGGATCGTGCTGTTCCAGCCGTGGGGAGGTCCCATGTGGGATGAGGAGGATCACAGCAACATCATGTTCCTCACCATGTGCTTCTTCTGGCACTGGGCTGCTGCCGTGGTCATCCTGGCTATAAACTACACCCTGGCTTACTGGTATGGCTGGGGCATGGAGCAGGGCAGAGAGGGGTGGGGATGCTGGTGGAGGACAAAGTCATGGCTGAACAAGTTTTAGGGCATGGGCAACAGGTCTGTGGGTTGTTTGTTGAGCACACAGAAGGGTGTCAAGCAAGACGCACAAGCATTAAGCACCAGGAAGTCAAATAGCCCTGAAGCTGCTCCTGGAGCTCACACCCTTATTTTTTTTCTCTGCACTGGGCACTGAAAATCAAACTTCAAGAGAGAAATCCAAGTGCTCCCAGGAGCACCTGGCACTTGGTCTCCTCTCTTGTGGGGATTTTGGAGCAGCTGACACTGAGTTATAGAGGCTGAGCTATAGCACAGCACTGTCTGATGACTGAGACACCCCCAGCCCCCAGCTGGGCTTTCCCAAAGGGATGGGAAGGGGATGTTATCCCACTTCCAGGCCATGAGCCTCCCAGGGCTGCTGCTGCAGGAGGGGCAGCACGGCCTGTGTAAATAGACATGACATAGAATAAAAAATGAGCAAAGCCCAGCTTTTTCACAGAACCACAGAATCCCAGGGGTTGGAAGGGACCTGGAAAGCTCCCCCAGCCCAACCCCCCTGCCAGAGCAGGGGCACCCAGAAAAAAAAAGTGGCCAGGGGGGTTGGAATGTCTCCAGAGAAGGAGACTCCACAGCCTCTCTGGGCAGCCTGGCCCAGGGCTCTGGCACTCTCACAGCAAAGAAGTTCTTCCTGAGATTCACATGGAACCTCCTGGGCTCCAGTTTGCACCCACTGCCCCTTGTCCTGTCACTGGACATCACTGCACAAAGCCTGGCTCTGTCCTCCTGACACTGCCCTGAACAGATTTGTGCCCATGGATGAGGTGGCCCCTCAGTCTCCTCTTCTCCAAGCCCAACAGACCCAGCTCCCTTGGGTCTGGGCTCCCCGGGGTGGCTGGGGCTGGGTTCAGGAGGTGTGTGCTGGGTTCAGGAGCTGTGTGCTGGTTCAGGTGTGTGCTGGGTTCAGGTGTGTGCTGGTTCAGGTGTGTGCTCTGTGTCCCAGCTGTGCCCAGCGGTGCCGGCGGGACGGGCAGCGCTACATCGGGCTGGGCGTGCGGCGCGACGGGGACACATCCCAGGCTGCCTTCCTGCCCGGCTCCGACGAGGAGTGACACCCATCACCAACCCTTCTGCTGGAAGAAAAACGATGGTTGCAGCCCCCCAAAAAATCAAAGGAAGTGTTTCTACTTTGGAAGAGCCACGAGCCGGGCGGGCCCACGACCTGCTTGTCGCCGAACGAGCCACTTCGCCCTGATTTTTACCCCCAGAATGAAGTGCAGAAGCCCAACCTGATGAAATTGCCTTGTCCTGGGTGTTCCCACTTGTTTTTCCTGCTGCTCCCACACATGTTTCCATGGTGATGAGCAGCATCCTTTGTCCAGCTGACTTTTCCAAGCTCCTGAGGGCTCTCCCAACCTGCTGTGATTGAGGTCAAGGAAACCTTCAGGTCGTGTCTCTCCAGGCCAAGGTGTCAACCCAAGGAGAAGAAACAGAGTGATGAAGGCAAGATTAGCTCAAATTTGCAACAGCACAGCTTGATCTCACACTGTACAGATTTCATCACCAGAGTTGTGAACTGAAGGTGGGTTTTGTTGGTGGTTTTCATGTTCACTTAAAGGCTGAAAGAGTGAATAAATGTGAAATAAAACCCCTCACTGAGCAGGTATCCTTATATTTAAGTCTGATAAATTATAGAGTGTGTGGTAATAGCTCAGACAAATCCATCCCTCAGACCTGTAATGCCTTGAGGGGCTGTAAGATACATGGCTAAACAGCAGGGAATCCTAAAACCTCCCAGTTTTCCAAGGAAATTAAGCCCCTCAGCTTGCAAAACAAGATGAAACAGCCACACAGTTTGGTTTTTGCCACCTGAGCCCTCACACAGAGTGTCTGGGAATGTCACCTCCTGGACAGGGGGAAAATCTGCCAGTAGTGAATATGAGGATTCAGTAAGTACATAAATATCTATTTAAAGAAAATAAAGACCAGCTGAATTGCAACTGTTCATGTCTCAAAGGCTGGGGCTGGGAGGACACCCTGCACTGGGGTCTTTTCACTGCTGTTTGAGGGAGGGGTGGGGATGGCAGCTGATTTTTGTGCTCATGGCTGAACAGAAAAGCAGCTCCTGGAGGGTCCAAGAGCCTGGGGAGGGCAAAGCTCAACACCCATTACCCTTGTGCAAAGAGCCTGCTGCAGACTAAGGGGGGCACAGCCTCGATTTTATTGCTCATTACCAGTGCTGTAAAGACTAACTGGTTTTCCTTGACCACCAGCATTACTATATTTCCACCCCTGAGCAGTTCCTCTTGCAGGGGAGGTGCAAACAGGCTGGGTGCAGAGGGAATTAAGCAGCAGTGACCCATCTCCAGCAACCCACCTGATGAAGGCAGGGCCAGTAAGTCTCCTGAGTTGGAACTGCTGAACATGAGGAGCATTGTAGAGATAATGAACGTTGGGTTGTTTTTTTTTTCTGCCAAGTGGAACAGTTTTCCTAAACTGCACAAACTCCTCTGGCAGTGATTTCCTTTTGGAAACCAAACCCAACATCATTTCCCACTGAGCATCCACCCGAGGGCAGCACGGACCCCAGGCTGCCTGGGTCACCTTGCAGCCACCTTCCTCCTCCCTACCCCCCAAAAAAGAAACCCCCAGGGGTTATTTCCACCCAAAAGCACCTGGATTAAAGCCAACCTAGGGTTTTAAAAGCCTTTTAAGGTAGGAAAGGGTTGATTTCCTTCTTTGTGGCTCTTAATCGAGTCACCATCTCGTTCCACCTCGAGGTTTTTCTGTTGTCCCTTGTCCCCAGGTGGCCACAAAATGCCTTTTTCCCTCTGCCTCATTAACTCCCTGCTCCTCCAAACATCCCAGGACTCTCAGCATCGTGCTTGCTAATTTGTTTTCCAGCTTTGGAGCACATTCTTTCCTGGGGTATGAAGGTCAGTGAAGGAGGAGAGATACAGCCTGTGATTAAGGAAGAAAATACAGGTGGTTTTCAGGGCTGGATGAGAATTTTTAGCTAAAAAACACCTTTGTAAACAGCTTAGGAACCCAAAAAATGTTTCTGGGTGCAGGGTAAATGGTTTACTATGCAGGGAGGTGCAATCAGAACCATCCCTGTCTTTATATTTAAGTGTGATGGATACAGCAGCACGGCCTGAAAGGGAGTCATTGCTTGTAACACAACCCTAATATTGAGGTGGTTTTCAATATACAAATTGAATTCTCAGCCAGTGGCTTCGTAGCACACCCTGGGGTGCACAGGGGGAACATCTGTAGCCATGTCCAGAGCTGGATGTGCTGCCCTGCGTGATGTCTCAGGGGTGGTTTTTGCCCTGTTCAACTGCA
This sequence comes from Chaetura pelagica, assembly GCF_000747805.2. Taxonomy (NCBI): domain Eukaryota; kingdom Metazoa; phylum Chordata; class Aves; order Apodiformes; family Apodidae; genus Chaetura; species Chaetura pelagica. The sequence goes on from NW_009954181.1 coordinate 19,859, forward strand.
GCCTGATGGTGTTGATCAGGAAGGAGCTGCTGATCATCCCAGTCATGACACCAAGGCTCCTCTTATGAGGGAACCCTGATAACACCCCCCAAAGCAGACTAATAAAGGGTAGATCTAGATTAGACATTAAGAATTCTTTGCTGTGAGGGTGGTGAGAGCCTGGCCCAGGTTGCCCAGGGAAGCTGTGGCTGCCCCATCCCTGGCAGTGTTGAAGGGCAGGTTGGATGGGGCTTGGAGCAGCCTGGGCTGGTGGGAGGTGTCCCTGCCCATGCAGGGGGGTTGGAACCTGATGATCTTTCAGGTCCCTTCCAACCCAAACCAGTCTGGGATTTCAGTGAAAAATGAAATTCAGTGAAATATCTTAGGAGGGGGCTCTTCCCCCAGCTACAAAGACAAGACCTTCATCAAGAGCCCACCCAGGAGCCCCTGGTTTCTGGGACAGAGATAGGATCTGCTGCTGCCACCCTTCCTGGCCATGGTTATGAAAGGCTGAAATGATGGTGGAGGCAGCAGGACAAGCCCTGCCTGTGCTCACACCACCTGCTTCACCTCCTCTGCTGCCTGTTTGTGAGAGCTGCTGTTAGCATGTGTCATCATGATAATAATAATCCTCATCATCATACTTTGCACTTCCCCAACAACCATCCATCTGCAGCCCTTGAGCTGCTGGCAAACCTTTAATTAGCTTGTGCCTCCCACCACCCCCCAGAAGGAGACAAACATGATCACATTTTTTTTTTTTTCATTAGCCCCAAGCCTGATGATGAACCTTCAGGTGAGAGGATGTTGCAGCTGAGGGAGGGTGGGGAAATAAAAAGAAAACAAACATGGGAAAATCAAATCAAATTCAGTTCAGGGTTTAGCTCGAGGGGCTGGAGTGGGTTGGACACAGAGATGCCTCCCTTGGTTTTTCCCTGGGAGGAAGAGCAGGGCAGGTGTCCCCAGCTTCACTGAGCTGCTGTCCCCTGCCACTTGTCACAATTTCACCCTTGTTTTTGTCATGGTGATGGTTTAAAAGCTTGGAAACCCCCTTTCCTCCACTAGTTCCTACACCTGCAAGACTAGTAGGTACTTTCATACAAGTTGCCCTTTTCATACACACTTTTCTCCATGAGCTTCACCCTTTGCTGGCCCCTTAAGCCATGGAAGAAGGCACCTTGGTCCTCTGAGCAGATCCCTGTCAGCTGGGCCTCCTTCCCTCCCCTCTCTCTCCACCTGCCACTCTCCCACATCCTTTTCCCACTTTCTCCAAGGGTTTGACTCCTCCTGCCTGGGAAGCAGCTTGGGCAAAGCTGCTTTCTGGGCTGATGGTTTGTTGAGCTGGGTGGTCACTTGGGAAAACTGAGCTGCTAAGAGGTCCCCAAGGCTGCTCTTTGCCCAGCAAGCAAGGTAAGTATTTATTGCTTTATTATTTTTAGGGATCAGTCTGTAAGGAAGAGCTCCTGTGGTGCTTGGGTTGATGGGGCAGTGAGCTCCTGGAGCTTGAGTGAAGCTGCTTGTGTTGGTGGAAGCCTCTTTGCTGCTGATGCTCCAGGACCCTTTTGCAGCCTTTCTCCAGGTGTCTTGGAGGTGGGGATGTGGCTCAGCTCCCTGCCAGCACCACCCCAGCTTCTCCTTGTCCTCCCTCCTACTTGCTGCTGCTGATGGAGAGATAATGGGGAGAACAGAGCTCCTGGCTATGGCTTGGTGGCTTTTATGGCTGGGCTGGAGAGCAGCCCATCACCCTGGGGAGGCTGGGGCAGGTTTGTTTCCTTGCTCTTCCAGCCTTGGGGCTTCCCTGGGGAGCTGGCTCACGTGTGTGGCCCTTGGCAGGGCTGGGCATGGCTTATCCTGCAGCTCTGCTGGGGTGTTGGTTTGGGGTTCTTTGGCTGGTTGCAGAAGGAGGGATGTTTTTGTGGTTGCAACCTGGAGAAGCACAAGGTTGGGAATGCACAGAGTGGTTGTTAGTGGTCCAGGGTGTTCCTGCACCATCAACACGGTGCTCAGGAGGGCAGTGGGGACACTGGGGTGGTCTGTGGTACCTCTTGACCTGGAGGCACTTGGAGTTCTCACCTTGGCAGCCGTGGCTGTGGCTGCTTGGGCAGCACAGAGAGTGGAAACCAGCCCATCTGCTGGGGGAGGCAGGACCATCATCATCATCCTCCCCTTGGCTGGGAGAGAGGGCTCAGCAGGGCTCTGCTGTGCTTTGGGAGCTCCTGGCCCAAAACCTCCTGCCTACAGGCACTTTTGATAGAGGACCCCCCCCTTGAAAGGGTTTTATCATGTACCTGGTTGCCCTGTTCAGAGACTTCAGAGCCTGACCACAGCCTTGGCCCTTCTTGGCTCCTTCCAAATAAAACCCAGCACACCAACAGAACCCCTGTGGTTGCCATGGGCATGGGCTGCTCATCCTGATTCTTGTGGCAAACTCTGGCAGCTATTTATTTATTTTTTTACTCTAATAGCAGACACCAGGTGTCCCAGGTTGTGAAAGGTGGTTGACTCAGCCTGCTTTGAACTGGCCCACAGGATGTTCTGCTCCAAACATCCTGTCTGAGGGCCACCTCCCCGTGGTGACATCTCCCTTTATCTGCCTCTTCTGAGTAATAACTGCTCTTTGCTGCCACATCTGGAGCTGGGAGAAGGACAGGCAGGAGTGGCAGGTAAATTCTCCTACCCATCAAGAGAAATGTGCTGGGGATGTGGCTGGTCGAGCCTGGGGAGGGGTGTGGAGAGAGGGTCCATCTCTGCCAGGCAAAGGTTTAGTGTGATGTGAAAGTGGTGCTGATGGAGGTGGTCTACCCACAATCTGTGGTTTTAGCTTGGTTCTTTTTGGGGTTATCAGGTTTTGGGGGTGCATCGTGGCAGAGGAGCAGCTCTGCCCTGGAGCCAGGCTGGGAGAGCTGGGGTGTTCAGCCTGGAGAAGAGAAGGCTCCAGGGAGACCTTAGAGCACCTTCCAGTGCCTGAAGGGGCTCCAGGAAAGCTGGGGAGGGACTTGGGACAAGGGCAGGGAGGGAGAAGACAAGGGGGGATGCATTGAAATTGGAAGAGGGGAGGTTTAGATGAGGTATCAGGAAGAAATTCTTTCCTGTGAGGGTGATGGGACAGAGAAGCTGTGGCTGCCCCATCCCTGGCAGTGTTGAAGGGCAGGTTGGATGGGGCTTGGAGCAGCCTGGGCTGGTGGGAGGTGTCCCTGCCCATGCAGGGGGGTTGGGACTGGGTGATCTTGAAGGTCCCTTCCAACCCAAACCATTCTATGAGTCTGTGACTTTCAGGAGGGAGAAGTTTACTCTCTTCTGTTAGGTGAGGGCAGTTGGCAAGAGAGATGTGCCTGGGCAGCAAGGATGGAGGAGGATCCACAATGAAAAGACCTTCCAAGTGGTTTTGGCCTGATGCTGAGCTTGCCCTGGGCTGCTGCCAGGCTGATGGTTGCAGCCAAGGGGATGCTGATGGTTCTGCATGGACCAGCATCCGCCTGGCAGCATTAGCAGGAACAAACCAAAATACTCCATGGTGAAGGGCCTGGAGAGCCTGGAAATGGGGTAGAAATGTCCTCCTTCCCGGGGAGGGTGCAAGCAGGAAACCCTGTGAGGAGGGCAAGGAGCTCCCATGTGGCTCTTAAAAAGCCTGGAAGCTGCAGAGGCAGATGGGCAGCCCAGGGAATAACTCCTGACTGCAGCCTTATTCCAGGTCCTCTGGCAGCTAAACCAGCTCCCAGGGACCATAAATACCTCACTTGCTATCTTGGTTGCTTGGAAACACGTTTGGTTTCCCAGATTTCTGGCTGATTTATAACATAAGGTGTGTTTTCTGTGTTGCTTTGGTTTTGGTGGGTTGTGTTTTTTTGGGTGGGCCACATCCAAGCTTCTGCTTGATCCCAGTGTGGGTCTGGGATGTCTTTGCCAGGTGTGAGGTATCCCAGGATAGGTGGTGGGTGCTGAGGAGCTGTGTCCTGGTGGTAGGAAGCAAAGGAGACTTGTGGCAACAACCAAAAGCTTTGCTGACTTGGGCTGCCAAGAGGTTACAGAGTGAATGGGTCCCCAGCACCAAAGGGAGAGGCTGCCCTGCTGGGGAGGGGGTGGTTGGGGCTGGAGACCCCAGCTCTGACCCCGAGTGGTTTGGGGTGCTGAAGGTGATGGGGGGGTGCCCGGTGGATGTGGGGGGATAAACCCCCTGGTTACAGCTGGATGCTGCTCAGAGCAGCCTCTGGAGCTGCAGGTGGGACGTGTCAGGTGTCATTTCTGCTGCCTGGGCCCTGGGAGGTCTCTGTTCTCCTCCAGTTAACCTGTCAAATCAACACTTGTGCTCCGTGTGCTGCTCAGGGTCAGCTCCTGACTCCAGCCTCAGGCTCCTGTGGCCACAGCCCCTGCAGGACAGTGACAACACTTGGCTCTGCACTGGCAGTTTGCAGTGCTGAGATGTGTCCCAGTGCTCATCCCCAGCCACTGCAGCAGGGAGGTGCCTCTGCAGGAGGATGCATGTCCTGGACTGGGTGTCCAGGCTATAATCAGGACAGACATGAGTCTTTCTGGGACATGAACCATCTCACCCTAATGTAGGTGTCCAGCACAGAGCAGAAAGCCACCACTGATCCCTCAACCAGCTCCTCATCTGCCTGAAGGGCTCTTTAGTAGCCTCCCTCTTGCAGGTGAACCTTCATGTGCTGTAAAGAGTGTTGAGCTGGTCCTGGAGATGCAGTGGATGATGATGGGCTCTACACCCTGATCTCCTGCTCCCCCATGCAGGGCTGAACCAGTTTGGCTCCAGCTCTGCAGCCAAAACCCAACCAGGAATGTCTGGCAGAGCTCTCCTCACCCACGGCACTTGCCACGTCCTCCTGGATTAATGACTTTCTGGTGTGGGAGGGACTTGAAGAACATGCTGGGGTTGTTCCTCCAGCCTCTGCCATGGGCTTGGGGATCTATAAGCACGGGTGGCAGGTCGGTGTGGCAGCCCCAGGATGAGTAATGCTCCTTCCATGCATGTCCTGGCTCTGGAAAAGAACCAGAAAGGAGGGAAAGGGTGAGACTTCCTGGGGTTGTAGGTACATGAAGAGACAGGCCTTGCTGGAGGAACCCAGACCACCCCAAGGTAACACTGAAAGCTCAGTGCTGAGATCATTCCTTGGTCATTACTCACTTGACATCACTGCTCGTTCCTTTCTGTTCTTCCTGGGATTATTTTTGTTTTCCAACAGTCTGAGTAGGGGGTAAATACTTGCAGGGTTTTACTGCTGTGCCTCTGCTCCTCTCCAGCCTTGCTGGGACTGGTGTCTGTCCAGCTCAGCACCAGGGTAATTGACCTTCATGCCTGGAGCCTTCAAGCTCTTCCTGAAGGAGATGGAATCTCT
>NW_009954181.1:25233-29965 GCF_000747805.2 Chaetura pelagica
CTTTCCATTCTGTCAAGCAACCACTTGTGTGCAGCACACAGGGTGTGTGGAACATGCACGAGGCTCCTTTTGGAGATGCCTCCTGGGTCACCTCCTGCTGCACGGCCAGGAGGGTCCAGCAGAGCCTTGCCTGGCTGGAGCTGCTGGGCACACCAGCTGGACCCACACCCTGCCACTGATCTGACTTATGGTCTGAGGAAATCGTGGTCATGTTGCTTTTCATTAGCAAAAATCTTTGCTATGGCCCCTCTCCTCACAGCATGGAGCTGCTGGGCTTGCTTGGGCACCAAGGTGCTGCTCTGGCTGGTTGCAGTCACACACACACAGGCAGGGGTGTCCCAGTCCTGGTGCTACCTGTGTGCAGCTGCTGGTGGAGCTGTGTGCTGGGATGCAGCTCCCTGCTGATGCCCAGCAGCCCAACATCTCCTTGGGGACACCTGGAGCTGTTCCCCAGGCACTGTGTGTCCTTGCAGGTCCAGTGAGCCCGATGCCAACGAGTTTCCTCGGCAGTGCCCTCCGGGGCACCTTCTTCTTCATCTTTGGCCTCTGGTGGTCAGTGAGGTACCCCCTGAGGTATCTCCGGCACAAAGCAGGGGCTGAGAGCCAGCCTGGCCATGGCACCCACCGCGTGGAGGTCCTGGAAGGGATGGTCAAAGCTTTCTTTGCTCTAGCAGGTAAGAGATAATGATGAGTCCTGGTCCCAGTATCTCCTGGCACTGCAGGTGCTCTGACCCACAGAGACTGGGCTGTTTGTAGTGGGAAATGGGGCCTGGGGACCTGCTTGTGGCATGGTGTGTGGTGAGACTGTTCCTCTGGGCAAGGAGAATCATCAAATGGTTTATGTTGGAAGGCACCTCAAAGATCATCTCTATCCAACCCCCCTGCATGGGCAGGGACACCTCCCACCAGCCCAGGCTGCTCCAAGCCCCATCCAACCTGCCCTTCAACACTGCCAGGGATGGGGCAGCCACAGCTTCCCTGGGCAACCTGGGCCAGGCTCTCACCACCCTCACACTCCACAATTCCCTCCTCATCTCTCACCTCAATCTCCCTCTTCCAGTTTTCATCCATTCCCCCTTGTCCTCTCCCTCCCTGCCCTTGTCCCAAGTCCCTCCCCAGCTTTCCTGGAGCCCCTTCAGGCACTGGAAGCTGCTCTAAGGTCTCCCTGGAGCCTTCTCTTCTCCAGGCTGAACACCCCAACTCTCCCAGCCTGGCTCCAGAGCAGAGCTGCTCCAGCCCTGGGAATCATCTTCATGGTCCCCTCTGGACTTTCTCCAACAGCTCCATGTAATTCTAGTGTTGGGGACCCCAGAAGGGGCCCCAGCCCTGCAGGGGGTTCCTACCACAGCTTCACCATGGCAAAGAAAACTTTTCCTACGAGCTTTTCTTTTCCCCTCTCTTCCCAGGCATCTTGGTGGAGCAATTTGTGCCCACGGGTCCCCACCTGCAGCTCTACAGCCCCAAGACTCACGGCTGGGTGGGCCTCACCCCCTGGCATTACACCACCATCTACTTCTTCTTCCTCCTCTCTGGCCTCGTGGACGTGGCCTCACACTCCCCCCTCAAGCTGCCCCTGGGCTTGGACAGGCTCTCGCTGGCCCTGGCTCTGCTGGTTGAAGGTGATTCCCATGAGGTGGGGTGGGATGTGGGCCAGGGGAAGGGGCAACAGCCCCAGGCTGCTTTGAGAACGACACGACCCAAGCCATGACTGGGTGGCCCAGGGATGCCTGAGAGGTGTGTCCTGCTCCTGGGGACAAGATGTTGTCCCCCCACCTTGGTTGGATGCAGAGGGACAAACCCTGGTGCCAGCTCCCCTGCTGGCTGGCTCCTCCCCCAGCAGCAACACCTGGAGCACGGGCTCAATTTTCAGATTAATATTTAAACAACAACAAAAAAAAACCCAATCCCAGAACATCCTTTTCTGACGGGGGTGAATCTTGGCAGGTTTGCTCTTCTGCTTCCACGACTACAGTGATGCTGTGCTGGATCAGCACCTGCATTCCCTGCTGGTCCTGGCTGTCTTTGCTGGAGCCCTCTGTGCCCTGCTCGAGGTGTTCCTCCGTGACCACATCATCCTGGAGACCTTCAGGACCAGCTCCTTCCTTCTCCAGGGCTCTTGGCTCTGGCAGGTCAGTGTCCACCCAGTGCAGGGGGCTTTGCAGCCAGGGAGGGAACATCTGTTGGGGTTAAACTTGTCAAAGTGGGTGGAATATCTTGGTAAAGAAGAGGAGGAACCAAGGATCAGCACCAGAGTGGTCATCATAGAGATGTTCATGTGCTATGCAGGCAGCATGGACACACCTGTGGGCTAAATGGAAATGAGACATTTTTATTATAATGAGGGTGGTGAAACACTGGGATGGGTTGCCCAGAGAAGCCCCAGGTTGCCCAAGGAGGTGGTAGGAGCCCCATTCCTGGAAACAAGGGTGGGAAACCACAGGCTCAAGACTTTTTCTTTTCATGAGGTCCAATTTTTTCCTCTGTTCAGAATCACATAATGGTTCAGGTTGGAAGGGGCCTTTGAAGGCCACCTGCAGTCCAACCTGACCTTGGATGTTTCCAGGAACATCTCCCACCTCTCTGGGCAGCCTGGGCCAGTGTTTTGCCACCCTTTGTTTCTTTGTTCCATGTAACTGGGAACATTTGGAAACCTCTCATAGTCACCCAGCTTTGACTCTAGGAGGAAAAGCAGAGCCTGACTCTGGAGCCTTTGGGTTGTCACCTTTCTCCAGGGATGCTGAGCTGCACTGTGAGCCCTAAGGCTGGTCCACAGAGCATCCTTCTCCTGAAATGTGTCACCAGGGGTCAGGGATGCTTGGGGCTGCTGAGGTGCTGGTATTGCTGGGGTTTATGATGCCTCCAGTCCAGAGCCAGCTGCAGCAGTGGCTAAAAATCAGGAGGAAAAGAGAGGAGGGATGTGCTGAGGCCAATGTCTCCTCTGTCTGCCACCAGATTGGGTTTGTGCTGTCCCCTCCGTGGGGAGGACCAGGCTGGGATCAGACTGACAGCAGCAACGTGGCCTTCCTCACCATGTGCTTCTGCTGGCACTATGCAGGCATCCTGGCTGTCCTGGCAGCAAACGCTGCTGCGTCTCGCTGGTATGTGGGGGTGAAGGGTCCCTGGGGGGTCCTGGCACTGGGGAGGCCAAGAGCAGCACCAAGGGGATCCAGTGTCTCCTGGGTGCCCATGTACATCCCAGCAGGGACTGGTCCGTGTCCTGGCTGGAAGGGGTGGCCTTGGTGCCACCACGGAGCACACAGCCCTTGGCAGGTGGGGTGAGCTGGTGGCTCTCACTGCCTGCAGACCCTGATGGGTGTCCCTGTCCCTCCTGCAGCTGCAACGAGTCCTGCCAGCTGAAGTTTGGGGACATCGACGTGGAGCTGGACTGCGGCGTCTGCCTGCGCGGCCAGAGGGGCTCTGAGGGGGCCCTGCTGCCAGAGAGCACCTTGGAGGACAAATGAGGCCCTGGAAACGCCTTCCCCACTGGCTTAGAGCTCTTCAGATGAGGTTTTCAGTTAGCCTTGATAAACCCCTCTGGCACTTGATGGTTGGAGCACCAGCAGTGGGAGGCAGATGTGAAGCCCTTCCCGTGCAATCTGGGCACCCAGAGCAAACCCAGCTCAGGCAGGAGGGACCTTCTCATCTTCCCAGGCTGGGAACTGCAGGACTGGTTTGCTGCTGGAGTCCAACTTGTGTGGCCAATTTGGCCATTTATTTTTTTTACCATCATTTTTGCTTCTGCAGAGGGAGCCCCACCAGCTCCTGGGGCTGCTGCTCACCCTGGGGTTGCTGGAGGGGTTTGTGTTCCAGCCTCCAGGTCACTAATAAAGTGCTTTAACAAACCAGCTCCATGGATCTCTTGAGCATGATGCTCTGCGGGTGGGGTTCAGGCCATGTCTGGCTTCAAAGTGGTTTGGGGGATGAGTGAAATGTCAGAGGGATGGGACTGGGTGTGCTTGAAGTGGCCAAATGCCCCTGGTGGCCCAGGCTGAGCCCCTGTCACTGCCCTGTGCTGCTTCGTGCCTTTAATGAGAAGCTGAGGGATGAGCTGGAGAGGAGAGGAGCTGGTGTGCACTGGGTGTTGGGGAGGTGGGACATGGGGTGTTTGCCAGGCAGGGTCCACCTTGCAGAGAGACACCCTTGAAGCAAAGTGATGGATTCAGCTGGTCCACATGGAGAGCTGGGCTGTTCAGCCTGGAGAAGAGAAGGCTCCAGGGAGACCTTAGAGCCCCTTCCAGTGCCTGAAGGGGCTCCAGGAAAGCTGGGGAGGGACTTGGGACAAGGGCAGGGAGGGAGAGGACAAGGGGGAAGGGATGAAAACTGGAAGAGGGAGATGGAGGTGAGACATGAGGAGGGAATTGTGGAGTGTGAGGGTGGTGAGAGCCTGGCCCAGGTTGCCCAGGGAAGCTGTGGCTGCCCCATCCCTGGCAGTGTTGAAGGGCAGGTTGGATGGGGCTTGGAGCAGCCTGGGCTGGTGGGAGGTGTCCCTGCCCATGCAGGGGGTGGGACTGGATGATCTTTAAGGTCCCTTCCAACCCAAACCATTCTATGATTGGGCATCAAGATGCTCCTGGTGAGTCTCTGCTGTGCAGCAACTCTGGGAATGGCTTTTCTCCTCCTACAGCAGCAGCTTTGTTCCCTCCATGGAGCTGGTCACTACCCATGCAGACACAGAAATCAAACCTTTCCCTTTGTGGTGCTCAGGGCTATGTGAGTTTTTCCCCCCTCTTTC
>NW_009954181.1:29992-47956 GCF_000747805.2 Chaetura pelagica
ACCCTTTTGGTTTGCAGCAGGGAGACACCTCCTGCCACCAAGATCCAACCCAAATTGAAAAGACATCATGAAACAGGATTAGTGAAAGAACAGCAAGTTCATCAGCAGGTTCTTCACCAACACTTTACATGCTGGGCTGGGCCAGGTGAACACAAGCAGCTCTATTATTATTACTATTAATTATTATATTTTAATACCTTTGCTGTGCTCCTCCCTGAAGATGTGCTGAGGACACTTTGCTGCTGCTCTGCAGGGCTCCAGAAACTCCAGGAAGTGTCAGGAGGAACAAAAGTCCTCCCATGGCAGGTCCCACCCCACAGGAGGCCCCTGCAAGACTGAGCAGTTATTTTCTTGTATTTTTTGGGATGGGGTTTTTTTATTGTTGTTGTTGGTTGGTTTGGGGTGTTTTGTTTGTTTAGTTTTGGCATGGGGGGTTCTTGTTGGGTTGGGGTTTTTTTGAGGGGGTTGGTTTTGGGGGGGGTTGGGGTTTTTTTGTTTGTTTTATGTTTTGTTATTATTATTTATTTTTAAACTTCTTTTTTGTTCTCCCCCTTTGCAGCAGGACTGAAGGAGGCTGATGCTTCATGCTGAGAGAGGACCTAGAGGAGCCAGGAACCAAGTGAGTGCAGGAATTTGGGCTCCCCCACCTGGAGGACCATAATTGGGGGGGTTGAAAAGTGGGCTGGTGTTCACCAGCAATGGTTCCTCCAGGCTCTGGTGGGGAGGGGGCTGCCTGGGGCTCAGGCTGACACGGATCTTCTTGTGCTGGAGCTTCAGATGTGCTGGGTAGAGGGGATGTGCCCTGGTTATTGACACCCACCATGGGACAAGGAGCAGGGTCATTGGGTCAAATTGTAAGAGACAACCAGGGAGCTCAGTGCAGAGGTTATGGCCCCATAAGCTGCACTTTGAGAAGAAAGGGGGAAAAAAATCAATTTCTTTCCCCTTTGATCAACTCATGTTAATTTCTTTCCTGTTTTTTCTGGCCCAGCTGTTACCTTGGTGATGCTGAATCTCTCTCTCAGGTTTTGGTCTTTAAAATGTAGGGTTTTTAGCAGGGATGTTTCTTCTTTCCTTGAATAAATGTAAGAGTGAACACTGAGCATCCAACTGTGAGATTGAACCAGCTCAGCAGGGTCACACGGAGCCTCCCACTGAGGGTTCCCAAAACAGGGCACACAAAATGACCTGGCATCTTCTTAGGATGCCCCAGGCTGCAGCTGGGACAAACATCCATTGGGTCAACAGAGCAGGAAGAAGAAATGAGGTTGCTGTGGCTGTAGGTGCATTTGCAGGGCAGTTCCTGGGTGCTGATGCCCTTGGAAGAAGCCAAAGGGCTCGTTCCTCTCCACGCTGGAAGGCAATAAAAGTTGTGAATGATTGATGAGCAGAGCCTGCCCTGGCCACCCAAACACCACTTCAGTGACCCCAAAATAGCACGGGAGGACAGAGCTCTGCCATCCTGCCCACCCCTGCCTCCCCATGGGGGGTTCCAAGGGATTTAATTAACGGGGGAACCTCATCATTAGGCACAACTGACGCCGTTCCCCTGCGGGTCTGTTTTGTGAAAGGCTTTTGGTTCCTCATGAAGCTCCTGTGGCCTGGCTGGCTGGTGGTCCCCAGGGAGGTGGCAGAGATGTGGATGTGCTTCTCCAGAGCCTGTTTGTTGGTTTGTTTTTTTGTGTGTTTTGCCCCTGGAAATCCCTTGGCCAGCAAGTGAAGCCACATCTCTGTGCATCGGCACCTTGTTGAAGTGTCACCACAGGGCACTGCAGGAGCCAGGAGCTCAGGCAGCACTTCCCTGCTTTTGCTGTGTTTCCTGTCTGGTAGCAACCAGAAATAACTGGAAGTGGTGTCTGTAGTGGAAATCCTCTCCCCTGCACAATTAGACCTGGGGAATTGTTGGAACTGGAGACCCTTGTGCTTCAGCACTGGGTTAAGGGCCCTGGAAGGGAGGTGGAAGTTTAAAAAAAACTCTTTCCACAGATCCTCCACTGCTGGTTCATGCTGGGGACAGGCTTTTCCCCCAGAGGAACCAGCATTGGGGTTGAATGGTTGGTGAAGGTGAGGGGTGATTTCTTCTCAGTAGTTCCCAGTGTCAGAACGAGGGGCAATGGGCACAAGTTGGAACATGGGAAGTTCCATTTAAATGAGGAGAAGCTTCTTTATGGGGAGGGTGACAGAGCCCTGGGACAGGCTGCCCAGGGAGGGTGGGGAGTCTCCATCCCTGGAGATTCAAAAGTGGAATGTGTTCAGGAGATCCTGCTTTAGCAGAGGAGCTGGACCAGATGAGCTCGAGAGGTCCCTTCCAACTCCAGCACTTCTGTGATTTGGAGACCCTCTTCCTGCAGCTGGAGGGAGGAGAATCTCTAGGAAGGGGCTGCTGGAGGAGCTGAAGGGCTTGGCAGCCTCTGGGAACCTGGCACCTCTCTCCAAAAGTTCTTATTGTTATTGCTGTGGGACTTGCAGAAGATTCATGGTTTAAGGAGGAGATGAAATGAGCACTGGGAGCACCACTCAGATCTCCTGCTTCAGTTTAATTAGCAAACTTAGTTTCACAACTTAGTGCAATTGACATTCAGAGGACAATTGGATTTCTAGGTCACTCTTCTCTTCCAGAACTTGTAATTTATTATTATTATTATTTTAAATCTTAGTGCGTTTCTTGCCCATTAACTCAAGTGATTTAAACCCCACCAGTAGCAGCACATGCTCACACACCCTCTCTGCACATGCATGACTTGAACCTCACCCAAAACTCCAGGGGAAGCTGCAGATGGTAACAGCAACCTGCCATGCAGCAGTTCTAGTGGTGCAGCAGCTGGTCCCTGCCTGCTGCTTGGTGGCATCAGTACAGAGGGGGTCACCCCTCCCAGGGGCTGCTGGTGGAGCTCAGCTGCAGGGAACCCCCTGGGATGGAGCAGCTGGTGCAGCCCAGGGCAAGTGGCACAACAATATCTGGGCATTTTCAACCCTGCAGCCACATCAAGGTGGTTGTTGCAGTCACTTGGTGATGCAGGAGAGGAGCCTGTGAGGGATGGTCAGGATGGAAAACCCAAGGCCAGATGTTCCCATCTGCCCCAACCTCTGTGCTCCTGGGAATGGTGTGCATGGAGCTTCCCAGCTGCTGCCTTCAGCTCCTGCAAGGTAGGAGGTGTTGTTAGAAGGAAATTGGGGTTAGGGTGGAGTGAGGCTGCAGAGATGATGCCTTTTGGGGGGAGCCTGGTATTTGTGCTGGGACAGGCAGAGGGTCAAGACATGGGAGATCTGCTCTGTTAGTTGTGTGAGAGCTGTTAGTGTAAATCCTTCTTGCCCTTAATGAAGAACATGATGGTTTGGTTGCAGAAAGGGTGCCCAAAGCAGGCAGGGAAGGCTCTCAGGGAGGGATAAGTTTTCCAGCTGTGGCTGGAGTGGATTTTTCTGGTCAGCCAGGTTGCTGGGACATTGTGTCTGCTGACAGGTGGTGCAGGGGCTGGTGGAACTTGGCCAAAGGGTCCCCCAGAGATGGTGGCACCAACTTGAGGTCAAGGTGCCTGATGACTTGGGCTGATGAAGGTTCATCTTAGAGCACTTGCTTGCAGAGGTGTTGGCCTGTCTGCTGGGATGACCTTGCTGCAAAGGTGCTCAGACCTCATCCAGCTCCCTATGCCACCATGTGATGCTGGTGGAGATGCTGCAGGTTTGGTCCTAAAACTTGTGCTTTAGCCTTTCCCTGGGTCAGGGATCTTGGTGGGTTGAATTCCCAGCTGGTCCATCCCAGCAGAGCAGCCCAGCAGCTCGGGCTGTGCCTGGGGGTTGGTCACAGGGTGTGTGGTGGGGAGGAGGCTGCTCCTGCTCTGGCTGTTCTGCTTCTGCAGTTCTTGGTTTCATCAGGAGTTATGGGATGTGACAGAGACAATAAACTGTGACTTGTTCAAGTATTTGTTCTACAATTCACGGGCCTGCAGAGCAGGGAATGCTCTGCCTGTGTCTGACGTGGTGCTCCTAAATAATGCATCTGAGAAGTCTTGGTGACACTTATTCAAGTGGCATTATTGAAATAATGTTCCATTTCCCCCTTGCTACATCATCTGTGGAGTCTGACCTGTCTCCTGCTGCTCACATCACTCCTGTCTTCCCAGACACAAACAGGAATTCCTGGTAGGTTTTTATTTTCCACCCCTGCTTTGGAGACAGCGACGAGTGACTTTATTTCGGGGGGGGGAATGAAACAAACCTCCCCCAGGTGGGCTGATGTGTTTCACAAAGCAACCTGCTGTGTTGGCAGGACATCCCTCAGCACCCAGCAGCAGTGGGGTAGATCTATGGCTGTTCTACCAAGGAGTGGGGTTTGTCTTGGTGCCTCAGACAAGAGCAGCTGGTTTGTAAAACACAGACAGGTGTTGGCAGCTCCTGGTGAGCCACCACCTCTGGGGATGGTGGAGGAATTCTAAAATGTACCCCCAAAATCCACCCAAAAGTAACAGTTTCTGTTTTCTGCTTAAGCTTTGTAAGATCTTGCTGCCTTGCAGGAAGTGCTGATGTTCACTCATGGTGTCTACCTGCCAACCCTGGGCTGGGGCTGCCTCTGCTGGTGCTGGTTCTGCAGGACATTTTGAAATTCAACAAGAAAATCCTTCTCCCCTGGGCCAGCACAGCCCCACTGACACTGCACTGGTGCAGCCCCGTTGGCCAGCCAAGGAGTTCTTGAGTCAACATCTTGCAGACTCCAAACAAGTCCATGGCCTTGTCACTCCCCTGCTCACACAGGCAGTGGCAGGAGGAACATCCATGAGGAGGAGCCCCACCAGCTTTCCCCAGCCCAGCTGGGGTGTTAGTGCTGTGAAGATCAAGGCAGTGAAGCCCAGGGGGGAGCCAAGGAGCTGACACACACACCAGTGGGGGTGGCAAGTGCTTCGTGCTTTCAACATGTACCAACAACTTTGGGATTACCCATCCTGCTGTTTTCCTCCAAGAACTGAAGACAACTTGGATGCAGCTGCTAAAATGTGGTGAACCTTCTGTCCTCGTTGTGCCAAGCCCACCTGGGCTCCAACTGGGGGTTCCCAACTGCAGGAGCAGTCAGGGTCACCTCCTGAGCTTCTGGCTTCGTGTGTGCTGAGAGGTTGGGTATAAATATAAAGAAAGGTTCTTCTAAGTGCTCAGAATTATTGGTAGGACCTTTCTTCTCTAGCATCTGGTTTCAGGGCATGTGCTGGGTAGAAAGGGCCACGTGTGGTGATGTGGAGACACAAGGTGCCTGGATTAAATGAGCTGCCAGCACTGCTTGGAAATGTGGCCCAAGCCCTTCATGTCCTCTCAAAGCCTGGAAGAGCTTTTATGAGCTCATCTCCATAGCTGGGGTGATGAAAGAAGAGCACTTGCCTCTTCCTCACTGCCCAGGTTTCCTCCCTTGTTGGCTTGAATTGTCCCTTGTTTCTTTATACTGAGGGTGACACTGTTGGAAAAGAAAACATCTGTGGTGCCTGTTTGGATGTGTGAGCAGGAAGATGCTTTTATTTGTGGCTCTATCAGCTAAACTATTATTTATATTTGATTTGCAGTGTATTCTCTGTGTTGCCTCTTTTTGCTGACCATGATGTGCAACCACTGCTCCCTGTGTCACTTCAGCTGCTCATGGTGAGAACTGGCACTGAGCTGCCAGGGGGAAAAACAAGGCTGTTCTGTTGGATTTTGGGGATGTCAGCAGCACCTGAAGGACATGGTACAGCTCCTCCTCCATCTGCAGCTCCATGGACAAACCCACCCTTACCTGAACTTGTCAGATCTGCTGGGACAAGTTGCCCACAGCCCAGGAGAACATCTTGGAGATGTTTGCTCCTGGCTGCAGCTGGACCCCAGCACTGACCCCTAAACTGGGAGTTTTCTTCTGAACTTCTCTTACCATGATGAAACTGTTTGAGCTTCACATGCAAAATACTGGGCTGAGATCTCCTGGTGTCACCCACGTGGTCAGGAGGTGAGTGGTTTTAGAGAGGTTTTTTGGGGGGATTCTTGGGTTTTTAGAGTAGTTTTGTGTTTAAAGTTTTTAGAGTGCTTTTGGGGGTTTTGAGAGGAGTTTTTTGGGGGGTTTAGAAAGGTTCTTGGGGGTTCAGAAAGGTTTTTTGGGTGTGGGGTTTTTTTTGCATTTAGAGCTCTTCAAGTGTGGTTTTTGCTTTGTTTTTAGAGTGGGTTTTGGAGTTTTCACCTTGTGCTGCAGTTCTGCTTGAAATGACCTCAGAACTTTTTGTGACAGAAACTGCTGGAACCAGAGGAGTTGGCCCAGAATTGTGCAGCTGTTTGGTCTTCCCAAGAGGATCCAGTGAAGGCTGGACCAGGCTCAGCTGCTGGTCCCTTATTTTAACTTAGTGACTGAAGGAAAACTAAATTACCATGCATGTCTCTGTCTGCAGTTTAAGTTCCCTGCTGTAAATACCTTGCTAGAAAGCAACCCCAACCCCAAATGAAAACAATATCCTAATTCCAACATAGCATTTTACTTAGAAAAATGATAAAATAGAAGATTCTCTGCCTTTTTTGAGGGGGAGGGGCCTCCCCTTTTTAACTGGAAAAACTCTAGAGGGCATGGGCTGCAATTCTTGGTTTTACAACAGGTTCTGCCCTGGCAATTTATCAAGTCCTGCACTTTTTATTCTCCTCTATCCAGTAAAAAAGCAGCTCATCCACAACCCCCCCATCATCTGTCTATAAGTACATAATGAAGAGGAGTTGCTACAGACATTTCAACACAGGCAAATATAACACAGCCAACTCTCTTGGAGCTTTGTGTGCTCCTGTCCCCCACAATTTATTAGACATCTAATTAAAGTGAGCCAAATTCATGGGGAGAAAAAAATATCAATCCTCATAATTGCTGGGCTGAATCTTCTGTCTGTTTTCTTAGGCTTTAAAAATAGCAGTGAAGTGGTTGCTGGATGGACTGGGGCCAGTCCCACAGCTCTCACTGATCCTGTGGTGTATGCAAGTAAAGAACACTTGAAGCTCTCAAAAAATAAGCCCATGTTTAAATTCTCTGTCAAAATATGAGCTGACAGCACAGGAAAAGTTGCACTGTCCAAACCAACACCTGACTGAGACCTCCCTGCTGCCCTGATTTCTACGGAAGATTCAGCTCCACTAATGACTTTGGGGTAGGAAATTCAAGTGTTCTCTATTTTTAAAAAATAAATTTAAGCCAACAGGCCTGAAAGTAAGAGGCAAGGACTTTTTCCTCTTCATTTTTTCCCTCATCTTTGGCTTGGAGCTCTTGCTGCATTGTCCTGAAAAAAGGAGGCTGCCTCATCATGTGGTGCTGTACCAGCTCTGCAAGGGTGTTGGCATTCACCCTTCAGAACAAGGAGACAGCAGCAAGGAAAAAACCACTCCTGGCATCATGAGCAGAGGAAGAAGCACAGAATAATCCCCTTAGTACAGCTGATGTGTGTTCTATGGGATAGCTGGAGCTTGGAGCTGTGACAAACACTGAGCCCTGGGATAGTCCCAGTCCAGCTCTGATTCTCAGCAGCTGGATTCAGGTCCTTGCTCTAAGTTTGTGCCACCTGCAAGTGTTCAAAACCTGTTCAGCCCAGCAAAAACTCCACGACCCACCACAAAGGCCACTTGGCAGGGAAGAGCCAGGCCATGGCTCTGTCTGCACCTTTCTTTCCCAGCACACAAGTCCTCATGGGGCAATGAGCTGCTCTCCAAGGATGCTGTGGGAGAAGTGTTGGCTGCTGCAACCTCATCTCCACATCTGCACAGGATGGGGCAAAAACCCAAAGCCTCTGAAGCAGATGATTCCATTCCATGAACAGGACAGATATTGAAATGTAACAGCCAGGGCCCTTCCCTCCCCCCTGAAGCAGGGCTGAGCACAGCAAGGGCTGTGTCCCCCAGACAAGAGCTGCACATCAATATCTACATTTACGCAGTGGAGGAGCAAAGGAAGCAGTTTTCCTGTGGCTCATTGTTAGGGTGGATCAGGAATTCACCCTGAGGCTTCACTGACCTCATAAAATAATTCAGGTAATGTTTCACGCCCCAAAACACAGGGACAGGGCAAGGGGAGCTGGCAAGGAGCCCTGACTGCCAGAATCAGGGAGAACAGGTTGTCCAGGGAAGCTGTGGCTGCCCCATCCCTGGCAGTGTTGAAGGGCAGGTTGGATGGGGCTTGGAGCAGCCTGGGCTGGTGGGAGGTGTCCCTGCCCATGCAGGGGGGTGGATCTGGATGATCTTTCAGCTCCCTTCATACCCAAATCATTCTATGATTCTATATTCAACCACCCAGTGACCTGCTCTGACTTCAAAGTCAGGAGGTGGGCAAGATGCCCTCCAGAAGCTCCTTCCAACCTTGGTTTCTCCACGAGCCTGCAGCAGCTGCAGGGCTGTTCCCTGCCAAAACACTTCTGACTCACCCTGCATTGGACTCCACGGTGCCAGCCCTGGGAGCATCAGCTCCACTCTGTTCTTGTGCCAGTCCCTGCTGCAGAAACCCGAGGCCCTGGGGAACAGAACCACCTCCCCCTTCCCAAACACACCCCACAGACCTAGGCAGCCACACAAAAGCCCACCAGGTCATGGCTCTTCTCAGCCAGGTGGTTTTCAGGACTGTCTCTCTTTGCTCGGTGTTCAAAGGCACCTCCTGGGGGCATCCAGCCCAGGTCATGCTGGGGACCTGTCCCAGCAGCAATTTGGGGAGCACAAATATGAAACAGCCACCCAGGGAGCAGGTGAGGGAACCATCCTTCCCTCTCTCTGCTCAGAAAGCCCTTACACCACTTTCCCCCTGCAGGTGCTTTCTCTGCAGCAGCTGTGAACCACCCAACAGACCAGAATTCTCCTCTGTTTTGGGCTCTCCAGATCCCTTCATCTCAGGGACCTCACAGGACACACCATTGCTGGGATCCCACCCACAACTGCATCATCTTCCTCACCCCTCATTGACCTTGTCCAGCATGAGCAGCAGAACAGAAAAGCACCCTCAGCCTCTTAGACATCAGAGCAGTGAATGTTACAGAGAGAGGATTTCCAAACAGTTGGAGCCCCTACTGGTTTCTCCCAGTAGAACTGTGGGACCTTGTGTAGTCAGCAACCAAGTGTCTGCTGCAGGACACCCAGGCTCCCTCATGGCATCACCTCCCCAGGGATTTAGGACACTGGGGAAGCAGTTGGGTCCTTGCCACCCAGGAAGCCCACAGGGTTTGCCACCACTGTTCCTAGAGCTGCTGTGGCTGGGGTGCTCCATCAATTACATTTCACCCTCCTGATGGACAGATGCCTTTCTTGCAGGGACACATCTTCCAGCTCCTTGGGTGGAAGAAGCCCCACAACTCTTGGAACCCAATGCCTGCTGCAGTCTCAGAGGTCACCAGGCTTCACTTCTGAGGGAGCCTCTGTGGTTTGAAGGGGAAGTCACATCCTTCTCCTTGCTCCAAGCATGGATACCTGGAAGGAAGAGCAATGCACACAGCTGGAGTGAGTGGGACTTGGAAAGCAAAGAGCTAACGTTGCCAAAGTGTCAGTGCTAAGCATGGTGAGAAGCTCCTGGGCTGGGGCAACCAGCCTAAGAGAGGCTTCTGCCTCCAGCTTGGTCCCCAGCCCAGGCTCAGGGGAAGGACTTGGACTGGCTCATGTTGCTGTGGAAACCACTGTGATTTTGAAGATGCTGGGAGGAGAATTCACAGGTAAAACTGGCTCACCCTGCCCCTTCTTTGGCTTCCCCCCCTGCTGCTGCTCAGGCTGGTGCCCAGTTGATCTGCACGTGGTCCCACTGGGACCCAAGAGCCCAAACAAGGGGCTGGGAAAGTGGTGCTGAGCTGGCATGACCTGGAGCTGGAGGTGTGGACGTGGGCTCAGCACAGACAAGCTCCCAGCTCCCTTTGCCACCCTGCACACAGATCAATATCCGTTTCCAGCAGCCCATCCTTCTCCAAAGGCTTCACCCATTTTCACGCTTTCCGACCTACTTAACATCAGCGTTTAGCTCCACTTGCCCTCCCCTGCCTCACTCTGTCACTGCTTGCCAGTTCTCTCTTGCTGTGTCCCACAAAAACCACCTCTCCCTGGCCCATCCCTGCCCCACCCTTGCTGTGCACATGCCAGGGCCACAGCAAGGCCCTGATGCCACGTTCTGAGCTGCTGCTCTGGAGGAGTTTCCGTGCGATGGCACCAAATCTCAGCACTAGAGACAACAAGAGGATGTGGGAAACTTCACCTTGAGAGCTGCAGTTTGCTCCCTGAAATAGGGATGCTCAGGGCTAACCCTCTCCAGGATGAGGAGGTTTGATGTGCTCCACCAGGTGAATGTTACCTCGTGGTGCAGCAGCACAGAAGGCACCACATCACATCACATCACCACATTCTTGGGCACCTTCAGCCTCTTCTGTCAAGCAGGGCTCAACGACCCAACACGTGCTCCACGTGCTTTGCTTTCCACATGGACAAGAAGTGAGGCTGGGAAACCAAACCCACCCACACTCCATCCACCTTGCATTGTGCACAGGAGACTTTCCACCCCACGGCATCTTTGGAGCAGAGATATTAAGAAGCAGCTTTAGAAGAAGAGACGAACCGACCCCGCGCTGCCTCCTCTTCTACTTCCCAAGGGCCCCTCTCTCAGCCCTTTTCCTTTTCAGTATGTTGCTCCTCTTCAAAGGCAAACAGAGGACCTACTTTTTTCAGTTTTTGTCTGAATGCAGCTCTTGACAACACTCTGCAAGCCTTTCACCACTTCACTGGGCTTTGGAACATCTGATTTTAAGTGTCTTACCGCGATGAAACGTTCTGATGTTTCCCTCAGAAAACAACCCTGTGGCCTCTTAGAAAACAACCCTGTGGCCTCTTTGCTGCAGTATCTGGATGGCTGGGAGGTGTCTCACCACCCATCTTCAGGTGGGTACTTTCAAACATTACTTTTCAGCAGCTCAGAAATCCATCACGAAAGAATCGATCCCGAGCGCTTGGCAGCCTCTGCCCAAGCATGTAACTAATGGACTTTGATTCCAGCCTGATGTATTTATTTTGCAGGACTAATAGAATTTATTGAAGGAAAAATCTAATTCCCAAATTCAATTCTGGAATTCAATCCACAGCCTCTGTAATTTGTTTCTCTTTCAGGTCACCCTACCTGAGGGTGCAGCCCAAGAGACAGCTTTGGACTGATGTTCTGGCATTAATTAAATTAAATTTACAGTTTAAAATCAAAACTCTTTCCCAAGTAGTGGTCACAAGCCAACACACAGCATTTCTAGGACAGCACCTGTTCCTTCCTGCAGAGTCTGAATAGTTTAACCAGAACATGGAAGTTCCAATGGAACCACAGAGCCCACTTAAGGAGAAACAGGACACACAATCGTTTCCTATTCCGAATTCCTAAGGCTTCGTGTTTCCTCTTCTCTCCTCTCCCCCTCTTCATTCAGACCTATATGATCTTCGTTCAGATCCATGTGAAGTGAGATGAATTCTGTCTCCTGGCCTCCTAAACCAGCCTTCAAGTGGCAACAACTCTTGGGTCATTTCTCCAAGGTGCCAGAAAGGAGGAATCTGTGCTCAAGGTCACACTTCAAAGAAGGAAAATGGATGAGGATTGACACACAGGAGCAGAGGCAGCTGTGAGCTGCACAGGCTGCTAGGTTTTAGGTGTTCTGGAAGAGAAAGTTAAATAAACCAGCCAAGTTATTTCCCTTCCTAAATGAAAACATTAGAAATGATACAAGCACCAATGTTGCTGGCCGGTTGCTGCTCTGGGCTCTTCAGCTCTTCAAAATATTTTGGATCTCGCCATTCACAACAGGGAACTGTGTCACCCTCTGAGGTCTGGCTTTTCTACACCCTCTTGTCCATGAATTTGGAGATTTCCCCCTGCAGCTGGTGGACAAAGAGGTGGGGAAGGGTCTGCAGAGGTTTGGCAAGGACACGGTGGGAGGAGAGAGAAACCCGGGGGAGCCCGTGAATAAAGAGAAGAAACCACCTGGAAGTTAAAGTGTTTATTGATGTGTTTAAACTTTGTACATTCCCCACAGACCACACTAAGGAGTTTGCAGGTAAATCTGTGCATAGTGGGAAGAGACACGGAAAAGGGGAAGAAAAAATAAAAGTCACAGGAAAAATAGAAAAAATACACCACAGGTTACCAGAACCTCCAGATTTAAAAAAGCCGTGAGCATTAACACCAACTATACAAGCATTACAAAGACATGATGGTGAGTGGAACAACACCCCTGTTCTTCTGGGGGTCTATGCATCCAATTTCCCTCACAGCAGGCAGCATCCCCTTCCCAACGTGTCCCTCTCTCCTCTCCCCAGCTCCAGCAAACGCCGCGTTCATCAGCTCCAAATGCTGATTCCAGCAGTGATTTGTGGTTGCTGGGCAGAGGCCCAAAGCCCAGCAGCACCCAGGGAGATGCCAAGGCTCCAAACCCTGCTTCTCTTCACTACTTACCATGTTGGTGAGGCAGGAGAGCTGGGGAAAATTAGAAAGCAGTAGCAAGAGGGGGCTGTTAATGCCAGGTGAGTACTGAAGGGAACTAGTTCGGAACGGAGGATTTAAATTCAATACCAGGATCTTCCAACTCTAGAGCAGAACTGAATCTGGAAGGGGAATGTGCAGACCCCAGTATGCACAAACCATGTTCTAACATTCCACTAGAACAACTATAAACAGAGATGCTAGAAGCCTTTTAACTCCTTGCCTCCAGGGAGTCTTGATTCCTAGAGCCCAAGCTGCTGAGCAGCAGGTTGCACATCACTGGCATATGAGGATGGGTATTTTTCTTTTTTTTTTTGTTATTTTTCTTTTTTCTTTTTTTTCTCATTCTAAGGATTTTTGTTAGTTACCATTCCCAATTGCTTCCTTGCTTATGTTGTTGTAGTTCCTATCCCTAAATTAATCTCTTTGCAACTCCCAGCGAAATTCACTTTAAAATAGGAAAAAACCAAACCAAAACAAGGAATACTGCTTTAGATATAAAAGCCAAAATGACTGAAAGAGCCACAACTGTCTCCTTTTCACAAGGTGGGCTGGTACAAATGAGCCTCAATATACAGGTGGTCTACCAGAAATAAAAATCAGCATTTCCCATTTGATATATAGAGAGTTTGTATCAGACAACAGGACAAAGGAACTGGTGTTCAGGTTATTTAAAAAACAAAACAAAACAAAAACAAACAAAAAAACCCAACTACATCTCAGTCAAATATCTGCAATAGATCCATTTTTTTTTTTCCCATTTAAGGAGATTTATATATCATATTGTTATATTATAATTTCTTCACCCATTTAAAAGAATGGAAACTGCAACTCTACAGTAGTAATTATAGTCTTAATGATCCAGGAGTTCTGAATGTAAGATGAAGTCCTCTTGAAGCAACTGTTGGTCAGTAGTTGATCCAAAACACTGGACCACTTTGGCCCTCTGCCCTGCTCCTCTCCCAGTCAGGGCTGTTGTATCTTCATCTCTTTTTATATCTGCATCTGCTCCAGGTATTTGTAGGTGGGGTTCTCATAGCCATGGTTTTGCATCTTGCTCAGATGCCGCTCTTCTGGGGTGAGCATCGGGTCAACCTTTACGAAAGACCAGAAGAAAGACCAGAAGGTAACTGGGCAAAGGAAGAGCTTAGCAGGCCTGATGTCAGAGCAACAAGAGCAGACAGAGAAATGCTGGGTAAATACTGTGGAAAACAGTAAACAAGGAAAAAAGGGGAAGCCACAACAAATATTTTGCTGGACAGAGTTCCTCATTTGGGTGCCTCCTGCCTGCCCGTGCCTCTTTGGGGATGAGCTCCATAAATCTAATGATCACCCCAGCATTACAAATCTGGGACCTGCTTCTCTCAAAGAGGCTGTTACAATTTCCCACATGGGCTGCAAAGGGGAAAAGGAGCTTTCTTGCTGAGTTGTCAGGAGAAATGTGCTTGTTGGGAGCAGAAGGCAGGAGGAGGAACCGCTCCCCGGCTCTCGAGCCACCTTAATTGCTACATGAGTTGGGAGGACAAATTGCCACGGATTGACTGACTTGCTAAAGATATCTTGCTAAAGATATCACTTGAAAAGCTCATTTGCTGCTAAATCCTACCCTGAGCCAGCCAGGGAAGCCTAATTGAATTCCTTGTGATAAGCAAATACGAGCGTGAAGTGACAGGTCCCAGCAAGGCACGACTGACACCTGCACGCTAATAAACAAGGGATGAAGATGTCAGCATCTCCAGAGTTAAGCCCCATCCAGCCAGGAGCAGAGATGGCTTGGCAGCTACTGCCATCTGCACCCCCACCACACAACATGTGATTCCATGCTATTCCCATCCTGGGTTATCGAGCAGGAGTTGTTTCTCACCTCCACAATTCCATGGCTGATGGTCCCATACTGCCTCTTCCTCAGCATCACCAAGCTGATGACTATCACAGTAGCTATGGCAACAGCAATCACCAGGAGCCCAATGAGGGCACTGCTGCTGAAACTGAAGTCATCACGGAGGGAGTTGTCATTGTCCTGGAGGGAAGAAAACAATGGAGGGGGTAGAGGAAGAGCAAACCTAAAATTCATCACTGTGAGGGTGGTGAGACATTGGAAGAGGTTTTCCAGGGAAGCTGTGGAAGCCCCATCCCTGGCAGTGTTGAAGGGCAGGTTGGATGGGGCTTGGAGCAACCTGGGCTGGTGGGAGGTGTCCCTGCCCATGCAGGGGGTTGGATCTGGATGATCTTTAAGGTCTCTTTCAGTCCAAACCACTCTATGATTCTATATGATTTTATGATTCTAAAAGGTGGCCACCAATAAGGCCCTCAACCATCTCTGGTATTCAGGACATGACTGATGACATGCTCCCTCTTTACACCTTTATGCAGAAATGCTGTCTTGCACACCCTGAATGACCTCCCAGAGCAGTGTCCAGGCACAGAACCCCTGGAATTCAGAAACACACAGGAACTGACATCCAGCTTTAGGAAGGTGCCCATCCCTGGGCTCAGCAGCCACGTACCGGCTCGTCCACCAGCCCACCGACCCGCTCCGCGTTGAAGATCATCTCCTTCACATCAAGAGTTTCATCAATCACCTGAAAACAGTCACAAAAGCATTTTATGAAAGGAGCCACACAAAACAGGTGGGAGAAGGAACAAGAAGGCAGACAAGAGACCTTTAATGAACACTACCACAGGCTCAGAACTATTCACCACCTCTCCTCTGCTCTCCACAGCGTGTCATGTTCTCCAGCTTTTAAAGCCACCTGAGTTAGTACTGCAACCAGTTGGGCCTTCAGACTACCCCAAATAAAGATTCAATTTCATAACTAGGCACACACCTTGGACACAGCTTTTCTCTCCTGTCAAGTCTAACCTGTGGCTTTAAAACAATTTTGGAAGGGAAGTCTCAAAAGTGGACTTGGTTGTTTAATTTTAAACATGGGAACTGAGGCAAGTTGGTTGCCATTCTAACCTAGTGAATTCTTTACACTAGATAGAGCTCATATCTACTGGCCTGCTCACCCTCAGAAGGTGGCAAGGCCCTTTTTTGCCATGAAAAATGGGTGGGAAGACAGATGGAACACAGCAGCATTTGGTGTGTTCAGACAGCAAGACATCAAGGCACATCAGAGGGTCTCTGCTTGGGAAAGCAGTTGCTAAATGAGACTCTTCTCCAGCTCAGGCAGCCAAAGATCTAGATCTCTCTCCTTCCCTCACCCTCCCACCCTTCTCATGCTAATCAGTATTAAGAGCCTATAACAGTCAGAAAACCAACTCCCCCACACCATATGGATAATGAACACACTGACATTCTCTGAGCAGGAAAGAAATGGAAATAAGCCACTGCTATTAATTAGTGTCCTCAGCAGGTTTTGCTTTACAAAACAAAGGTGGGGGGCTCACCACATTTTCATCCACTTTGTTCTTGCTGTTAATCACTTTTTCTTCAGCCCCAATCAGCCCATCCAGCTCGGTCATGCCAGAACCTGCACCAAAAGAGCAAGGCAGGGATTGTCAGTCAGCCCTGGGTGACATTCAGGAAGGGTGACCTACTCTTTGTAGAGCTGCCATGGCTAGTGTGCTTTACACATGGGCTGCTGATTATTAATCTGTCTTCATGCTGCTGTGTCAGGAAGGGAGCTCGTTAGCTATGCTACAGTGATTGGGGGGGGGGGTGTTTCTGTTAATGAGGGGCAATGAGGTGGCAATGAGAGGAGCAGACAAGACTCACCCAAACCAGGTGTAAATCCAGAAATACCCTATTGTTAGGTGCTGCTGTGAGAGAAGGCCCAAAGCAACATGTGACAAACTGTGAGCACATGGTTCCTGTCTGCAAATGTCACCCTGGGTCACCACCACCTCCCCGTGACCCCTGTGACAGAAGGACACATCTCTCTGCCAAGAGTCCCTTTTCAAATGCACAGTCAGCACCACCCAACCTTCTGAAACCATCAGCAAATGCCTCGGGAATGAGGATTTCAAGGTCACCCAGCATGGCTCTGGAATGAGCTGCTGTCCCCTATTGGCATAAACCCAGAGAAAATAAATCCTAGGCCCAGGGAGGAGCAAAGAATCACACCAGCCTTGGTACCAGAACATCACTCGCTCATTCCTAGGCTGAAGCCAGCACAGGCTCAAGAGAAGAATATCAATTAACAGAAGGTGGCTGCTCTGCATAAACTGTTTTGATCCGAAGCGTTTATAAATAGATCAGATCAATAACAGAAAAGCCTGATGCAAGATACTCAGACCTAACACAGCAAGTCAGGAGAATGCCAGTTTTCCATTATCAGCAGGGACAACGTCATGTCCTTCACCACACCAATGCTTCCCTGATGCAAAAGCAGAACAGACACCCCAGACCTACAGCAGGGTCTTCTCCAGCAAGGAGCACGAGGTGGGGGAAACGCTACTATAGCACTTAACACTTTGCTGGTGACCCCACACACCTCTCCACAAGCTGCTGAGCTTGCACGTTGCCTAAGACATCGTGTCACCTGCTGCTGAAATTGGCAGCATGTTCTTCAATGAGATGCAAGGAAAGGCTAGTTGGCTCCAAGGCAAGTTGTTAAAGTGATCAACTTTCACTGCGTGAAAATGCCAAGGAAACAAACGTTTCACTCCAGCTCCTCCCTCCAGAAGCATCTCTGGTTTGAGTGCATCCCCTTTTCCTGTAGAGTTCCTTGGAGACACTAATCAGATTCCAAGCACGGCCAAGACTGCCAGTCTGACTTCTCGTGGCTGTCGAAGCAGGTCGTGTTATTGTGAAAGTCACTGATGGGGATTTTCTGGAGAGACTACCCACAAATGGTTTTTAGAGAACTCCTGCATCAGCTTTTGGCCTATGGCTGCTTGATTCAATCCTCAGGAGCCAATGTAGCAGAGTCTCCAGGGCCAGGAGTGCAGCTGCTGCACTGAGCTTTGCTATTTGTCACCGAGCGCTGTGACAAATAACAGACCCAGTTTGGTGCAGCTCAAAGGCACAGTTTACATTATATACTTCCCAGGGAAAAAACCACCTCTTGCACACACCAAAAAAAGCCCTAAGACTCCCTAGCAGCCCTTGTGAAATGAAGAGGGAAAAAGGGAGGGAAGAGAAGGGGCAAGTGCGGGATATAATCTTGTCCCCAGGGAATCAGAAAATCTTCTGTTCAACCCAAATGGGGAGAATCAGCCTCTATTTATTTTTAATTCAACAAAGCAGTTGTCCAAAAAAAGCCAGTATCAAACTAAAAAGTGTCCCAGTTCTTTACAGAGCAGTCAGTACACTGGCCCACAAGAGGGATGATGGTGACTTCCAGTTGTAGGAAACACTGACAGTGAAAACAGTTTGAAGCTATCTGGCCTGCACCATGTTACAAAACTATTTGTGTTCATATTAAATGGTTATTAGCAAAATCCTTTTGCTCCCCTTTGGGATTCTGAGTAACTCATTTGGAACCAAAAGCAGATTACAATGCTGGGTTTTCTCCCTGCACATTGCACACGTACCAACTGCTCTGCTGGAGTCCTTCAAGCATTAGCCTTCC
>NW_009954181.1:48155-89707 GCF_000747805.2 Chaetura pelagica
TTCCTGCTTCAGGAACTGGACCTGTGGCAGGATCAGCCAGGCCTCACCTGCACCTGAGACTGCATCACTGCCTGGGCACTTCCTTTAATTCCAGTATTTCTATGTCACTCTCAAAGCCCAGGCAGCCCCCATTCAGCCAGGCACTGAGTTACTGCAGAATTAATAACGAGCCAAAGGAGAAATGGACAATCACCAGGACTCTGCCAGTACAGAGAGATGCTACATGTGAAGAGGTGATGCTGAGGAGACCACAGACACAAAGAAGGAATCTCCTAACTTATCTGTCCCAGGCCAGCTGCATGCTGGAGTATCTAGGAGGACATTCAGCCAGGAAACACAGCCTGTGCCTGCTGCAGCACTCTCATCCCTGGCTCAGTGCTCTCATCTCCAGAGCAGGCAGAAGAGCCTCTAGCCCATTAACCATCAGCTCTGCAAGGTTCCTTCTGACAAGTGTTGACGTGAGTGCACATGGAGAGGTGCAAAGTGCTGCATGGCTGCAGCCAGACTGCTGGCTCCACAGAGCAAGGAAGCTGCTCCATGCCCTGAGACACCTTCTGAGCCCACCAGGGAGGAACACACACAATCCACTGGATGCTCAGACCAGCTCATTGCTCTATCACTAGGCCTAAACAAGCAAAATCAAAGGTTACTGATCTAAACCCGAGCAGGGAAATGAAAATAAAGGTGAATATGAAACTAAAATGAAGCTATCAAACACAGTGAGAAGGTAGGAGAGTGATTGAAAGCACTGTGAGGGAGCAGCTTAGAACCAACCTTTTTTCATTGGATGGTACAAATCCGGCTGAGGATCTAGCAGGAGGGAAAACAAAAACAAAAATAGCAGAGAAAGGAGATTAAGAGAGAAAGGAAAAAAGACTTGCGCATGATTTCTGACTCAGACCCTGGGAAAAGCTTTTAGCATACAGCTTTCTTTAAGCTCAGGACTCTGTTCAAGCATTTTAAAAATAAATACACACACACACCAGCTGTCAACACCTGATGATACAAAAAATATAGATTTTTTTTTTTTTAAATACAGAGAAGTCCTGCAGCCCTTCAGTAGGTCACGGCACAAAGGCTTCATGTTACGTGAGAGCATTTGGTTAAAGACTGACAATTCATTCCCAAATCAAGCCACACAGTAAATATTTCACACTCCCTACAACATGGGAAGAGATAAAACAATTTAGCAAGGAAGGAACTGGAAAGACAAGCCAGCAGCTCAGTGTGAAGCACTAGTGGCACTGCCCATGGTTGGAGGCTGAGGGGCACTGCTGGGATGACTGCTTTGTTCTTAGATCACCCAAAGGGATGGAGCTTCCTGAGCCACCAAGCCTGCAGGCTAAGGAAAATCACCCACATTTTGAAAAGCCAGTGAACCCAGTTTTCAGTTCCACATACCTTCGTTTTCAGGCAGGGCTGGGAAGGTTTTCACCTGGAACGGACGGAACGGTTTCCCCTCCAGGGGAATTTCTTCGCTCTCCTCAGAGCTCACTCTGACATCCACCTGGGACTCAGAAATGGAGGATGTGAACTGATCCATGTCTGCACGCTGCTCCTGGAGCAGCTCATCTGAAAGGAATAACAGGAAATATTACACAAACTGCATGAAGCCTGGCAGGAGCAGGAAGGGGCAGATGGCTGGAGCCGGGCAGGGCTGCAGGGGAACACTGCTCAAGGTGCCAGGTTACCTCATCTTGCACATTGCCAAGTCTCACCTGGAATTCTCAGTATAGGAGAAATACATTTGCATGTAGAAATACACACAAATAAGGGCTAAGAGGTTTGATGTGGCAAGAAGTTATGGCAAAATGGGATTAAACTCCTATAAAGCAAGAAACCATCTGCTTATTTTTATGGATCTTTTTCATCTCCCTTTGAGAGAGCTTTGCTGTTCTGGATGTTGCTAACTCTTTTTAAATGGACAGCTATTCTGTCCCAGAGAATATCTCTCCTGTGGTACCTAAGCCTAAATCCAAGTGCTTGGTGTTGAGGGCATCCCCTCAAAGAAGCTAGGAACCTTTCTGGAGCCCTCATGAGATAGAAAAGCTTGCAAGCTAACACGGTGGCACGGGAGCTGGCACAGAGACACTCACCAATCTCATCCTGGATTTCTTCAGCCACATATGGCACCTTGTAGAGCAGGGACAAGCTTTGATTCATCCGCTCCTCAATCACATGGAGATGTGTCATCACCTGCAGATGCACAGGAGTGTGTTGGAGTAGGCAAAGACTGTCAGTCATTTAACTGGCACTGGTATGTCACTTGTTTAATACAGTATCTGCTCCTGGTGGATCTGCCAGGACAGACAACAGAAATGGGACACAGGTCCATCTAGTCCAGCTCTCTGGCACTGGCCACAGCACTCTCTGGTACATGGCACCCTCAGTATTTTGGGATAGAATAGGGATAGAGAGGATTCAGGCAACTTGCTGTAAGCAGCTCCCCACTGGAAACACTGAAGCTGGTATTTCCCAAACGCCAGGTACAGCCAGAATTCACTGCTTGCAGCAACTAAACGCAAGTGCCCTATTAAATGGTCTATCACTCCTGACTAGTGGAAAAGACACAGGCAAAGGGAGCAGACAGTATTATTTATCAACTCTGGTCTCAGAACAAAGGTGCCTTTCAGAACAAGGGTGCCATTACATTTGTCTTACACCCACTACATCCACCCCCTGGCAACAGCATTCTCCCTTCATCTGAAAAATAAATTCAAACTCTGGGCAACCTCAAATCACTCTTCCCTGGCATATTAAACTCCTTGGTGAAGTCAAGCCTGACCTGAAGAGGGTGCTGCATAATCAGGGATCACGTAGACCAAGGAAAAACATGTATATGGATGCTCAAACGTTGAGAAAAGCTGAGGAGTTCAACCTGACTTTTAAGAGCAAGGATGAAAGCAATTTAATTTTACATGTGGCACCTTGTCAACCAAGGGAATCGATGGAGGAGCTTAAAGTGCAGGTAGAAGTAAAGCGAATGGAAATTGAACTGTACCACCCACATTCCTTGCATGTGATTTGTTGACACTGCAGCCTTCAGAAAGAATTAAGGACTGTTTGGGTTTTAGCTTAAGGACACAGTTCACACACTCCCTCTTGGGCTTTGGCAGCAGCAGAACAAAGGGTCAGGGTGGGCCGTGCTTGATATGCTAAAGCTGTCTCTGAAAATGCTACCACATACACATAGCACAAAGCAAACAGCAGCTTGTAAATACCACAGTTGCTGCTGCTCTTCCCGAGGATGCAGCTCATCAAGAATCAGGGGCAGACAGACAGAATCAGGGGCAGACAACCAAGAGACAGGAGTGGAAGCTACACCACTAGCACCCAGATCCATGAGACCAGGCACCTCCAGGTGTGAGCTTCACTTCTAGAAAATCACTGCAACACTACCCTACACCCCACTAGAGGTGACAACAGACTTCAGTCCCTGTCTTACTCTTAAACCACAATATTTCCATTTACTGTTTATACAGCAAAGTTGTTTTTTGCCCCAGTAAACTGGGACTGGCAAATCACACATAACATTCCTACAGCTGTGACTGGACAGTTATCTCTGCTTCTCCCTAAACTTGTGAGAGGACTCACCCTTATGAACAGACCTTTCAGTGTTAGGAGGTCATTCCTAATATGAATCTTACTACCCAGATAAAGGAAGATTAATTTCTGGCTTTTAAGGAGTTAAAGATATTGCAAAGGTACACACAAAAAAATCCCAACAGACCTGTTAATAGCTAACAATGGAGATACCAACTGCTTGGCAAGGGTGATGTGCTTTGGAAACAAGGCAGTAACTTTGCAGAGGCACAAGAGAATTCCAAAAAACCCAAAACACAGGCATGGTGAAGAACAAGTCTAATGAAATCAGCACATACACACGAGGTCTTGGAAGAAGTGACAAAGTCTGCTCAAGGAAGACCGAGTCCCCAGCAAATAACTCCAGGGGTATCTCACAAAAGTAAACACAAAAGTGATACCACACTAGTTCTAAACCCCTAGACTTCTCACTGTGGCCAACAACAAGGTGTGGGTAAGGCCAGAGTTGCAGTTTGTAGCACTGAGCCAAGGAGAACTGCTGTGGCAGCCCGTGTGGGGACAGGCACCAGGCAGGCGGGGGGACCGCGCAGGTGGGAGCTGCCGGAGCACCCAGCAAAAAGGAGAAGGCTCCTGGAGTCTCCAGCTGCTGGGGAACAATGGCTCTCTTGAGAGGAAGGTTTCTCATACCTGAGATTTCATCTGTGCAGCCTTTTCTGGGTCAACTGCCAGGACGTGCTGGTAGTGGCGGATGGTGTGCAGGCGGTCCTTGTTCTCGGCACGGACGTAGCGCTTGAGCGCCTGCAGGATGCGGTGGGGCTGCGGGAGACAGCGGGTCACACACACACAGCCTCACAGCACTGCAGGCATCAGCCCCCCTGGTACAGCACAGACCAGTCACAGAATCACAAGGGTTGGAAGGGATCTACTCAGCCCTGGTGAGACCTGGTGGAGTGTTGTGTCCAATTCTGGGCTCCCCAGTTCAAGAGGGACAGGGATCTACTGGAGAGAGTCCAACAGAGGCTGCAAGGATGGAGGGACTGGAACACCTGCCTGATGGGACTGAGAGACCTGGGGCTGTTCAGCCCAGAGAGGAGAAGCCTGAGGGGGGATCTAATTAATGTCTATTAATACATGAGGGCATCAAGAAGGCAGGGACAAGCTCTTGTCACTTGTGCCCTGGGACAGGAAAAGGGGCAATGGACTCAAACTGGAGCCCAGGAAGTTCCACCTCAAGATCAGGAAGAACTTTGTTGTGAGGGTGACAGAGCCCTGGGACAGGCTGCCCAGAGAGGCTGTGGAGTCTCCTCTGGAGCCTTTCCAGACCTGTCTGATGCCCTTCTGAGTGACCTGCCCAAGTTGTTTTTGTTTGGTTGTTTTTTCTATTTTGTCCTCCTCTGGCAGGGGGGTTGGACTCAATGATCTTTGGAGTTCCCTTCCAACCTCTAATATTCTGTGATTCTGTGAGTCCAACCCCCCTGCTGCAGCAAGAACACTCAGGGCAGGTCACACAGGAACGTGTCCAGACGGGTCTTGGAAGTCTCCAGAGAAGGAGACTCCACAATCACCTGTGCTAACCTCTGGATATCCCCTTTTGAAATCGTGGCTGCCTGACTCAGAACACTATGCATTATGAACACTAAACAAAGCCACAGGTTTTTTAACGAGGCAGAAATTGAGTCCATTAGGAGACTCACTGCAAAGTCTTCAGCACCAACCGCCACAATGGAGAAAGCTTTACTGGGAAACTGCTCCCAGCTTCTACCTCAGCAGGTGATGGTTTTAAACTGAAAGAGGGGAGATTTAGGTTAGATATTGGGAAGAAATTCTTCACTCTCAGGGTGGTGAGGAACTGGAATGGGTTGCCCAGGGAGGTTGTTGATGCCCCATCCCTGGAGGTTTTTAAGGCCAGGCTGGATGAGGTTTGTGCAGCCTGGTCTGGTGGTTCCCTGCTCATGGCAGGGGGGTTGGAACTGGATGATCTTTGAGGTCCCTTCCAACCTTCATGATTCTATGATTCCAGGTCACAGGCAGCCTTCTCACCAAGACATTCCCACCTTCCACCCTACTCTGTGCCACCCTCTGTCCCAGTTGGTGGCAAAGACACTCACCCGTGGTGGGTCAGCCTGCAGGGCAGCCAGGTAGTTCTCCAGAGCAATCCGACGGCGATCGTTCAGCATGGCTTCCACACGAGCCAGGTGAGTTTCCACAAGCTGCTGCTTCTCACTTGCTGCCTCTTTCTCCAGAGATTTAACCATGGCCTCGAAGTGCTGGAACAAAGGAAGGAGTCCGTATGAAAGGCGCTGCATTTGTCAGGGTCACCTGCTGTCATCGCTGCTCAGCACAAATGGAGCCTGTCACCCTGCATGTCCTGGGCACTCACAGAGGGAAAGGAGGGCACTGACAGACTTGGATGCAGGTCTGCAAATTCAATAGTGACAGTTTGGCTTCCAAACTTCCCTCACTACCCATTTCAAAGGTTTGAAGAGGGCATGTGGCCTGACAGATAAAGATCATGCTGAAGCTGGGAGATCCAGAGTGCACTGAATGACTGACACAGTATGAACCCTTTCACAGAACCATAATCATACAGTGCCAGGTTGGAAGGGACCTCAAGGATCATCTGCCAGCCTTTCTAGGTACTACTATAGCATAAATGAGATGGCTCAGCACCCTGGCAAGCTGAATCTTAAAGTGTCCAATGTAGGGGAATCTACCACCTCCCTTGGGAGATTATTCCAATGTCCAGCTGTGCCCACAGTGAATTTTTCTTTTTGAATTTTTCCATATGGGCTTAAAAGCTGGACTCAGCCACTGAGTCCTATACTGGTTTGAGGGAACTTCATATAGGTGTCACTGCCAGAAGAGCCTGCTCCTAACAACCCCACACTGAGAAAATCCCTGATTAACTTCACAGTCTAACTGAACTCTCCTCACAAGGCAGACGATTGGCATTTTGGCAGCAAACCAGCTTTATCTGCTGCCTAAGTGCTTTTCACTAAGTCTGCCCCAACAGGAAATGTGCATCCAGAGAGCCAGGGCCAGTCTGAACTGGGCTGTGAGACTGCTGGTTACTGCAAAACAGGCCAAAGGTCTGAAGTTACAATTTGGCTCTGGTGTTGTTCCACTTGAGGGGTGAGACAGCTTCCTACTGCTGGGTGTAGGAAAGGACCTGGCACAGCTCTGGATTATCTCCAGCTTTAAGAACAAAGCATGCAATTGAAACAAATCTCCTCTAAAGGCAGCTGTTGATAGAGCAGGAAAGCTGTTCTTCCATCTCAGTTGTCTTTTGGCTTTGGATATAACACCAGTAACTTTCCTCTTCAGATCCTTCAACTCTTACCTGAATGAGGGTCTGCCTTTCTGCCTTGGGGAGATTTACAGCTTGGTGTTCTGCTTCCTTCCATTCCTTTTTCACCTGGACAAGGAAAGGACAAAACACATCAACAAGAGACAAATTTATGTCTGGTCTCTGTGAGCCAATCTGCCTTGCACAGCCTGGCTAGGTTTTGAAGGCACAACAGAGCTGCTGTGGGGATGAAACCAAGCACTAGACCCCTCTGAGCAGCCAGCCAAGTGTCCCCAGTGATTCTCCTCTCCCAGGAATGAGGAGATGAAAATCTAACTGCCACGGTGTGTGGCCACATTCAAGGAACACAGGGAAGGCTGGTGATGGGAGTCAGTTCAGCAGCAGTTTCACAGAAGAGGGGCAGCAGAAGGGACTGGAGCCAGATGCTCACCCGGTCCATGCGGTTGTGGTGTCTGACTTCCAGCTGCTCCTTGGCCTTCTGGAAGCGGGCGTGCTCGTTGTCATCGGCTGGGGTTTCAAAGTAGACATCCACATCATCAGTTGGCACTGCAGAGAGGGAAAGGGTAAGTGGAGGCTCAGGAAACTGTTTCCTGGACTGCATCATTAACAACCTGGCAGGCTGAGTTTGCTGAACCACCACCAATCAGGAGGCCATTTTGGTATCTGTAAGCTGCCAATTTACTGCACAACATCAGTGGGTTCCATCAGCCCAAGAGAACAGCAATCACTGCAGCTCCCAGCACCTGTCCTCACATCAGCTCTGAGACCAGCATTATTCAGCTCCAGCAACACAATTACTTGGGTTGCACAATAAAGAACTGGTTTCCTCTTCCCTTTTAGATGGCTTTGGATAGTTTAACTGAATTTTTGTGCATTAGCTGTTTGCTGACAAGCTGGCTCCAGACATCATTACATGATTAGGGAGCTTGATAATAAATCTGCAGAAAACACTACCCAGCATTTTGCATTTCAAACCTACCTTCCCTACCAGATGCACCATGCAGGACTAACAGGCAATGATATTAGACAAGACAGCAACAGAAGGAGGCTCAGTGTAACAAATCAACTTGTCCAGCAAACTGGATGGTTTATATCTTTATGACATTCAAATCCAACAAAGGGAGAAATAACATTTCAGAACTGACAACCTCAAGCACCTCTAAAATCCACACCAGGGGCTCTGCTCTATGTACTGCAGTTGAGGAAATGCTCAGCAAAGTTTCTGTGCTACAGTTTTAGAAGCCACACACCCAGAGCCCTTTCTGAAAGGACTTCAGGCAAACATGATGCACTCTGTTGTTACCCTTTAGCAGAGTGAGGGCAAAAACGGAAAATTAAGGCAACATTTCAAGTGTTTGAGTCCTTTGGGAGGGGAAAAAACCTCCAGCAGGTCATCAAAAGACAGCAAGCCTCAGAAAAATAATTAGCTTGCAGTTTAGCAAGCACCTGAATCCACAAATCTTGACTCTAACTAGGGAAGGAGAAGTGAAGAAGGGGAAAGAATTGTTGCAGATGTCAGGTCAGTACTGCACTCAGGGCCTGCTCATGGAATTTCTGAACCAAGCCTGAACACAGAGGACCCTCTTTCCAGCCCCAAATCCCTCTGTAACAGGACAAACTTTTGTATAAAAAGCTCCTGACATCCACATCTTTTATTTCACCACTTCAGTGAGATCAGCCCAATCTAAAGCACTTGCATGAAGCCCATTTTGTAAATAGGATTATGGCTGTACAGTCAGACTGCCAAGCCCCAGATAACACAAAAAGCCTTTCAAAAGGCTTTAATGGTAGCTGAAGTGGAAGTGCTGAGGTTCAACAATAAGATTAATAAGAAGGTTAAAATGTTTTTTTGGTAGTTTTATCATCTGACATAAAAGCCAGTGGAAATGGGTGCCAAAAACCTCAAGCTCTCAAAAATGCAGAGATGGAGTCACAATTCATATTTCAAACTCAGCTGAAAGTGGGAATCTGAATTCTATATTACTTGTCTGATGTTTCCCCAAAATACAATAGCAGGAGGATGATGAGCAGCAGCTTTCAGGACCTGTCAAACACATGTATGGTAACATGACTGGGAAAGCAAGAGATTCCTTCCATATGTTTGGGAAAAAAAGCCAGTTATGGAGACAGGCAAGCTGTGTGCCTGCACAAGAGGTCAGAGCCAGCCCCATGTCCCTGCGGTAGATCTGGAAGCTGACACCTAAGCCCTCAGCAAGAGCTTCCAGCCAACATGAGCACAGACACCATACACCAAGAGCCACTTTCCCCCCAGGAAAGTCCAGCCTGAAGACCTAGAGAAGCAGAGACAAGAGGAGGTTGCTGCAAGAGCACAGACAGAACTGCTGCAGACACCAGAACCAACAGGGTGAGCTACACATGAATCCTCTCTTGACCTAGGCAAGGAGGAGGGGACACGGAACACCAGACAGACAGAGGCCAGCTGCAAAGGGGCCAGTGGGAGGCAGGACTTACTCATCTTTTTACACACAGCCATACAATACTCCTCTGACTCAAAATTGTTCCTGTTGCCTCCGCAGCCTCCATATATAAAGCGAATGCATTTTCTCTTGTTAGGGTCGAAGTACCAACGAGGCATCACAGCCCGGCAGGGCCCTGTCAGGGCCTCCTGGGAGCAGACAGCTGTGTGGAGATGGGTTAGAACATCAGCTGGTGAGGAGCACAGGCCTTGCCCAGTGACTTACACAAAGCACAGGGGCTGTACTTCACAGATCCTGGGGCACCAGCACCGGCCTCAGCCTCACTGCGTCACCAACCAAAGAGCTTTTTCTCAGTTCTGGGGGGGCATTTTTAACATGGCAAAAGCATTTGTCACAAAGCTTGCCAGCTCTACTGGGCAAGCTGCCTGCTCTTGGTGCTTTGGAGCAAACACACAGCAGCAGGCTGCCCCAGCAGTTGTCTAAACGTGAAGCTTCATCTGCAAGAGTGATTTCTCCTTAGCTAGAGGCTAAACCAGCAGAGATCTGTCTTGCTGGTGCCTCAGCTTTATGCCTCAGGTGTCCCAGTGGTAGAGCTTCCACTGTAGGAAACCAACATGTTGGAAAGGAAACCCATTAGGGCTGCTTCAAGTATTCCAAGATGTCCTGTTCTGCTGCAGTCTGCCTGGATGGACACTGCATCTTGAAGGTGAGGTTAAGAGCCAGTGAAAAGGCAGGCCAAGCAAAAGGAACACAATCCTCAGCCACTAGGTTTTTCATTTTGAAACCTCTCTACACTAAATATTGGAACTCCAGATAGCCAGGGCACATGGACTGCTCCACAGCAAGCAGGCAATACAAGCAGTGGGTTATTCTGGGGCAGGAGAACAGACATAGTGTACAAGTTAGCAACTGTTCATAGTACTTCAAGGAAAAAAACAAACACTGCAGACCACCAAAACAGACACCCCATCACAGTGTTTCAAGTCTGTTTCATCACCTGCAGATCTGTACCAGCCCTGTGCATATATGAGCCAAGCCTTGTTTCAGCTAGTAGAATTATCTGCAGCATGCTGGCATTTTACCAAAAAGATGCAAGAACTGCTGGCAATGATTCAGTGATTTGTAGCTAATTGAATTTCACTCCCTCTCCTCTCCTCCTTCCCCTGCAAACACTTCTACATGTAAAGAGAGGACATGGTGTAAGGCTGAGGCACCACAAGCCCAGTAGATCCCCTCTGCAATGGCACCTACCACTGAACAAAAGCTACTGCAAGTGTAGTATGGGTTACTCCTGCAGTTTTATTACTCGTACCACAAAACTAGGCCAGTTATCTTGACTGACTTTCTATCATTAAAGAGAAGGGTTTATGCAAATGCTATTAAAGCAGCACCAAGTGCCTTCCTCACCCTTAAATGGCACCTTCATGTCACCTCTGCAGAGTATGGCCCACTCTACAGTAAGCTTCCTTTTTGCAAAGCCAGTACAAGACACCTAATCCAAGGTAATCACCCAAAACTAAGATTTTAAATTCTTAGTGTACCTCTGATTTTTTTTTTCAGCATCACCCTATGCAGATATGGTTTTCTGACTCAACACTGCACCTTTGTGGAGGTGCTGGTTCACTGTGCCAAACACTGGGCTTGCTGCCAGCAGAGCTGCTGTTTATCTGGAAACATATGGCCCATGCTCTAGAGAGTTAATTTCAACACAAGAAACACAAGCACCATCAGCTTTCCTCTGTTTGCCAACTTATCTGGCAAATAAAACTTCCAAGTGGCATTTACTGACTTGATCAAAAAACCCATCACCAACTGACAGCCAGCAAGGACACCCTCCAGGAAGCAGGAGGCCCAGAGGCTGGAATGTGTCTTACATTTCATGTCACTGCTGACTTCTTTTTCAGGAGCAGCCTTTTCATTGCTGGGCTCTGTGGGGGTCTCTTCATTGTAATCATCAGTTTTGTAGCTGTCATAATAGTAATCACGATCTTCCACCACGTCCTCCTCCTCCTCCTCGCCTTCGTCTTCCTCATCCTCATCTTCCTCCTCCACAGCTGTTCCTGTGAAGTCTTCTACTCCTGCCTCTGTAGGGAACTCACTGAAGGGATACAGATCAGTTAGGGGGCAAAGTTGAAGCTCATCACTTTGCAGCCAACCTTTGATCTACCAGAATAATGATTCTCTTTTCATCTCTTCTAGAAACACAAGACATGGGAAAACACAAATGGACCAGCTATTGATCAGTCCATCAACAGCAGACACAGGACTTCCCTCCTTACAGACACACCTGCTATTGCAGGCAGAGCTGCTCCAAGCCTCTGGCTCAGGGGGGTTTCCTTGCCTTTTCTCACCAGCTTCCCCCCAGTAAGTGAAAGTCCAATCCATTTGGGGGACACAGCTGCTGAGCAATCAGTCTTTTTGGCTGTCTCAGATGAAGGGAGAGGGGCCTGATAGCTCCTCCAGTGACAGGAGCACTGCAAAGCCATTTGACCCTCTACAAGGCTTTTTCAGGCTCAGGACACTCCTTTGGGAAACTCATAGGCAGGTTTAGAGTAGATATTAGAAAAATTGTCTTCACTGGAATAGGCTGCCCAGGGAGGTGGTTGAGTGTCCATCCCTGGAGGTGTTTAAGAGATGTGCAGATGTGGTGCTGAGGGACATGATTTAAGCACTGGAGTTGGTGGAGTTGGGTTAATGGTTGGTAGAGTTAGGATATGGTTGGACTCAATCTTAAAGGTCTTTTCCAACCAGAATGATTCTGTGATTCTGTGCAATTCTCCTCTCATTCCTCACCAGAAGGGAAGTGCTGTGTGAAATATTCACAATACAGCAGCCTCACATCTGTGCCATTCAGAACCCTACCTTTTATAAACTTCATAGTCTTCATCCTCATCTTCATCCTCTTCCTCTTTAGACAGAGCCTCATCCACAACCTTTGTCTGAGGACAACAGACATATTCTGTTCCATGGAACTGGTCTACTCCACAGGGCAGCAGCATCCCGTAACTGTGCAGGATCATCCCTTCTGTCAGACAGGCCTGCAAGAGGAGCCCATTCATGTCAGCTTACCAGTGTCCATCCCTGGAGGTGTTTAAGAGATGTGCAGATGTGGTGCTGAGGGACATGATTTAAGCACTGGAGTTGGTGGAGTTGGGTTAATGGTTGGTAGAGTTAGGATATGGTTGGACTCAATCTTAAAGGTCTTTTCCAACCAGAATGATTCTGTGATTCTGTGCAATTCTCCTCTCATTCCTCACCAGAAGGGAAGTGCTGTGTGAAATATTCACAATACAGCAGCCTCACATCTGTGCCATTCAGAACCCTACCTTTTATAAACTTCATAGTCTTCATCCTCATCTTCATCCTCTTCCTCTTTAGACAGAGCCTCATCCACAACCTTTGTCTGAGGACAACAGACATATTCTGTTCCATGGAACTGGTCTACTCCACAGGGCAGCAGCATCCCATAACTGTGCAGGATCATCCCTTCTGTCAGACAGGCCTGCAAGAGGAGCCCATTCATGTCAGCTTACCATCATGCTCTTGCTTTGGATAAAGCCAAAGTTCACCTGTCACAGAACCCAAGAATTCTACCAATGGTCTAAAAGGCAACAGCAACATAAAACCTAAGCCTGAACAATGGAAAATGGATTTAAAACTTGTAGCTTAAGCAAAACCCTCAGAAAAGGCCCAGACTCAGAGCCATGCACTGCTTCCTGGTGTTAACCCATCAAACAGCCCCCAACCCCTGGCAACTGCACATTTTGTCAGCTTGGCTGAGTTCAGCAAAAATAACTAGATGTTTTGTGCCAGCTCCAGGGAGAGAGCACTTGAAGGTAACACAACTGGTGTTTGCTCTCCTGGGCAGGCCATTTCATTAAACTTTATCTGTTAAACTTTACATTGGAATAAGTGAATAATCACCCAAATGGACTTTGTGTCAAGATTATTTTAACAGGCTAGAGAGGAAAATCAATCAGATAACTCCAGAAAAAGCCAAATGCAAACTGTGATTAGACATTATGTCTATATACTTCTCTTAAGCTAAGAAAATACGTGGCTTTGTGGCGCCCCAGAAAAGAATGAAGTAAGAAAGGCTTGATTATGTACCTCAGAACCCCTTTGTGCTTTGCTTTGTTATCACACGGATGTAAACTGAGCTCAGGATTTCTGGAAAAGTTCTCCAAGTGTATTGAAAGCAAATGATTTTTAAATATCCTCAATATTAACAAGTTTATCCTCAATTAAAAGGCAATTCCCCTAGCACAGCTTTATTTAGATGGGTTTTTGTTCCCAAGACTCAAAGAAATAGATAACTTCAACTGGTGCATCCTTAACCCCATTCTTTACTAGCACCATCACAACTAATCACTGTGCTGCTGTTTCTGCAGTTGCTGCTTCTACAAAATGGAAAACATGTACATTTCATCATGATTTTACTTTTATTATCCCCAGTTCAAACGGGTGTGCAGAGAATTTGAAACATTTTTGCTAGTCAGATTAAAAAAAACCCCACAAACCCCCCCCATGGGCTAGATTTATTCTGAGAAGATAATCCATCTCTTATGTAAAACCTCCACTAATCAGTCACAATGAAACTCAGCTTTTCCTCAAGCAAGCACTTCCAACTAAATCCCCAGCAGCAGCAGGTACATTAACCCAAAAACGTGCAAGGAACAGAGGAAACATCACCACTGTAGCTCCCTACCCTGCAAAGAAGGATGAGCCATTGGTTAAAGGAATATCCTCAAGAGCTGATCTCAATCCCTAGCTCCATCCTAGAGCATGATCTTGGGCAAGCTACTTAGGACAGCTTTTCAAGGGTGAAGACTAACTCAGCTACACTGGTTTCTTAGGTCACTTGAGTACTTTGGTTTTCCACTGCTCTGCACCTCACCCAGAGATAAAACACTGCTATGCTTCACTACTAGAGCATCCAAAGGGACAAACCCAGGTAAATATTCCTGTCACAGTGGCTCCATTACCTCTTTAGCCACAGTGTGCCAGTGCTGGTGGCTTTCACACACATCCATCCTCTCCTTGTGGAAGAACCGGCACTTCTCCGGCACCAGCAGGACATCGCTCACAAACTCCCCCACTGGAAAACAAGAAACATCCATAGTTCACATGTGTCCAGCTTCCAGCAGAAAACAAAGCCAAAGTCAGAACTCCAAAGTACATTTTGCTGAAAGGTTTGGTATATTCTTCAAGTCAGAGCCAGCAGCAATCTGTAAATTTAAGAGAATAAGTCCCAGATTTTCCAAGGTGAAAAGAGGAGTTGGGGCTGAGCCCTGAATCCTCCTGCAAACCCTGAGGCTGAGCTGAAGGCAAAGTTTACAGTGCATGTTAATAAACAGTCCTTCATGGAACAGACAGGATAGACTGAAGAGATTTCACACAAGTCTTTGAAAAGATTGCACCTGCATCCAAACTTTTTCAAACCACCTAGTCACCAATCTCTAAACCAGCTGCTTCATACCAGAACTAGTTCGTGCTGTCTGGTGCTGTAACAGCCTGGAAATGTTTAGGTGCCACAAGTTTTATCTATGTTTTTAATATCTGGGCATCTGAGTAAGTCTTGTTTGGTTTTGTTTTGTTTTAAACAGTTTCCAGATGGTTTAATTCAGGATCAACTGCAGCACATTCCCTGACTCGGACAGTCCTAAGCAAAACACAGAGAGCTGCAAAAATAAAACCTATCCAGCCCAAAAAGAACCCAGAACCAGAGTCAGCAAATACACTGCATTCCAACACTCAGATAACCACAGCCTCACCAGCATGGAGACATTTTGGCACAATCTTTAAACCAGAGTTTTGCTTTTGAGGAAGGCAGGAGGGAGAGAGAATCATTCTCTACAGACTCTATTAGCTCAGACTTAAAAGCCATTAGCCTCAGTTTCCACCACAACTCAAGTTTGGTACCAACACGTGTCAAGTAAGTATCAGAACTTCACAAGCATTAGTTTCTGTTCCAAGAAGTCTTTTGCAAACACTGCCAATGGAACCCAAGCTGTGACATTTTCTCAAATTTGAGATTTTGCTTTCTTTTTAAATAAGGAAACTCTGAGAAGACCTGGAAAAGATCTTGGGTCCAAGTGTTTCAAAGCAACATCCTGACTGGCAGCTTTTGGAATCCCTTGTCAAAACTGGAGAAGAGTTCTTTAAGTCAAATGCCTTTTCTCAGGGAGTCTCCAGGGAGAATTATTTGCAAAAAAGCCCAAACCCTTCAACATTAAGATTTCAAAATAAGTATTTTGCACAATTTGCAGCCCTTTAGTACTGATACCAACAGCTCATGGACACTTCTAGGCACTACACACAAGT
This sequence comes from Chaetura pelagica, assembly GCF_000747805.2. Taxonomy (NCBI): domain Eukaryota; kingdom Metazoa; phylum Chordata; class Aves; order Apodiformes; family Apodidae; genus Chaetura; species Chaetura pelagica. The sequence continues at coordinate 63,768 of NW_009954181.1, forward strand.
CAAGCAGAGTTTAAGGACAGATTATGTGATGACAGCTGCAAGATAATTAAATGAACTAGCATTTATCCTCCCTTTTCAATTAGTTACATTTTGAGCTAATAGACACAACCGAGAAATGGTATTTTTCCCATTTTCTTCTCTCAAAACAAGGCAGTTACAATTTTGAGTTAATAATCCTTCCTTCTTCCCTCTTAGGAGAGATTAGTGAAAAAGTTCCTGGTAAGAAAAGTAAAACTGAGCAAACTAAGATTAAGAGACTGTGGTGCTGGGGATTGAAGGCAGAAGACTCAAAATGATCAAATACAATAACCAGTTGAAAAAAAAAAAAAAAAAAAAAGGAGACATTTTGAAACAGCTGTTTTGAAACCGACTGAATCCTGGGCATAAGACCCGGGGGAGGTTATCTCAGTTCCCCTAGGAACTGGAAAACCCTTACACCTTCCCCACCCACGGCCTTTGCTATCACAACCAGAAAAATCCTCCCCTTTTTCAGATCAGAGCAGGCATAAGAGGTGTTCTCATGTCACCTAACAGCTCAGCCAAAACTGTCAGCAGTTTCTTTTCACACCTTCCCAGGCTAAGCCCTGTTCCCATCATCCTATTGTTACCTTTATTTTTACAGTTCAGTGAGAGCGTTAATGGGTTCTCCTCCCCTCTTCACCTTTGAAATACAAGAGAGCTTTTGTTGGTGGGGGGAGGTGGGAGAAGGTTAAACGTGGTATGATGGCAAGATCCTACCTCAAGACAGCCTGGGCATTGATGGAGCAAGGAAGACACCAGCAGGAACAGCAACAAAAATCGACTATAATCAAAGGTTTTGAAACCGACTGAATCCTGGGCATAAGACCCGGGGGAGGTTATCTCAGTTCCCCTAGGAACTGGAAAACCCTTACACCTTCCCCACCCACGGCCTTTGCTATCACAACCAGAAAAATCCTCCCCTTTTTCAGATCAGAGCAGGCATAAGAGGTGTTCTCATGTCACCTAACAGCTCAGCCAAAACTGTCAGCAGTTTCTTTTCACACCTTCCCAGGCTAAGCCCTGTTCCCATCATCCTATTGTTACCTTTATTTTTACAGTTCAGTGAGAGCGTTAATGGGTTCTCCTCCCCTCTTCACCTTTGAAATACAAGAGAGCTTTTGTTGGTGGGGGGAGGTGGGAGAAGGTTAAACGTGGTATGATGGCAAGATCCTACCTCAAGACAGCCTGGGCATTGATGGAGCAAGGAAGACACCAGCAGGAACAGCAACAAAAATCGACTATAATCAAAGAGTCATGTGGAGCCCAGAGAAACATAATCAAATGGAGCAATTTATGGACAGCTAAACATAAGTAGAAGGTATTTCATACACACATGGACTACTGACTTGCAACTCAGCCCTGAAAACCAAAGGTGCCCTCATGCTGGGCTGAACAAGTCAAGAACACTGTGAACAACATTGATTAAAACCTGAAAGGGATAGTTTCAGGGGAATCAAAGTTTAGGGCACCAAAATCAGCTGCAGAACAGGCTTGAGGGAGGATAATTTCTACAGGAGGTAACCCCTTATAAATCCAGAGACCTTGATTTCATCCTTATGTCCATTAGAAGCTCTCAATCTAACCAGCTGGGTTTGGTTGCTTCTCAAACCTGACTTTCCATATCTACAGAAAGATGCATCATTCTGCTGTACCCACACCAAATGTAATTTCTTATGAAATGCTTTATGACCATCTAGTGGAAGGGATTACCCGTGGGAGAACAGTACTCCTACAGGTCTGCAGATCTGCTTGTGTTCTCCTCTGTCAAACCACATGCTAACCTGAGATATGAACACAAATGATGACAACTGGTTCCCACCAAAGGCTCCTAGCAATCAGACCATCCAAGACTGGAAAAGATTTCCTGCAAAACAAGTCTTTTAACTTAAATAACTAAGAAAAGATTTAGCCAGCTGAGGCTAAGCTCACTAGTAAGAACACAGGTAGGGCAGCACAGTGCCAGGCACAAGTTACAGGTCAAAAGCTGCAAGGTAAAGAAGTTAAACATGTTGCCTGATTGAAGTGGGTGGACAGATTCTGGAAAGCACCACAAAATCCATCCCAGTTTAGCTCATACTCTTCCACAGTTCAAAGTGGGGACATGGGATACAGCTGCAAGAAGCAGGGCCTCTTTGAAACAGCAAAGTTTAAATATAGGCATTGAAACAGAATGGAGGTCTCCTGCCAAAACCAAAGCAGGAAGCTTGAACACACTAAGTCTCCAAGGCAACAAAATATTAAAGCTCCACAAATATAGGATCAGAGTATTAAATCCCAATGTCTTTGTGATACTCAAATACAATAGCCCTCAGGTTTTATGGCAGTTGCAGAGAGAATGGGAATTTCTTTTTCATGCCAGGCACCATTATTCCACCACAGCTGTTATCAAGCTGTCGATGAGCTCAAGAAAGGCAGAGTTCCCTCTTGTGGAAATAAAAATGTTTAAGTGGAATTTGCATGTGGAAATGGCAACCTGGTGTGGATAAGCCTTAGAAACTCAGATGCTCCTCTCTACTGGAGGCCAGGAGGCAATCCTTTGCTCCCCCCACAGGCATGCACAAACCCATCACACTCACCCAGGCACTTGTAGGGCACCACAATGTGAGTGTGGTCCTTGCACTGCTTCTTCCCCCTCTTGCACCAGCTGTCGATGCTGACGGGCTGATTCGCTTCCACCACGTTTGTAATCTGAAGGTCTGGGTACATCTGTTGAACAGGACACAGAGAGATATTAGAGCAACTTTCCAATACTGAAGGGGCCTACAAGAAAGCTGTGGAAGAGCTTTTTACATGGGTGTGTAGTGAAAGGACAAGGGGCAATGGTTTGAAGCTTAAAGAGGGGAGACTCAGATTGGACACTAGGAAAAAGTTCTTTCCTGTGAGGGTGGTGAGAGGCTGGAACAGGTTGCCCAGGGAGGCTGTGGACGCCCCCTCCCTGGAGGTCTTCAAGACCAGGTTGGATGGGGCTCAGAAGCAGAGAGGCTGATTCTCTACAAAAAAAAAACAGTTCAAATTTCCACATGGACACACATTCTCCTCTGGAGCAAAGTTACAGCAGCTGAAGACATCAAAAAGCCCCAGCTGCTTGTCACACAGGGCTTGAAAAATGGAATGTGTCATCACTTCTTTGTGGCAGCAGAAAGCCAGGTCAATGGGCAGGACCCTTCCTTGGTACTAAGCTGAGGTGTTTGGCTTTGCACAGCAGTGCAGAAGTATTTCTCCGTTCTACCTGCTGCAGCACGATACCCTCTGGATGGGGGCAATCACCAACAAACAGGGTTTAGTAGCATCTTCAGACTCTCTCATCACCTCTCAAGCTAATACACACCCACCTCCTCAGGTTTCCTCATGCCTGCTCCATTTAGGATGTATTCATATGATCTCTGTGCCCTGTTCAAATTCTCAAGTCCAGACACTGATATTTAGGCTGCTGCCAAATGTAGTCTCAGTTATATCAGCCTTGTAAAACAGTTTTAAACATCTCAGAGGCCAGACACAGTGTGTCCTCTCACTGCACCACATCCCTCTGAGAAGAACTCTCAGAACTGAGCCAAACACAAGTTAGTCTCCTCCAGTGCTGATTTGCTGCTGACCAGCTAAACTGGAATCCAATTCCATAGCAGTGAAGATTCAGGCTCCCACAGAACAACTCACCTCCTGGCAGTACTGCAGAATCTCTTCCTTTCTTCCAAAGCAGCTCTTGGTCCCAGAAGTGTCAGGTTCCCATTTTCCAGTCTGGATATTCACATGCATATTTAGCTTCCCACAGAACATGGCAATTTGAGGCTCTGCCACTGCAAACCCTGTCCCAGCATTGGCTGCCAGTGCCTGTGAAGACAAACAAAACATGTTGATGGCTTTATCTGATGGAAAGCAGAACAACTCCAAGAACCAGAAACCCTCTGGCATCTTCTCAGAGAGCTCTGGCTTAATCCAGATAGCACTGGAGTCCTGCAAACTTACTTCACAGCCCTATTCCTTAAAGCTGGTGAGCCCACATCAAGTTTTCACCAGCCTGGTGTTTGTTTTTCCAAGCACTGTTTTTATTGCTGCAACAACAGCTTATCAAAAATAAAACCAAGAGTTATTCACACGTAATGTTTGCACCCACAAAGGCTAAAAAGGACTCTGAAAAACCTAAACTGGTATGTGAGGGTAGCTCATACTAATAACTCTTGGCAGAAACACCTCTGTGAGGTTACACACAAAGCAGGTATTGCTGCTGCTAATAAAATAACTACTTCCCACTGCACTAAGCCTTCCCAGAGTTTGAAGTCCTCAAATATTTGGGATAGAAACACCTAAGCTTCTTGTCTGGACATGCTAGGAAAGATGACTTCTGCTGCATGAGAAAAACACAGCTGTTGTAACCAGCTCCTCAAAGCCTGTTGTCTCTTTCCATGCACCCCAATCTGCACTGCCAGGTTTCTGATGCATATTCCCTGCCCTTCCCACCCTCACCAGCAAAAAAAAAAACAAACCCCAACCACCCAGACCGACATTCGGGTCAAACTGCAGACTGATCAATGAAAACAAGGTCAGGTTCCCTTTCTGAAATCTTGCTGGCTGACCAACAGAAGAAAAAGGGGATTAAATTAAATTGCAGAGTTGGGGTTTTTCTGAAAAGACTGAGTGGATGCCGGGAGCTGAACATCCTCTCTCTCCCTGCATAACCACTAGCTGTTGGAAAAGAAAAAAAGAAAAGAGGTGGTATGAGGCAAAAACCAGATGAACTCCTACACCAAAAGCTCTTTAAGGCATTTAGAGGAATGTAATCCATTTCAAGTACTTCAGACAAGGCAGATGAGAAACAACAATACACAGAGGCTTCAGGGCACCACTGGCCCGAGGCTCTTTTTTCCTGGCAGGCAACACTATCCTTGGCCACCAGTCCTGCCTTCACATTTAACTTTTGCACTCAGAAATGCAGACATCACTGTGGGCACTGCCTGCAGATCCCCAACAACCTACATTAATGTGTATGCTTAAAGCAAATGAAGGTGCCAAGAGGATGAAGGGGGCAACTGGACCTGTGTACAGCTCCTAGCTGCTGGATATCCAGAAAAAATTAACTCCATTATACTTAACTCATTTCTCCTCCTCTTCACCTACACACAAAGCCACTGCCTGGAGAGAAAACATCTCAACGTGCAGAGAGTCAAGGATTGCTTAGCACTGAACACATGGCTAGTGCTTGGGAGTAAGACCAACCTGAGACACAAAAGCATAAATTCAAGTCTTAACTTGAGAAAAATGACCCCTTGAGTTTTAAGAACCACTCAGCCACACATCACTTAAGAGAAACAGTCTGTTCACTCAGATCACAAAGTAATTAAATATTGAACTGCATTAACAGAAACTGGCATGTCCCATTTAAAAAAATGCTTCCAAGTCCCTACATACCTCCCAGTTTGGTGTGGGCACATTTGTTGTGCTCTGTCCTGGACGAGAGGAGGCAGTTACACACCTCACATACAATAGAGCAACAAGGTGTAGTAACTTGGTCCTGTCAGAAGTCAAACCATTTCATGTGCTTCCAACAAGCAAAGCCCAAGCTCTTGCACTGCTTTCCACCCTGCTGGTTTCAGAAGAAAAAGGGAAGCACAGAATGATCCTTCATAACTCCATAAACCCACAAATGCAAACTTTGTGGGAGGGCCTTTTATCTCTCTGCAAACAAACACCACTTTGGTACCAACAACCGCTTTCCACAGAGCACAAGACTCGACAGGTTAAAGGAAACAATCCACAGCACAGTTTTGGTTTATGACAACACTTCAACTGCATCCAAGATTCAAGCTCAACTCCGAAAGGAACAAAAAGAAATGCAAGATCAAGTAGGCACAAAGCATTAACCATTTCAAGAAGAAGACAGTGCATCAAAAGAGAATCAGATGTAGGTGTTAGGAGCGGTTTGGAGATCATTAGTGCTGCCTGTGCTTGACATCTGTTTTCTTCAAAGCATTTTAACAAGCATGCAGCAAAATAAGGTAACTGCACAGGCAGGAGAGGTACAGGCTCCATCCTGAGAGGCAGAAACATCCACTCTTCACAGCTTTTGCACTAGCACAACTCCTGTTCAGACACATACCAAGGCCCTGAGATCACGGCCACCCTGTTTACACACCGGTGGAGCTGCTGTTTATTTTTGCTGTCTCTCCCTCCGGTCTGACACCTCAGACCATGGCAAAGGTATCATTCCTCCTCCGTGGATTGCTCAAATCCTTTGCATATCAGTAGAGTGCTGTTGCTGTAGCTACCAGAACCTGCTAAGCCCCAATTCACAGCTGAACAAATGAGACTAATTACTTGCTTGATTTCATCACTTTCAATCAAAGGGAAGAAGTCTTCTCTTGGATTGCGCTGTTGACTAAATGAATGAACTTTGAGATACACAAGTTGAATCTTTAACCCCGTGGTCTGCAAGATAAGATGTTTTTGAGTTATGGGCTTCCATTTTTCACCACCGACCATCCCCCTCCAGCCCCCATTCCCATCAGTTATTTAATTTAGTGTTTTAATCTCATTCGACCTGTGATGAGAACACAGCACAGTCACATCCCCTCTGCACCCGTGGAGGCCACAGCTTTCACACTGCTACTCAGGTAGTGAAGAAAGTCACCTACAAGAGTTTTTTGGGACAAAATCTGTTTCTGTTCTCCCTACAACTGTCCTCATACCAAAAATAAAAGCAGATCACTCAGGCTGACAATACCTGAGGTCACTAGTCTACCTCCAGGCATCACTTTGCAAAAGGAGGGCTGGGAACATGTAAAACAGCACGAGGCTTGGGATGAAGCCATGTCCTTAGCTAAGCTCTTCAGTGCTTCAGAGAACACACCCGTTCCACATTGCAGGGGGATGAACACACTGACAGCACATTTTTCTTTGGGAATTTCCCAGCCGTAAATGGAAGCAGCTGCATCTCTTGGTGCTGGGGAGCAAGTATTTAATCTCCTAAATCAGCAGAGTGACAGCTCAGGAGGTGCAACATCCACATCATGGAAGAGAGTTGATGCAGTTGTGTGTGTCCTCAGTGAACATTATTTTAGTAGCTATTACCCTATTAATATATATATCCAAAGATGAAAGCAAGATGAATGTTAGTTGGGAAAAGACTGTTACATAAACCATCACGTTCCTCCCTGGCACTTGCATTTACAAGATGTTTCATGATAAATTCTGCTCTGCCTTTTGGTGTAATTCTGTAATCCAGTTTGCTTTCCAAGACCAAAGTAGTATTTGATTCCATAAACACATAAATCTTTGGCCAGTTACTGTCAGTTAAATTCCTCACCCTGTCATGCACTGCCTGATTTACGGTCTTGAAAACACAGGAATTAAAACTTTTAAATATCCTTCTTCTCTGAGGAAGGTGTCTCTGCCCAAGTAGCCTGTCTTGTATTTACTAGCAGCCTCTTCAACTTGTGACAGGGTTTGATGGGTGAGCTTTGCCCAGCCAGGAGCCTGGGCTCTATGCTATAAGAAAGGGTCTCATGCCTTTTCCTCCTGCAAGTATCCACCATCTCAAAGGAGTGATGCAAGGGTAGAGAGATCATGGCCATCACACAGCACAATCATGTTCTTCAGGGAGGATTTTTTGTGGTTTTAAGTAATTTCTGCTCTCCAGTGTCTCCTCTTCAATGCTGGGAACAACAATGGATCAGAATTCCTATCAACTTCTGTGAAATATTTCACATCTACCCCTAAAACATATGCAACACATGGCAATTCTAGTTCTGAATGACATTAATGTGAAAACCACACCCCTGTTCCCTGTCTTGTATCTCTAGGATCTGTTAAACCTCATCACAACATACTGAGGATGCCATCTCTTCACCTCCCTAATGGAATGCTACTCAGGAAACCCTTCTGGAATGCTGCTGGGGGCTGGGGGATTGAAGGGCGACTGGAGTTTCTCTTTTGTGAAGTGGTCATTACATTTCACTGAAGTGAGTTCCTGAGAGCTTTCCTTATTAGCACAAAGGTATCTGCAAAACGTCAAATTTAACTACACTCTGAATTTTCTGTGAGGGCAAATATTACAATAGCCTTGCCCATTTGATCAGATTAGCCAGAATAAGAAGAGTCTTTGTTCCAGCAAAAGCAGAATGACCGTGAGCTTAGCAGGAAATCCTAAGATTCCATTTCTGCTGAAGAGCTGCTCACACAGCACAGTGCTTCTGAAGGAAAACTATGAACAAACATCTTAGGAAAAGCAGTCTCACAGCTAACAAGTTTGGTGCAAACACAGAATCCCAAACTGGTTTGGGTTGGAAGGGACCTTAATCATCAGGTTCCAACCTCCCACCAGACCAAGCTGCACAAGACTCATCCAACCTGGCCTTGAACACTTCCAGAGAAGGGGTATCAACAACTTCCTTGGGCAACATATTCCAGCACCTTACTACCCTCATGGTGAAGAATTTCTTCCTAATATCTAACCTAAATCTTCCCTCTTTCAGTTTAAAACCACCACCCCCTGCCCTTTCTCACAAACATCAGCCACAGGGCACGTGCCCTCCCTGCTGCACAAGCACGACCAGAGATGCTGGCCTTGGTTACTGGGCAGAAAGAAATATCTAGAGCCTCCTAGGAAAACTCATACTGCTTCTGCTTCCCACCAAGCTTCCTCTGCGCCCTGGCTGGATGCAACCACAGAAGATTAAGTTGCTTCAAAACTGAAACTCTAACCTCTAGAATTTACAAGCTGCTGAAAAAAGCTTCGGTTGTGAATTGCATCGACTTGGTGGCCAGAAAACAGATTAATAGCTGCTGAGGGCATTCACTGCCTTGGAGGAAAATGCACAGGATGGTCTGCAGGTTGGATCAGATTTCCTGCTCAGAAGAGTTGCAAGTATTCTACAACTTGCTTCTACACTGACAAAAAATGCCAGGCAGTCCTTTGAAAGATCACTTGCACTGTTTGTTTTTAATTAAGCACAGCCCCTCGAAAGCAACCCTGCTTATTAAATCAGAATGCACATGAACCACAACATGAGGGACTTCAGAACAAGCTGTTCAGCACAGCCCCAGTCCAGATAAATTACACTTCCCACCTTCACTTAATTAAACAGAAAAGGGAAAAAGAAAGAAGCTTTTCTGTTTGGTTGGTTTGTTTTTTAAATATACATTTCCCGTTCTATCTGGAGTGGAACAAAGAGGCACCAGAGCTACAACTTCTTTGTCAGTGTCATATCCACAGACATGGAAGATATAAATTGAACCCTTTCAAGACCACTGAGGAATTCTAACAGTTCAGTTCATACAGTGATCTCGTTACCTTATACTTTTGAGCATAATCCTTGATTACTGCTGCTTTTAAATGTGCAGGTTTTCGCCCATTCCTTGAGAGATCTTGTTGCAGCCAGAAATTCTACCAGTGCCACCTGATGTGAAGTGTCAAGGTGGAGCTTTTGGAAGGAGAACAGCTGGGCTAGAATTGCAGAGCTGAGCCTTCCTGAGACTCAGTGTGCCCTCAAACCCAACATTCACTGCTGGAATCTCACCTGTGAATTCACAGTTTATGGCAAACTAGCATTCAGGAAACCAACACTTCAATTCAACAGTTGGCAGAGGGAATAATGCACAAGAACTTCTGCAGAGAATACTTATAATTCCCCTCGCTTGGATTTCTAACTTGTCCACACAAACAGTGCTTGCAATCCATGCTTCAAAACTGTTCCATGCTTTGTTTTCCTTAGCTTCTCTTCCTGCTTTTATTCAGCAGATAGGTGGCTTGAACCCAGGAAGGCTAATGAATGCCTGACACAGCAGGCAGTAAATCTACAGACCAGCAGCTCATCCTAGCTTTATTGCTTTATTTTTTTTTAAATTGCTGATAATTACAATAATGCACGTGGGCAGAGGTCCAAGACAGGAAGAATTATTGTCTGCAGGCAGATCTGGTGTGAGCTGATAATACCAGCCTGTGTTTGCTTTTGAATTTAGATGGCAGAAATCTCAGTAAAGCAGTCCTTGGCTTACTTTAACTTGCTGGAAGGGGTGGAGTTCTCATCTGCTCGTCCTTTATTGACTTTTGTGGTAGAGGATTCTGCAGAAAACTGGAAACCAACACAGGAGCTGCAGTGCTAGCCTGGGTGCAGTTTATATTTAGATGGCATGTTGATGGGCAACATGCTGCCTCAAACACTGCCCAGTGCCAACCAGCTATGCACTTCCCTATGTGCCCACAGCAACCCCAGCATTATGAAGTGCAAAGCACTGCTGAAGCCTGGAGCATTCCTTCCTGCTTTTGCACCTTCCTTTCTGCAGAGAACAGAGGAGTTTTCCAAGTACCTGGGACTCACAGGCAGCTTTTTTGTCCTTGGAATTTGTACCAATGACGTCGCAGATTATTTTCCCTTCCTCCTTTAGTTTATCGTGCTCCATAAACCAAACCTCCATGAGATTGTCTGTCAGAACTTTGCACTCAGGAACTGCCACATGCAGGCAGGGAAAGCAACACTGCAGGCAGGACTGGTGCAGAGCTTGTCTTGGAGCAGGGATCAAATTCAGCAAAGCCAGGATTCAGCACAGACTTGGCTTCCTCAAGTTGTTTGTCTAACACAGTTGCCTTTGGCATCCTTTTTTCTACCCCTGCAGAGACAAAGTTCAGAACAACTTCACTGGAACCCTCCCTGAACAAATGTTACTGTACCCAGAAGTGTGTCCATAAAAAATAAATAAATAAAGGATATGAACTGATAGGCCTCAAGCTTTGAAAACTTGAGCTTGTGTGGAGTGGCTGGGACTGGCACAGCTTTCCAAGAGCCACGCTATAAACACTTACATTTATTTATTAAGTACTATTATTTATTTATTTATTAAGTACTATAACTTCTGTAATTTTCATGCAAAGGATCAGCTGGCTGCTCTTAGTGCCACCCCTTCCCTTCTTCAGCAAAACACAGCAACAGGGCTATTTAAAGGTCCTTTTTCAGAAGTGACTCTAAGTCATGTCACAGCACGTGGACACAAGACCTATTTATGACCAAGCTAAACTGAGGCAGCAAGTCAAGAGACTTCCCTGAGGTCACCGTGGGCTCAGCCCCTTTTAATCTCTGACCCCTCACTGCTGCAATCTGTGTCATCATTCTGCCTTGCACAGCAAGACTAATTACTGCTTTCTCGCAGGAATTATTTAGGCATCTGAAACAGAGACTCAAGATGTCTTGTTAGCTGTCCAGCAAGTGGAAACTTCAGGGGTAGTTCATGTTTTCATGTACGCTACAAAAAGGCCATGGGGTAATTTTGCCAGGACAACTGGAAAGGAGATCATAGAATCATGGAATAGTTGGGTTGGAAGGGACCTTAAAGATCATCTCGATCCACCCCCCTGCATGGGCAGGGACACCTCCCACCAGCCCAGGCTGCTCCAAGCCCCATGCAACCTGCCCTTCAACACTGCCAGGGATGGGGCAGCCACAGCTTCCCTGGGCAGCCTGGGCCAGGCTCTCACCACCCTCACAGCACAGAATTTCATCCTCATCTCTCACCTCAATCTCCCCTCTTCCAGTTTTCATCCCTTCCCCCTTGTCCTCTCCCTCCCTGCCCTTGTCCCAAGTCCCTCCCCAGCTTTCCTGGAGCCCCTTCAGGCACTGGAAGGTGCTCTAAGGTCTCCCTGGAGCCTTCTCTTCTCCAGGCTGAACACCCCAACTCTCCCAGCCTGGCTCCAGAGCAAACATAATCAACTCTCAGATTGAAGTATCATTACAGAGTGGACTGTTGATACAAACTATCACTGTCCATAAAGGCTTCACTGACAACACCACACAACTGGAGGAGGATTGAGATGTGCTGTTTTCTGAGCAGCTTCTCCACATGGTTCAATAACAAGTCCTTTCCATCTTAAGACACTAACATGAGAGTTAGTGAGTGAATATAATGACTGCAGTTACCAGGATACAGAAATTCCATAATACATGGTACAATTACAAAACCTTTCAGCACTTCAAAACAATTTGTTCAAAGCAAAAATAACTTCATCACAACTCACAGACACAACTTGTCCACCAGCCTTCCTAGTGGACAAAATCAGCAGAAAGGAGACTGAGAGAATAATTTACTAACACCAAGCAGGCAAAATCCAAACCTTTACTACTGATTCCAAGTGTTTTAGCATTTCAGAGGGGAATAAAATAAAACCCAACCTCTCTCAAACAGCATGAGTATTTGTTTTAGAGATCTTGTGAAGCTCACTAGGAGCTTCACAAAAAAGCCTGCAATGGAGAGAGCAGAGCAGGAACCTGTGGTCACTCAGTCTAACCATGCATCTAACCACTGCAATGACTCGAGATACAAAGGCTGCACAGATTGGCTTTTTATCTAACACAAAGTAACCAGGAAACTTGAAGAGCATATTTTAACAGAGCATCAAGTATTTCAAGTGGCAAGGAAAAATACCTAGGGGGAAAAAATGCCAAGCAAAGGAAAGATAACAAGTGGGAATGCAGTTTGGTTTTGGTTTCAAAGTACCCCTCCCTTTACAGATGTGCAGTATCACAGATCAGCTCTTCATGGGTACAGATTGCAGATGGTTTGGAACATGATAAAATTCTGATTTAGTGTCTTATAGTCCTGCATTTAGACTACACACAAACTTCCCTATTGCACGCCCGAGTATTTCAACACGCAGTGCTCTGACCCAATGGCTTTCCACCCCAAATTCCAATCTTCTATTTAAAAAAAAAAACAACACAAGCAAATTAATTGGTAATTCCAAAAAGATTCCAGATGAATCTTCAAACCTAGAAGAGGAAACAGTGAGGTTTTTAAGGCTTGGCTTTCCAAACCATGCTGATGACCATCTTTTCTAAGTAGGAAACCCACAGCTAAAATCCAGGGCTGTTTTCATCTCTGCTGTTTCCCCCCGAGCTTTGCCAAGTAAATGCTGATCCAGACCAAAATTCAAATGTTACCAAAAAAACTATCAAACAGCCTTGCTGTTCTCAGCATCCAAACTGAGGGTACATTTATACTTCAAACTTTTAAAGTTCTGTCAAAAGCACAAGATACTTCTCTAAATTACAGGTCTATGAAAATATGTCAGCATTTAGTGGGTATTGCCAAGAGTGGGTAACTTAACTCCAGCTCCTATTAAATATATTTAGGAAATAACACAAATTGGGATTTTAAACCAAAAACATCTCCCCACGCAGCTTCCCACACACCTCCTCCTGTTATTTATTCTGAGAACTCAAGGCTTGTTAGGGAGCATCTTTCAGGCAGCACCTTTCATCATTGTGTGCATGTAAAATTAAACCTTTTAGAACCTTAATGCCTGGAGGCAGAGAATTCCGTGATTTTTTAAAAATCTACTTGCTGTTTAAAGATCCCCATACTGATATTCAAAGTTTAAGAAAAAAAAAAACAAACAACAATCATTTACTGTAGCTGCATAAATAAAAACCTTCAACATGAAGGAGAAAGTTGAGGTTTCAGTTAGCTGCTCGTTATGAAAAGTTCCTACCACTTACAGCTAAAAAAAATAAATGGAAGAGAACTAACTTAGCAAAACCATCTCAAATTCTCAGCAAAAAACCTAAGTATTTCATAGACTGCAGCTACTATTTTTGATCCCAGTAACCAGCAATAAAACCAAAGGGCTGCCAGTTTCTCTCTGCTAACACTGCCAAACTGGAGCACCCAGGGAAGCAAGAGCAGGATGAAGAATGACAAACACTTCCTACTTCAGTAGCAAAGAGGCTGAAGTGCAGGATGATGGTTGGAGCAACACCTCTCACCTCCAAGGGTCCAATAGTGAAAGGCTTACTTCTTTATTTTTAAGCTTGTCACACAACACCCAAACATCTCTCAAAAGGATCCTGATATTTAGGCTCAAATATCACAATTTACTTCCTCCTCCCAAGGCAGAGAATAAAAGGTGGACTTCTAGCTCTCCCCCAGAGCTCCTGGATTTAGCACTTTGACGCAAGACTGAGGTGAAATGATGAAGCCTTTTCAAGTACCCCTGAAGTTTTGACAGTAGCTGGGTCACAGAAAGAAGAGGACCTCAGTAATGGCTTAATGGCTTTCAACTTTTTACTCTTTAAAAGCAACCCCCAACTAATTTAGTAGCATTTTCTTTCTGAAGCATTAATGTATCAGCTGGGATTTAAAAGTCCCAGCACTGTATCACAGCTAGACCAGCACACTGGAACTCTAATGGATGTATTAAACAGTTCCTTTAAGGGAAGCAACAGATCTCTATTTAGAATAACTGCTTAATGCTATTAGAAAATTAAGTGGTAATTTATAGCACAGACTACAGCTGGCTAGGTTGAGATCCCCTTTATTATTATTGCTGATCCAGAAACAGTAGCTCAACAAAAGCAAGCATAGAACCTCCAATATTTCCAGGTCATCCTTCCATACCACTAAATTGGCTGTGTGTGTTTGAGGAACATGTGTTCACACTGAGTTTTACAGCTCTTCAGTCCATAGAGATGTACTAGGCTGGGAATCACTAGGATGGAAAGAAAACAAAATTGTGATTTTTATCTTTGATCAAGTAAGATCTCAACTTGTTAGTTTTCTTCCCTGCTTCAGTGAGAAGAATGACTACTGCATATACTAGTACCTATTTCCTTGAAGCTTCCTGAAGTATTTTGTGGAAATTCTCATGGTAGAGGGCAGAAAGCTGTGCTTTCTTCTCTTCTGTGCTTCATTAAACTACTATTGAACATGAGATCAGTGGAAGAAGTGGTGTCATTTAGCTGACCTGATGGTCAGTTCTTTGAGGAGTTTTAGAAAATGTGACACCTCAGTAAAGGCTCCAAAGCACAAAACCACCAAGAACTTTATTGCAAAACCTGCTTGTTGTGCAGCAGTGTGGGAAAGTGCTCTTTGAAAAACAGCAGGCAGAAGATTTTTAGACAATCTAGTTATACCCTGAAGAGGCAGTATACACTGAGAACTTCCATCACTTCAACAGAAACTCCTCTTGAAGGTCTCTGAAAGGTACTACTATATTATTTCAGTTTTAAAACCCTTTGCCCAGTCTCTCCTTCTTAGCAGCAAAACTATTTGTTTTTGACTAACGACTTGGTATTCTCCAGCTGCAGGAACAGTGAAGACAAACTTCAAGATGCACCGCTTTGAACAGAAGGATTCCAAACAGTTCTTTATTTTCTGCTTTGGAAAAACTACCAGACAGGAGAAGGGAACTATTTTTCTCAAGAGCTTTTTTGCCTGCTCAGATGCTCTCACCCAACACCATACACACTGGAGTGAGAAAGAAATAAATGGTCAGCTTTCTCAGACAAGTTTTCCTTTCTGTGATGCTAGGAGCAGATCTGGATAGCCATGAAAATGCTGACTTCACATCCAAGTCCCATCACCAGGACAGGATGGGAGGGCAGATTGATTTGTGTATTGATGCAATAGGCCACTCATCATTTTCCTAGCCATAGGCTGAGTAGCTTCAATAGAGCTTTCTCAAAGTCAAAGGATGAAAACATTGCATAAAAAGCCCTAACCCCGAGGAGCAGTTTTGTTTTTCAGTAGTTGACTTCAAAAAAGGCATTTATATTTTTTTTTTAATTCAGAACCATGGCTGTGTCTGCATCTCAGCTGCAGATACTAACCTTGCCAGAATCTGGCAAATCACTGCTGTGGATTAGCCCTATGGAATATATCCAGATGTATCACATCATGACAGATCAGCCTCCCAGAAAGCCATGTTGAAATTTCAGCTTGATGATGCAACAGCACGAGGCAACTAGATAAATCTCTCTCACATCCTTATTTCGGAGTTTAAAAAAAGGAATAAAAATAAATGAGAGCCCAAGTGAGCTCCTTAACAGACTATGTCTTAATTATCCTTGAGGCTGCCTCTCCCTGCACAATTCCCAGCTAGCCCAGACAGCAGTGACACCAGTTCAGAGACAGGGAACATTTAGAAGAGACTGAGAATATTGCAGTGAGAATTTTTGTATCTGATTGTTTTCCTAGTTTGAGGACAAAAACAGGCTGGGGCAAAGAAAATGCATTAATGTGTGTCAAGGCCGTGGGGCAATTCTAAAACCTGCAACAGCAAAGACAAATGTTTCCATTAGAGGTTGTTTATATTTTCATAGTTATCAATAAAAGGGGCGTGAATATTAGCCCAGAGAAGAAGGAATAACAAGAGCAGAACTCTGCTTTGGGGCCACTGCTTGTTGCCTAAGTTAATTCTCCCCACTGCAGGAACCACCCTAACAAATACCACTAAGGACAGGATTTCCAGTTTCACCCAGGAGCCAAGGGGCTGCAGAGAGGACCAACTATCCTTCACACACAGGAGAGAACATGAAAGGCTGTCAGCAGAAATGACAGGCCGAGTGTTCCCATATGCAAACTCAGCCCCAGTTTCATCTTTCTGCAATATGAGCATTTGAAATTTGGCTCAAGTGAAGATGTTCACATCCTGATGCACTCGTTCCAACAGACTGTACCACTCCAGCATGCTCAGCCTGTGTCTTTATTTCATACTTTACAGGACATGTGGTGTATTTTGCAGCTTAATGACTATTTTAATCCTCTTCATCACCAAAGAACGTCATCCTAGATGTGATGTAGATTCATCTTCTTAGATGGATGCTGTTCAGAGATATATTTGAAGAGATACTGCAGAGCACAGAAGTCATTCCAAGGCAAATATTACAAAACACAAATCTCTGCTGTACTTGATCTGGAGTATTTAAAGCTAGCTGCTACACCAGCCTCCTGTTCCAGCACAAGAAGCAGCTTACAGGCAGCTCAGCAGCATCCCTTTAAAAAAATAATAATAAATTAGTCACTCTGTAAGTGGCAATGGCCCTCAAAGTCAACACCAGGGGAATAACTGCAGAAAGTTCACCTACAAACAGATGTGCATATCAACTCTGCTGCCAGCTATTGCTGAATGCTTGTTATGCCCCCAGTTATATGACCAAAATAAACTTAAACACAGACTATTAAATAACAGAACAGTATGAGTAAAGCTATCAGCCACTTATATAACAGGGAATAACAATATAACTTCTTGCAAAAAATCTTTCAAGTACTGACAGGAAACAAGAAGAGCCCGAATTGAAACCAAGGGCAGCAAGGCAAATGAAGTCAAGTCATCTTTGCTTTTGCCTGAAGCTAAAGGCCACTTTGAGTCTTAGAAAGACTCCTCATTTCTCTTCTACAGCAGGGATGAAGCTTGCAGCCCCAAGTTTAGTGGGAATCTTCATCATGTTCTTCCTTGGAGCAAACCAGTTTAGCTGTTTGCACACACACACAACTAGGAAGTACAACCCTGGTGCTTCAGAACAGTAATGCTCTTGAAATACCTCAGCCTTTCTCACAAAAGGACCACAATGCTGCATTCTGGCAGTGCCCTGCAATGAAGGAGGGAATTAACATGCTATGGAAGCCCTGTGGAAACCCTCCCTTATGGTTGTATTTGAAGGGTATTCTTCTCATCATGCTGATTTCCACCTCAAGCAAGCTGCAAAAGCTTGCTCCAGATAATGAAGCACAACAAATCCATCCAGACCTAGAAATTTCAGCCCAAACTTCAAAATGCCTTTTGTCTGGATTGTGGGTTTTACTTTCAAGCAAATCTGAAAGGAGATTTCCTGCCATCTTAACAACCCTGCTACATCAGGAATCCAGCTCTTTGTAGTCTTCCTTGGAGGCAATGCTGAGTGAAGAACCTGGTGGACAGGGAGAGGGGGCAGAAAGACTTTGAGGTTGATGTTTCTTTCTCTCTTATCTTGAGAAACGAAGACATTCTGAAGCAAGATGCAAGCATTTGAAATGAAGGCTTAATTCATCTAAACCACTGTGCACAAACCACAGCCCCACAGATCCAAGCGTAGGCAACGGATTCCAGCTCCTGTCACCAGTGCACGTTCCTGCTGCCAAGCTCAAACATCTTGTACGTGCATTCTGCCCACAGATGGGTGAAAACAGAAGCATAAGCAGGTAGGCAGAGGGTGAGGGAGCTCAGCAATTCCCCAGCTGTGCTTCAGGCAGCAAAGCCAGCTGTGGACAAGGCAGGGATGCAGCAGTGCAAACTCCACAGCAGCGAGCCTGGCCCTGGCAGGCCATTCATCTCCTGCCTTTGTTATTGCTAAATTGCTTCCGAGAAAGCGGCTGTTGCCCTAAACAGAACATCCACATACTGACCAGCTTTGTTGCAGAGCAAGTATTGATGCAATTGGAACAAGAGAGCATTTATCAGGAGTGACGGGGGCAGGGACACTTTTTTTCCCTTGTTTTTAAAGCCGCCAGTGAGTCTCTCTTGCTGTGACATGATGCTCTGTGCCAGGTCCAAGTTTCACCCACTCACAGGAATCCCTGAACTTCACTCCGTGGCCCATGTCAAACAGAAGAATGAATCACAGAATCACAGAGTGGTTTGACTTGGAAGGGACCTTAAAGATCATCCAGTTCCAACCCCCCTGCACGGGCAGGGACACCTCCCACCAGATCAGGTTGTTCAGAGCCCCATCCAACCTGGTGACTTGGCCCTTGCCCAGTCCAGAGCATCATGCACATCTGTGTCTGAAGGCTGAGCAATACTGATACATCACTAACACTGCAACCCAACTCTTTTGGCTACCAAGAAAAGTCTCCTCTACTGCTTGCCATTTCCAGTGCTGAGGCTACAAGGCTCTAGAAGACTCTGGAAATCAAAGTGTTACTTGAAACCCTGCAACTCAACCTACTCAGAGACATTTAATTTTATTAAAGGAGTCCAAACGGGAGCTGCAAGCATCCAGCTCCACTCAAGAGTAATAACTGGTTTCCACAATCATGTGCACCCTCAATTATTTCTGTTAGGTTTCTCCCTGCCAGGTGGCAGCCTTGCAGCCCAGGTCTGAGCACTGCTATGCCCACCCCTGGGTAGCTGAGCTCTGGTCAGACCTGTCACACTGGCCAAGGTGCTCAGCTGGGATCCCAACACCATTTCATTCTTTGGGGTTTCTAAAGACAAATGTGATCTTGTTGCCTAAACCAAATTGAATTTCTGTAGCAAGAGCTTTGATAAATTATGCAGAGAAATATGTTGAAATGCCAATATACCCACTGGGAACTCGAACTACAGGTTTGAATCAACATTTTGCATTTAATCTTTTGAGAGTAATACTTAGCAGATTAAAGCAAATCTGCCCCTCTCTATTTCAGGCCACAATTATTGTAAGACTACCAGCCTATGAAGTCAACCAGTATTAGTGAATTATACTAATTCATGGAGATTCCTCTAGGACCATTTTTGGCAAGTTACTAGTCCCAATATGAATGGGAAAATATTAAATCCTGATAAAAACACCCCTCTACTCAACTTAGACCTGGCAACTTGTCATGGCCAGTCCAAAACCATATAGAGAATTTAGTGATTAAAGGTTTTATGCTGGAGGTTACCAGACCTAAGCAGAGACCAGCTTCTGTTGTGAACATGCAACCCAAATCCCCTCACAATCTAACATGAGTACATGATGTTTATTGGAACAGATGGCAGCAGCCAGAATTTTTGTGCTGCTGTCACTTCACACTACACAATGACATCATAACTAGTGGGATTCATCAACCCAAAACAAAAGGGAAGAAGCTTTTGGCAGAGAGCTGGAGCTAAAAATAACATAAGAGCCTTGAAAGAAAAGCCCCAAAGATTAAAAACATAAATGTTTGGCTTTTGATTTAAGCATCTCGGTATTGAAGTTGGGATAGGGCAACCCCTAGAAAATACGAAGGAGTTTACCAAACCACTTTTTCATCTTTGCAACAACATCATCAGATGATTTCTGAGGTCTCTAGCTATTTTAGCACTTTGAGGTGGCACATTAAAGAAACCAAGCATAGCAGCAGCTGCGTGAGAAAACGCCAGTCCCCCTTACAGAGGAGTTAACACTGTCTGCTGCAGGAATTAAAATCCCAAAACACTGACCAACACAACAGGACATATTAGATGTTTGAAAACACAACCTAAGCAGCAAATGTCTGTGGAAGACCTAAATGAGCAAGGGAACTTTCAAGGTTAAACACTTTAATTTAAACATGCAGTCATCAGTAAGGAGATGATAATTAGCTACTCTTAAATGGAAACTTCACATAGTATCAACCTCATGTTACAGTAAGGAGGAACCACAGCCCAACCATCTGAGTGCTTGTGTGTCTGTCTCTCTCTGTCCTTGACCTGTATCAAAATACAGTTTTGACTGTTATAATTTTATTAGAGAGAAGCTTACTGTATGAAATTACTTAAATGCATCCCTGTCACGGAGCCAAAGCCTGGAATCCGAGCACTGAAGCACAGTTCCCATCCAGGCTGCACCTCTGCATGATGCCACATTAGACACATCACGGACAGTCCAGGTGGCCCATGACACTGCCATGACTCAGAGCCTTCCCCAGGAGCTAAGACACACCAGGCTTCCCCCAGAGACAACAAGGAAAGCAGAGTCAGCTCCCACCTCCTGTGCATTTTGGGGTTGTTTTTTTTTCAAGCTGTGTCTAAATTATATTGGCAATTTTTAAGCCTTTCATCTTAGGTGACTCGAAAAGCTGGAGCTCAAAGTCATAATTTCATAATGATTTTCAGTTAGCCTCAAAACACAGAGAAGCCATCTGAGCCAACCAGTTATTGATTTTGTCTCCTCTGTAAATGCTGAAGCTCATGCACTGCACTGAGCAGCAACTTCAGGCCTTGCTTCAGGAGGGCTTGTCCAGCCACAGCAACTCACCCTCCTGCTCACCTGGGCAGGAAACCAGGGGCTGGAATAACAAGTGGAATGTTCAGAGGAACCTCCAGAAAAACACCCACCGAGAGTAACAAACTGTACCCAGATCCTGTTCAGAAGGTTTCAAACCCGAGATTTTCCCCAGCTACCACTAACAGATGTTGCTTTTCTGGACTTTTTGAGGAGGGACTTTTTTACAAGGGCTTGTAGTGTGAGGTAATGGCTTTATCCTGAGAGAGGAGAGATTTGGGTGAGACAGCAGGAGGAAATTGTTGAGGGTGAGGGTGGTGAGAGCCTGGCCCAGGTTGCCCAGGGAAGCTGTGGCTGCCCCATCTCTGGCAGTGTTGAAGGGCAGGTTGGATGGGGCTTGGAGCAGCCTGGGCTGGTGGGAGGTGTCCCTGCCCATGCAGGGGGGTTGGATCTGGATGATCTTTAAGGTTCCTTCTAACTCCAACCATTCTATGATTCTATGAATTCTATCAGTTCTCTCCCTCACAAAACACATTTTGACTTTCCATTTGTTACCAATGAAAATGGAAAGTGAAATAACACATCAAGCCCTGCAGAGAGCAGCAATGTTTGACTCTGCATACTGCTTACAAGTGACCAGCACCCTGCTCCAGGTATAAACTATAATGAAGGCCTGCAAGGTATAAATGTAGACAAGAACACAATCATGGATGGCAGGACAAAAATACAATGACAAGGCTTTATAATCACATTGAATCCATTTATGGGTCAATCTCTGAAAAATAATGAGCGCATTCTTTTCCCCACCAGCTCTGTACAAAACATCCAGTGTAACACTTGAACATGAAGTGTTGGTAAGCAGCTTAGCTGCACACACTGCTGGTCAGGTGAACACCTCATTACACAAAGCCAAGCAGCTCTGTTTTGCTGCTGGAGAGATTAATTGAACACCCCTTGCAGATTATTAGTATTTTGACCATTCACCTCAAGTTGGAATGTAAACTTTCACACAGGCCCAGAGAAACCTGTCAATGTGCTCACATCCTTTACTGCTTTATAATTCACACTAGTAAAGCATGTAATTTATACAAAAGAGCTACTTTGAGGCTTTACACAATGTTGAAAATCCTTGTTCTCTCCCTCTCCCCTATCCTGAGACTTATTTGCACCTACAGCAAAAAGCTGAACATGAAAGCATGGGAATGGAAGTGAAAACATGAATATAGTCTAAGTGCCCTTTGGATTCCTGAGATTGAGGTAAAACCAGTGGCAGGAGATGCCATTTGCCTGTGACAAACTCCCTGCTAGTCTAGACCACAAAGCACGCCCATTAAGGGTGGAGACAACACTTCTGCAGAAAAAAAAGGGGGGATTTTGCAAGTCCAAGTACAGTTCTGAGTTAAAAGCCTTCCCAGAAGGGTTTCTAGGCCATCACAAGTAGTCAAAGCATTCCAATTAAGAGTGAGCATCACCTTAAATTAACAATGTTTCAGAGGTGCTGACTGCATGAACTAAAAATCAATGCCACTAAGCTTTACTGCACATAAAGGCCAGCATCTGAAGGATTACGTCCATTTAGAAAGCCCAAGCAGTTAATGAGAAGAGTATGAAGAGCCAAAGTGTGGAAACTGAGGTAAAGCCTTTGATATTCTCACAGGAAAGACAGTTGGGGACAGTGTGTTTCTCTTATTTCAACTGAAGAATGAGGTTAAGTACAATTATAGAAGGAAATGCTGCAGTCAAAATACCTCAGGTTTACAAGGTTGAGTCCATACACCTCCAAAAGAGAGCAGAGGAAAAAAGCACAGATGGAATTTTTACAAGCAACATCTAGAGCAAAGCCAACTGTAATACAGATCACTGATGAGGCTCCAATCCTTCCTCACACTACAAGTGCTGAAGGAGGAGCAGTATGTACCACTGAAGCTCACATCCAGCCAAAGCCACCCACAGAACAGGGTATGAATAACTCTCAGGTGATGCAACAATCATATTAGCAAAAAAACCACATTTAATCCCTGGTGGAGATATTTACGCCTAAATAACTTCTTAAGGGAGACCACAAATATTTCACCATGAGAAACAAGGAGAGCTGAAGGCCTCCCCCAAAGAGCAAAGCTTTCCTTCATGTGGCATCCAACAACACAGCAGAAACTCTGCAATATCAGATGTCCATCTGATTTGCTTAATTTCCTTACCCTCCTCTCTGCTTCAGAGAAGCTTTTGTTGAAGCTCAGAAGAGCCACTGCATTTAATCACTTTCACATGACAGTACATTTCCTAATGCTTGCTGGAAGTTGTCAGAACCGAAAGCAAACTACAGGCCACAAGCTCAAGGCTGGAATTTTACTGAGCTTTTTCTGTGGAGGACTTGAACACAGGAGTGGAAATTTCCCCTAGGTGGAGTTCTTTGTTCAATGCAGCAGGCAATTAGAAGTCCCCAAGGTCTGCAGAAATGGCACAAGACTGGTATTTTGTCAGCGAGAATTTAAGCATACGCTACAAAACCAACAACCTGAAACACACAATTCTGCTGTAAAACACACTTGTTTGGTTTTTTCCTCCCCCCAAATCCTGGTAATTCGAAGCAGACAGGTAACAGATGTAAGCATTGGAGATCAGTTTGGAAAAGAACACTAAAACCAAACACAATTTTAAAAAAGGCAATATCGAGTCTGCATCGCCTCAGATTTGATTATACAAAAAGGTCAAGCGACAAAAAAGAAACTTTGAATCCTTAAAGGCCTTGAGGGCACAGCAGAAGTAGTTTATCATGGGAATAGAAATGAAATTAGAATCGATTTATTTCCTTTTTTCCAGTTGGCATCAGCGTCCTATGTGAAGTTCTCCAGGACTTCACCAGCAAAACACAGTAGTGACTGAATTCAGACATGCCCAGCACACGAACCTCTATGGAAAAGAAACCACCAATTGCTGAGTATCAATGATTTCTTTAAGCTCTTCAAATTCACTTGAAAGAGAGAACATGGAAGGTTATCTGCCATCAGCACCCAGGATCTGAGAGGGGGACTGATTGTCACTGATGAAAAGCTCTTGGGAACACCCTATTCAAAGGTTCACATACCAATAATTTAAAAAGAAAACCTGCCACTCCCCTTCCTCTGTGCAGGAAAGAAAGAAAAACAAATTGTAGTCGGTAAGAGGATTATCTGGTGTTCTAGGGACAGAGACTGGTAGCTAAGATAATCAAGAGAAAGAAAATCCACCTAATGGGACCGTGCCAATCCAACTAAACTAATAATTGCAGCCCTTGCCAGGCATTCTCCTTAACTCCAGTACATTTTCCAACCTCATCCTGATTAATGAAAAAACCAAAATCAATCTCTTGCATATTTTTCATCACATTACCCGACAGCACCCAGTAACGATCCCTGTACAAAACCCAAGAGCAGTAACCATTTCACTTCCTAAGATCTGCATCAAAATACTGATCTTGAGAAGATGTGGCAGCAAAAATAAAAAAAGACTGGAAAGCTGCAGCCTCTTCCCCCGCCCCCCCAGCCAAGACAATGGGAGAGAATGCAGCAAGAATTAAAAATTTAAAAATGCCACAGCTGCTATTTGGTGCCAGCAGATGAAGGTGGCTGTGGTGTCTTCAGAGGATGCAAGACTGGCTGAGCAGACCGAGGAGGCAGGAGGACAGGCTGGTGCACCAGCATCACTCCACCTCCAAGCCCTTCCCGGTGGGAAGGACCAGACCTGCTGCTGGTCAGAAGCCAACCCACAGCCTGGACAACCAACCCCAGCTCCATCCTCGGAGCAAAAAAGAGCTAGGCAGGAATGGTTTCATTTTAATCTGGTTCAAAGAGGTCAACACCCCCGTTCTCAGGAGCTGCCAGCCCCTGCTGGGGTGCTCCCTCCCCTCTGCCAACCCTGTGAGCAGCAAATCCCGGGATCTGCTTCATCACAGGGACTGCTCAGGCTTTGGAATAAAATTACAGCTCGATTCGTTTTCCAACTTGGCATTTTGCAGCACATGTCCATAAGCAGCAGGATGTGCACAGCCTGGGAACTGGTCTCGGATATGCCAGAGGAAGTGACCTACAGACAGAGGAGTTTCCGAACAGGTGCAAGAGCTCGGATTTAACCCGGCCACCCCGGAGCAGCCAGGACTGTCCCCTGCCACCCAGACCATGCCAAGTAACCTGATCTTGGCATCACCGAGACCCTCAGAGCAGCCCAACAGAGCCTGAAGTTCCCTCTCCTGCAACATCACCTCCACACAAGTTTTTCCAAAGACAACTCATCGCCACGTTCCATCGATTTCTAGAAGTGTAGCGGGAGGGCTGGTACAAAGCAGGTGAAATATCATTCCTCAACAGCAGCTGAGGATGAAGAGTAACTCACCAGGCTGATTTCACATGACACCTACGGAGGAGCCACGCTCACTGCCAGGCAGTAATTACAGCAGGCTCGGGGCACCAGGTTTTTGCATCGCACTCCCGTGGATGTTCTGCTTGGCCAAGCTTGTCACATTTTCCTGCCAACTGCCCAATCGAGCCATTTGCAAGTAGCCACAAGCCTGTTCTGCAGCCACCCCTAAGTAACCCAGGACCTGCACAAGACAGATAGAGCTGCTCTGCCTTTCTAAACAGCATTCAGGATTATTAAGCTCCACTTATGTGCCATGTTTGAAGCTCAGCGTGCACCTCACTCTTTAATCTAGTAAGTGGGTTGTAGTGGGAAGTTTTTTAATGGACAATATTTTTTTTCCTATCCATCTAGACAAGTAGATTACATGAAGTTTTTAATTTTAGGGATAAAGTTAGAATTACTTCCCTCCAATTACTCTGATATATGGAGATATGGATGTAATACATATTCTTATATATGGAGATATGGATGTAAAATATGTTCTCGTATGTGGAGAGATGGATGTAATATATACTCTCATATATGCACATATGTGTAGATATGTATATATATCTATGAACTGCGGCATCTAAGCCATTTCTGTATTAAATTCACACCCCTGACACCCCTCTGAAAGACAAGGTGTTTAACAGCTCAAACCCCAACATTTACTGGGGGTCAGTAACCGAACGGATTCGTTTAACCGAGGCTTTCCCCAACCCAATCGCCCTCCAACACCCTCCTCAGCTTCCAGCCCCATCCGAAGCTCCTGCTGCCGTGCCAAGAACGCAGAGGTCACATCCCAAGAAAACAACCGAGCCCCCCCCAAAAACAACACCCCCCCAAAAAACAACACACCCCCCCCAAAAACAACACACC
>NW_009954181.1:90621-98220 GCF_000747805.2 Chaetura pelagica
CCCTCTCCCGGCGGTGCTGCCAGCACGGTGGGGGCCCTGGGGCTGTTGCACTAAAAAACAGAAGTTGTGGGTTTTCTCATTTTTTTTCCTTAAAAAAGCGAAGGAATTGCAATGACCGGCTGCTTCAGCACCGCCCGGAGCCGCTGCTCCCCGGGCAGGGCCTGGAAGAGGAGGCAAACACAGCGAGCACCTCAGCAAACCTGATTATTAGCTATTAATTAACGCGCTCTGATCACCCCCCATCTCGCCCCCAGCACAGCAGTGGCTGCTCCCCCTCCTCCCCTCCCTGCAGAGCTGCTGCCTCTGATTTCAGGCCTCCTTTCTGGCTTGAAAACCCCCCCGGCAGCAAATTTGCATCGGTGCTATTTCGATTTCACTGCTTTGAGTGTCAACAAGAGAAATAGCCAACCAAACCCAACACCCAGCCCTTTGGGAGAGCCAACAAGTACCACTGGTAAACAGTTATTAATCCCTTTTTACTATTTTCTTTGGCTTTCAGGATGAGGATGGACCTTCCATCAGCTCAGGGCCCAGCTCAGAGATGTGACCACCAAAGCTCCCACTGGTTTCAGGGGAAAGAACCTTTTTAGATGTTAAACCCTTAAAAAATCTGATATTAGCTAATAGATTTTAGGCTTCTGGGGTCTCGTTAAGCAACAAGTGAACCCACCAGGATTATCTCAGAAAAATAGGATCCTATAGGTTCTATATATTCACTTCCATTTCTGTATGAAAATACATCAGGTGCTGGACGGGGTGGGGGGCAAAATTTCTTCTGTACAAAATGTTGCAGAGTCAGAAAACATTTCCATTCTCAGCTTCCATAGCCTTCAGTGTCTCTTACAGGAACTATTTTCTGAACTGGCTGAAGGGAGTATCACTGAAATGTTGCAGATGGGGGTAAATCTCTACAATAGATCAATAAGCAGCCCAATTTTAATTAAAACAACTGACTGGTCCACTGGTCACTTATTATAGTCTCTTTTTTATGGTATTTGAAAAACCTTTAAATCTCTTTTACTGCACTCCTCTGGCATACATAATTTTCTTTACAACTTGGCCAAATTCAGCTGGAAAAAATGGAGTGAACAAGTACTTTTTGGAAATGGATACATTTTAATGGAAGTATTTTATTGTGCAATATGAATACAGGAGTAAATAACAGGACATTCTGAGCTAAGGTTTTCCATTTTCTTAAAGGATGAGGTATTTTTCTTTCTCCCCAGGTCATAATGTACAGGCTCTTTATAAATCTTTTGAGAGGGGCTTTCATTTGAGTTTGAACTTATACAGCATTTGAAGTGCTATATAAATTAATACACTTTGAATATGAAGATAATGCTTGGTGAGTCTTCATGTCCACAACTCCTCTGTGAGGAAAAAGCTGCAAAGCAACCCCCCAAAAAAAAAAAGCAACAGGGCTTGTTAATTTGGGGTGTGTGAAGACATTATTTTTAAGGCACAGTAGAAAGTGAAGTAATTGTGTCCAGTTCTGGAGCCCCCAACACCAGAAGGACATGGAGCTGGTGGAGTGAATCCAGAAGCCATACAGATGATCCCAGGGCTGGAGCAGCTCTGCTCTGGAGCCAGGCTGGGAGAGTTGGGGTGTTCAGCCTGGAGAAGAGAAGGCTCCAGGGAGACCTTAGAGCAGCTTCCAGTGCCTGAAGGGGCTCCAGGAAAGCTGGGGAGGGACTTGGGACAAGGGCAGGGAGGGAGAGGACAAGGGGGAAGGGATGAAAACTGGAAGAGGGAGATTGAGGTGAGAGATGAGGAGGAAATTCTGGGCTGTGAGGGTGGTGAGAGCCTGGCCCAGGTTGCCCAGGGAAGCTGTGGCTGCCCCATCCCTGGCAGTGTTGAAGGGCAGGTTGGATGGGGCTTGGAGCAGCCTGGGCTGGTGGGAGGTGTCCCTGCCCATGCAGGGGGGTGGGACTGGATGATCTTTAAGGTCCCTTCCAACCCAAACCAGTCTGGGATTCTGTGATTCACTTTGGAGTATATTTACTCACACACCCTTGATTACAACACTGTTAACCTGGTTTTTCTGACAAACAGCTTCTATCTGGTGACCTTTGGGGAAGTCTCACAGATAAGCACAAGTTACAGCCTCAACTGCATTCTCAGCCTCCTCCCAGCACTGCAGACACACCAGGGTGTAAGTCCTGCCACAGGGCTGCTTTTCCTTTTGAAAAGCCAGACCATCAGTGCTCAGTTCACCACCTAAAAATTCAACCAACAAATGAAAATCTGAATAACAGATTCTCTTTCATACAGACATCAGGCAAATGTCCCCAGAAAAATCTAAGCCATCAGATCTTGTTCTTTTCTTGGGATTCATCAAAAGCTCTGAATGCAATTGGATTCCTGTGGGAGGGAGGCTGAGAGTCTCCAGCAAAATGCAGGTGTGATTCTGGGAGTTGGAAAGAAACAAACACTTCCAGCAGGAAAAGGCTGTGGAGGTGACTGTGTGTTCAGATGAGCAGGAGTCAAGATGGAAGGGCAGGTTACACTGCTCAGGTCTGATGACACTGGAATGGTCTTGGTGAATTTACCATGTCTGTCTATTCCAGATGGATAACTGGGGGGTACCTGTTGCCTGTGACAACACCAACACTTCTTCAAGGCTGCAGTATTCCACGGAGGCATTTCCTGGAACATCTTTCTCATTGTTAACCCTGTTAGGTGGGTGGCAGATCATTTCACAGACTCACAGCATGTCAGGGGTTGGAAGGGAACTCCAAAGATCATCCAGTCCAACCCCCCTGCCAGAACAGGAACAAAACTAGGGCAGGTCACACAGAAAGGCATCCAGACAGGGCTGGAAAGTCTCCAGAGGAGACTCCACAACCTCTCTGGGCAGCCTGTCCCAGGGCTCTGTCATCCTCACAGCAAAGAAGCTCTTCCTCATCTTGAGGTGGAACTTCCTGGGCTCCAGTTTGAATCCATTGCCCCTTGTCCTGTCCGAGGGCACAAGTGACAAGAGCTTGTCCCTGCATTCTTGATGCCTTCATGTATTAATAAGACATTAATTAGATCTCCTCTCAGTCTTCTCCTCTCCAGACTGAACAGCCCCAGGTCTCTCAGCCTTTCCTCATCAGGCAGGTGTTCCAGTCCCTTCATCATCCTCAGCCTCTGTTGGACTCTCTCCAGTAGATCCCTGTCCCTCTGGAACTCGGGAGCCCAGAACTGGACTCAACACTCCAGGTGAGGTCTCACCAGGGCAGAGTAGAGGGAGAGGAGAACCTCCCCTTTTTCCTCCCAAGAATCCCATATTACCTGCTTGGTTCCATGGCTTTCAGTGCCCTTTTCCCAGCAGACCTGTGCTAACCAAGCACTGAGAATCCCACCCTCACCTTCAGCTGCTGCTGTGTGTCATGAACATCTCTGCCCAGTATCACTTGCAAGACCACAACTGTGGAAACACAAAGAGAGTATATATGATTGCAAAAATGCTCCCTGAAAGGGCAATGTTAAACTGTTGGTAAAAAGGGCTAACAGAAGTCAGCAGGGAATGTGTTTGATACCATTAAAGTCACTGGGAGTAGCAACTTTAGCCAACTGGTGTGCTGAGACCCTGCCAATACCTGGGCAAAGACTTCACAGAAGTCAGAAAGCCTTTGAATATTCTCAGTCTCCACAAATTAAAGCCTAAAATCGATCTAGCCTGTACATGGTGATGTTATGCAGGTCTTTTAATTAAAAAACTTGATGGAAGATTTAAATGGCAGATCATATCATTTGTACTGGCTCCAGATGACAATTCCATGCAAGCTGGAGGTTGCAGAGGGAGAGCTGAGTCAGCCTTGGTTTGGGAGATGGAATGCAAACTGGATTTGGGAAAATGAAGACAGCATTTGGTGTGGCAGAGTAAAGAGAAGTACTTATTCAGGCACAACTCAGAAGGAAGAAATACTCAACAGTTCTTCTAGAAAAAACAAACCACCCAACTTGCATGAATGATCCACAATAACTGTGGCAACTCATCACATGCCAAAGTGCCCTTAGGACAGGACCCCTAGCTTAGTGGCACAAAGCAATGCAAAACTTATTAGCCAACTAAAACTTGATCCAACATCCAGCTGTGTAAGTGCCTTTGGAAAATAATACTTCTCCAAGAGCCACAAACAGCATCAGAAAGTTGCCATCCTGCTCTGGAATTGGACATCTAGGTTTGGCTGCAAAATTTCTGTGGGGAAGTCTTTCAGTTTGGCAACTTAGGCTTTCCTGAAGCACCTCAGCACAGAAAAGGGGGCAATGAAAAAATACATCACTGGCTGCTGAGTGAAGTCACTGCTCTTGCAATACTCTGCATATGGATCTCAGCATCCCCAAAATATGCTCAATCTGTGATCTCATTTTCTAGAGGGAGGGCAAAACCAGTGCTAACAATGAATTTAACTGAGCAATTTCTTCTAAAGAGAAGGAAAAAAAGCAGTGTCTGAAAGACAAAAAGCAATGCTTTTTGGAATAGACTTGCAAGTCTGCAGGTTTCACTATCCAGGCAAGGAAATTGCCTCTAATATATAATTCAGTAGATTAATGAGCCCACACTCAGATTTAGGATCCCAAATGAAAAAACTGAAGAGAGCTTAACCACCCTTTTTAGCTACAATCAGCGTTCAGGATACACAGACTGGGTATTTGTGCTGCTCATTTTTCTCTCCAGAGGGATCCAGGGCTTTGGGTAGAAAAATGCCTGATGCTTTTTCAAACATTTAACCTGACAAATGGAACTCAAAAGGCAAGGGGTGTAGAGGTCTGGAAATAAAAGGTATAATCA
Source organism: Chaetura pelagica (assembly GCF_000747805.2). Classification (NCBI taxonomy): domain Eukaryota; kingdom Metazoa; phylum Chordata; class Aves; order Apodiformes; family Apodidae; genus Chaetura; species Chaetura pelagica. The sequence goes on from NW_009954181.1 coordinate 95,399, forward strand.
AGACACTGAGGGGAGGGAGGAATTCAAGGGCCACAGAGATGATCCTTGGGCTGGAGCAGCTCTGCTCTGGAGCCAGGCTGGGAGAGTTGGGGTGTTCAGCCTGGAGAAGAGAAGGCTCCAGGGAGACCTTAGAGCAGCTTCCAGTGCCTGAAGGGGCTCCAGGAAAGCTGGGGAGAGACTTGGGACAAGGGCAGGGAGGGAGAGGACAAGGGGGAAGGGATGAAAACTGGAAGAGGGAGATTGAGCTGAGACATGAGGAGGAAATTGTGGAGTGTGAGGGTGGTGAGAGCCTGGCCCAGGTTGCCCAGGGAAGCTGTGGCTGCCCCATCCCTGGCAGTGTTGAAGGGCAGGTTGGATGGGGCTTGGAGCAGCCTGGGCTGGTGGGAGGTGTCCCTGCCCATGCAGGGGGTTGGATCTAGTTGATCTTCAAGGTCCCTTCCAACCCAAACCATTCTGTGATTCTATGAATTGCAGAAAATATTTAGTACATTCTCACCCCTTGCATGGTAGCATCTTCCATCAATGTGCTGAAGGCATTTTGTCCTCTGGATCCCTTCTAGGCCACCTGTGAAGGCAGAAGGTCATTTAAGCTCTGAAGATGGCAGGATCAGTCACATGGGGCTTCAATAAGATGAGCAGTACAGTTTATGGTAGAGAAGCCATATGAGACCTTAAAGAGAAAAAAAGACAATTAAAAAGAGTCCAACAACAACTGAGCAGATTTTCCCCAGGTATTGGCTGAGATTTCTCTTGTCCTTGGACAATGTTTCTTCCCTCTCCCCTTGTCTCCTTGCCAGTCTCCCTCAGACAGCCTCATTTCAGCAGTGTGAAAGGTTGTTCATTTTATAGAGGTCTTTCATGAAAGAGGAAAATTCAAATATGTTATAATTAGCTGCAGTTCCACATAAGTCAGTATTATTGGAGCTTTTATATTAGATCTGAATGTGTCCTACAAATGCAAGTGTCAAATATTACAGTAGAATGATTAATGATATCACACACAGAGGAAGGATTAAGCATTGATGCAGGAGGGTTGCTTGAGAGGAACAAATTTAACTTCTTTCCCCCCATAATTTATTTTTGCCCTGTACTGTAAAAGAAACCTGAAATTTAAAATAAAAATGGCTTGTATTACTGGCAAGGAAAAGGGATCTGATTCATGATTGAATTCTTCATTCAGTATTCATTGGTGGGTTAAAAGACAAATCATCTTAACAAATGGTACAGGAATGAACAACAGCAAATATAAAAACCACAGAAGTTGTCCTGCTGAATAACCAGAGAGTCACTTGGAGCAGCTTTGAAGATAAAATGCAATTCAGCAACAAACCAGCTACCTCTGCCTCCTCCATCAGGGCTGATTCAGTGTCTGCCAGGGGAGCAACCTGTGCTAACAGGCTCTTGGGTGCCACAGGAGCTCACCTCTTGTCCCCCTGCCTGTGCAGTCACTCTCTGCAACAAAAGGATGTGTGCACGAGTCACTCATGACACAGGAAGAGGCAGGAATTTTAAACTGCCTAGGAGACATCACGTCTGACACTGAAAACTGCTTTATTCCTGGGAACTGTTTTGTAAATGCTTTATCTTCTGGTGCCCTTACATGCAAACTAACTCCACCAAAGCCCTCTCCTTACTCACTCTGACACCAGCACCGATGAGTGCAGTTTGCATCACTGTTTAAACAAGCATCAAGGTCCATTTCCTGTTACAATCCTCCTGAGAAACCCTGGCAGCTCCCAAGCACCCAGTCACTCTTCTTATGTCAACACAGGATAATTTATTTTAGCTCCCTGGAATGCACACCCTGGAGAGAAGGGAGTTGTGCACCAGGGACCTGCAGCTCTGCCACCACCACCACACCAGGAGCAGAAGGGTCTTGTCTACACCACAGTTAGGGGGAAATCCATGGAATGTTAGAATTCCTAGGCACAGGAATTCATACTTGCAGACCTCACCCTACCACCTTTTTTTTCTTGAAATGCCCTGAATACAGACAATGCTCCCTAGTACTATTTTTAAACTCATTGAAGAGAGTGGATTCATATTCTTCACTGGCTTTTTAAATAACCTTTCAAACATACAGCTCTTTGGAAAAGCAGATGAAAAGGAGAATCAGCAGCTCTTGTGCAGCCATCAAGCTCCTAAGGCAGCAAGAAGTCAGCATCCAGGCTCTCTTGGTGAAACAAATAAATAAATACATGCTTGAAGCCCGTTTCAGTCAAATAAAGGCAGCCAGCAAGATACAGCTGAGAGGAACTGGGACAGTTGAATAGAAGATGAATCCCAGTGTCTCCAAGGGAGGGAGGGGACTGCCTACAACTTCCAACCCATGGCTCAAGGGGAAGAACAGACCCCTCCATCCCTCTCCTGAATCACATTCTCAGGAGATGAGTCAGCCTCTGAAAGATGTTTTAACAAAACCTGTATCACTTCTCCTGTAACTTTCCAATTGTATTCCCTGTGGCTGGAGCAGCTCTGCTCTGGACACAGGCTGGGAGAGCTGGAGAAGAGAAGGCTCCAGGGAGAAGGCTCCACCTTCCAGTGCCTGAAGGGGCTCCAGGAAAGCTGGGGAGGGACTTGGGACAAGGGCAGGGAGGGAGAGGACAAGGGGGGATGGATTAAAACTGGAAGAGGGAGATTGAGGTGAGAGATGAGGAGGAAATTCTGGGCTGTGAGGGTGGTGAGAGCCTGGCCCAGGTTGCCCAGGGAAGCTGTGGCTGCCCCATCCCTGGCAGTGTTGAAGGGCAGGTTGGATGGGGCTTGGAGCAGCCTGGGCTGGTGGGAGGTGTCCCTGCCCATGCAGGGGGTTGGATCTGGATGAT